>NC_081330.1:138927603-139227603 GCF_026419965.1 Kogia breviceps
AGTTCCACATGGAAATCTTTATAATTATGTGTATAGATATAGCCTGGGATACATGCATATATTTCTATGTACTGTCAGCTGAGCACATTTAGCTCCCACATGTAAGTTTTTAAAACCATTCTCTAATAAAAAGAACAAGGGCTCTTTGAAGAAAGGGCTGATGCTAGGACTGAGACGGTAAATATAAGAAACAGGATAACCTTAAAATATCAGAAAGTAAAGAGGTACCAAAAATTTTAAAAACCCACAAAAGAAAAATTATGTAAAATGAAAACAGGAGGAAATGGAAAAAGCTCTCAACAGCCAAAGCAAGAATTAACTAAGCAGTCTAAAAATGTAGTGCTGGATTATAACCCAAAGTTTACAATAATTATTCACGGGTCCAAACTGGTAAAAATAAATTACATCATTTTTGATGAATGGTGTTAAACAGAAATCTCCTATGCAGAAAGCTTCTCAACAATATATGTAGCCACTCAGCTGTCCATCAAGGATGTGAAGCTAACCCCTCTCTCCTCAAGCATGGGTTCTGCATTATGACTTCCTCCTAAATAAGACACACAGGATGGACACGGGGAAAAAATTAACCGCACTGTGGGAAAACTTGACCAACACTACTTCAGCTGGGTGACCAAAGTTAAGAATATAAGTGAGAAGTTTCCTTAAGAGCCTGTCCTCTTGATATACAGTGAAGAGGAGTCACTTCACCTCTGTGATCTGCTTTCTCAAAGCCAAGTCGAACCACGACAAAACCACCAAGCAAATCCCAGTGCAGGGCAGTCTACAAAATACCTGCCCAGTCCTCCTCCACACTGTCAAGGTCATGGAAACCAGGAGAGTCTGAGCAACTGTCAGAGCCCAGAAGACACTAAACAGACATGATGACCCCATGTCCTATGAGACCCTGGAACAAGGAAAGGTATAACAAAGGGAACATGAACAGGAACTTCAGTTAATAGTAAAGTATCAATATTGGTTCATTATTTGTCATGATTCTGTAGAAAATTAGACAGGAAAAATTAAATGTCAAATAAGAAAAACCTACTGTAACAAACTGGAAATCTACAGGAAAAGGGGTATTTCTTTGTAAAAAAAAAAAAAAAACCACATTACCAAAATGAACCCTAAATTAAGGAAAATACAAAAAGACCAATGAATCACCGAGGAACCTCTCCCCCATACTGGTTATCCTATCACTGTTCCAGGGTCTCCCTCTCCCGGGACAGGGAAGGAGCAGGGACAGAGCTGTCTGGCAGCTCCCCTAGTATATGACCCCACCCGGGGTCTTCACCTCCCCCAGCCACGCCTACCCAGTGAGGACACCTGAGGAAGGACCAGGGGTTATTGATTCAGATGTATCAACCAGGACTTTTTCTCTCCCCAGCGACTGGACACACTTACGGAAGTAAAATAAATTAGTATTTATCGTCAGGGTAGAAATGCATTAATACTTGCAAGTGGCAACTTGAAGGATGGGACTGGATCTGGCAGGTCCCGTGGCTCACACTGTCTCAGTGTGACCTTGCTTCTCTCCACACCTTTGTCCTGCTCGGTGCCTTTGGGGGACCCCATTCACAGGCACAGGCTCTCGCACTGCCCTTGGACCAACAGCTGTTCTAGGCTGGCAACCACTCACCATCCATTTTCCGAGAAAGAGTTTCTCCTTTTCCTGGATTCCAAGAAAGTCATGGCTTTAAATGCCTTTGATCTGGCTTGGGTGGCATTCTCACCCTTGACCCATCACCAGGAGATGGAAAATGGGACTGGCTAGATGTGGGCTGTAAACCCATCTTCGAGCTGGTGCAACACGTGCTCATTCTTCTGGAACTGTCTGGACTGGAAGCAGGTGAGATGTAATTCCCAAAGGAAAACTGAGGCACTTGGGCCTGAGAGCAGATGCTGGCTTGGAGAAAGCAGCAGATTCTAAGTCAATGACAGCTCACTGCACAGCACAGAATCTGACACAAAAGGAAGAAAGGGGTTCACCTAGGGTCAGGGCTGCAGCTACTCATCCAGTGCTCTTCCTGTCCTCCCAAGATGGCAAGAAGTTCTTTCACTTGCTGAAAAATCAGGATCATTGGTGGTGGTAAACGCAAGTCTCTTTCCTTGGGCGTCAGATCCTCACATCTCAGCCCATGTGCCCTCAGAAGACACACAGACTTCATCCCTGCCCCTGAGAGGTGGGAGCCCTTGAGCTATGCCATCTCCCTGGCCATATTAACTACCGATCCCTGAAAAACAATACTGTTCCTTTTCCAGTTTCTTCTCTCTCCTTTACTAACAGGAAGAAACCAAATGCTAAGGTGGTAAGGAAACTCGCGTGCAATGAAGTAACGGGAGGCTCAAGAACTCTTCCATGCCATGGAACCCATAATTGGCAGGCTTTCCAGAGGCCACTTGGATGTATATGGCTCTCCAAGACAAGGAAGTCTCAGTGTCAACCTCCCATTTGGAGGTCCAGTTGCTCCCATATCTTTGACTCCTAATGAATATGCATGTCAAAAGTTTCTAACGACTGAAAGGACAAAGGACTGCAGGGCCACGGTCTGCTGTATGGGTGTTGTGTCAGGGACACAATCCAATGTTTAGAGGATTATTACTTCTCTTGGCAGCCTATGAGGCTGTGAGCGGGAGGCCTTTTTCTCAACCACATGCACCTTGGTAGTTGAAACTTCTCATAGGAAGGTCTACACTGCCCAGGTAGCTCTTGAATCGCCCGGCATCATGGTCAGCTCCGTAACTGTCCATGAGGGCCTGACAATGCCCAGGCTGGACTGAACTAGAGGACCACAGATGCCCGCCTGGCGAGTCAGAGGTCAAGGGCTGTCCTGCCTGAGACTTGATCATCTCTCATGCCCACTCAGATGGGACAAAGGATGCCTCCAGTTCCAGGAGGGCCCCACCGGCCCTTAAGAAGGCAGCATCCGGGGGCTGGCAGGTCACTGCACCCGGTCCTGTATAAATCCACACATGTCCACTGAGCACCCTCCTGTCTGGGCTGCGCTGGGCCCTGGGGCTGCCCAGGCAGAGTAGGGCCAGCATCACCCTCCCCAGGTAGGAGGGCCGAAGGAAACCATGCCTGACTTCTGACATGCTCCTCAATCCTTGACAGAGGTCGAGGTGGATAAGAAACAGTCCGAGACAAGAACAGACATTTCATTCTTCTCTCAGAGCCCAGGACTAGTGGGAGGGAGGCCAGAAAAACAGTTATTGACCTCAGCTCCCTGACTCCTGTCTGACCCTGGGCAAGTCCTATCCATTCTGGAGGCTTCAGAGAGGAGGAGAGGGGCGGGCAATGAGGGCCGATTGTGCTGAAACCTAACTCTAACCTTTACCCTAAGAACCCTAACCTCTAACTGTAACCCCCTAACAATCCTAGCCCCAGACCCCTAGACCCTCGCCCCTGACCCCTAAACTCTAATCCCTGACCCTTTAACCACAGCCCTCTACCATGACTCTCCAACAATGACCCATAACCCTAAACCGTGACCCCTGAACCCTCACACGGACTCAACCCCAGGCCTAAAGCCTGGCGTAGTGGGTACCGAGGGATGACTGTATGAACTCTCACAGAAACCAAGGAATTCAATCTTCCTGACCATGAATTTAGCAACGTTTTTTTAGATTTGACAGTAAAGCATAAGAAATGAAAGAAAAAGTAGATAAATTGGATTTCCTCAAACTTACAAACCTTTGTGCATCAAAAGAGGCTATCCAGAAAGTAAAGACAGCCCACAGAATGGAAGACAATATTGGCACATTATATATCTGATAAGACTCTCTACCTAGAATATACCCAGGACTTTTACAACTCATCAACAAAAAGACAAACAATAACATTTTTGAAACAGACAAATGGCTTGCACGGACTGCTCTCCAGGCAAGACACACAAATGGTCAACAAGGACACGAAAAGCTGTCAAACATCAGTAGTCATGATGGAAACGCAAATTAAAACCCCAGTGTGGTGCCCCTTCACACACGCTAGAGTAAAAATAAATTTTAATATAAATTTTAGAATATGTAAATAAAAACAACAAATGCTGGCAACAATGTAGAGAAATTGGAACCCTTAAAAGTTACTTGTGGAGATGTACAATGGTGCAGTCTATGTGTTCAAAACTTTAGCATTTACTCAAAAATATAAAATATAATTACCATGTGGTTCAACAACTCCACTCCTAGACATATACCCCAAAAATGGAAAACAGGCGTTCAAACAAAAACTTGTACACCAATTATTCATAGCAGCACTGTTCAAAATAGCCCAAGGTAGAAAGGATTTCAATGTCCATCAGCAGGTAAACGGATAA
Organism: Kogia breviceps; assembly: GCF_026419965.1. Classification (NCBI taxonomy): domain Eukaryota; kingdom Metazoa; phylum Chordata; class Mammalia; order Artiodactyla; family Physeteridae; genus Kogia; species Kogia breviceps. The sequence goes on from NC_081330.1 coordinate 138,931,917, forward strand.
GCAAAATAAGGTAGATCCATAAGCTGCATTATTCTGTCCTATAAAGGAATAAAGTAAAATTCTACAGCCGCTGTGGAAAACTGTATGGTGGCTCCTCAGAAACATGGAAAACGTATGATCCCTTGATTCCGCTCCAGGGTGTACACCCAAAATATTAGAAAGCGAGGACTGGAACAGACATTTGTACCCCGTGTTCATAGCAACATTATTCACAACAGCCAAAAGGTGGAAGCGGCACAACACATCCTTCAGCAGATGAATGGACAAGTACAGTGCAGTATATACACAACGGAATACGATTCAACCTTGAAAACTAAGGTAATTCTCACACATGCTACAACGTGCATGAACCTTGAAGTCGTTATGCCAAGTGAAACCAGCCAGACACAGACAGGACACACGTTCTATGATTCCACTAGTATGAGGTATCCAGATAAGTCAACTTCAAAGACAAAGTAGAATAAGGTTGCCAGGGGTTGAGGTGAGTTAGGGTTTAATGGCTCCGGTTTCACATGGGGAAAATAAAGCTCTGGAGATGGAGGGTGAGGATATCTTTACAACAATGTGAATGTAATTAATGCCACAGAACTGGATACTTAAAAATGGTTTCAATGGGGCTTCCCTCGCGGCACAGCGGTTAAGAATCCGCCTTTCAATGCAGGGGACACGGGTTCAAGTGCTGGTCCTGGAACATCCTGCATGCCGCAGAGCAACTAAGCCCGTGAGCCATAGCTACTGACCCTTCGTGCCACAACTACTGAAACCCATGCACCTAGAGCCTGTGCTCCACAACAAGAGAAGCCACCGCAATGAGAAGCCTGCACACGGCAACAAAGAGTAGCCCCTGCTCGCCACAACTAGAGAAAGGCTGCGTGCAGCAACAAAGACCCGACACAGCCAAAAAATAAAATAAAATAAGTTTTTAAAAGCTTTTAAAAATGGTTTAAATGGTAAACTGGAGTATTTTGTGAAAGTGGAAAACTTTATACTGCTATTTAAAGTTTTTTTATACACTTGAAATTTACTAGAAAACAAAGTACTTATCAAAACCACCATGTCACCACGCCGGAAACACAGACATCAAACTCTGTTATAGAGGCCAAGCCCTACCCAGATCCAGTTCACCCGCAGTGGTGATGCTAATCAGCCCTGTAGCAGTCCACATACTACAAGAGGCACCGTGGGAAGGTTACATTGGGAGCCACTATGTCTCGGGTGCTGAGGAAGACCCGGATGTAGCTGAAACCGTGGGATTGCTGAATTCTAGTTTTCCACATTCAACCGCCAAAAAACTGTTACAACTAAAACATGAATTCAGTAAAGCTGCAGGATACAAAAAAAGAAAAATCAACGCACAAAGATCATTTGCGATTCTATACGCTGATAAGGAACCATCAGAAAAAGAATTTTTTAAAAATCTCACTTACAACTGCATCCAAAAAGATAACGAGGAGTAGATTGAACCAAGGACGTGAAGGACCTGCACACTGAAAACTGGAAGACACTGATAAAGGAAACTGAACAGACAAAAATAAATGGAAAGGTACCCCGTGCTCATGAGTAAACAGAATACTGTGAAGATATGCATTCTAAGGTGGGACTTCCCTGGCCGCCCAGGGGTCGGGACCCTGCACTCCCGCTGCAGGGGCCGCGGGTTCCATCCCTGGTTGGGGAACTAAGATCCCGCATCCTGCATGCCACATGGTGTGGCCCCCAATTTTTTTAAATTAAAAAATATGCATCCTAGCCAAATTAATGTACACATTCAATGCAATCCCTACCCAAAGTCCAATGACATTTTCCATAGAAACAGAACAAACAATCTTAAGTTGTGTGTGGAGCCACGAAGGACCCAGAAGAGCCAGAGCGACCCTGAGGCAGGAGAACGAGCCGGAGGCATCTCGCTCCCAGACTTCACACTTCGTTACGAAGCTACAGTCTCAGCGAAGTGTGGCATTGGCACAGAAACAGGCACACGGGCCAGAGGAACAGAGCAGAGAGCCCAGGAGTCAACCTACAGCTATGCGATCAGTTAATTCACAAGAAAGAAGCCCAGAACGTACGCCGGGGAAAGGACAGGTCCCTCAATAAACGGTGCTGGGAAAACCAGGCGCCACTCGCCAAAGAACAACACTGAACTCTGTCTACACCCCACACAAAAGGGGCCAAACACCCAGTTTGCCACATCAAGCCCTTCCTCTCCCGGGTCCTCTGAAGACAGACACCCGCAGCGGTCAGCCACGCACAGGAACCTTCCCCCCACTTTTCCTCACCTTCTCCCTCAGCGGCATCACCTCCCGGCAGGTCCCGAGGAGACCAGGCTCCTCTCAGCATGAACTGGACCCTCCAGTGTCCCAGAGCTGAAGCCCCAGCGGGTCCTGAGGAGACCCGGCTTCCGTTAGTGTGGACTTGACCCCGGGTTGTACCGAAGCCAGGCCATCAGCGTGGACTCAGCCCCGCGTGTTCCTGAAGCCAAAGCCCCAGCAGGTCCCGAGGAGACAGGGCTCCTCCCAGCATGAACATGAACAGCGTGATCTGAACAGACATCCGGCGAAAAAAGATACAGATAGTAAAAGTCGTACAGAAACAAGCTCAACATTATATACCATTAAGGAACTACAAATTAAAATCATGAGACACCATAGCACACCAATTGGGACTGCTAAGCTCCAAAAATATGACAATACCAATTGCTAGAGGGTGAGGAACAGAAGGAACTCTCCCTCATAGCTGGGGGGATGCCTGTGCAGCCACTTTGTAAGACAATTTGGCAGTTTTTTCCAAAGCTAAACAAGTCTCACGTTGGGATCCAACAATCATACTTCCAGTATTTAGGCAACTGCTTTGAAAATCTATGTCCAAATGCAAACAAGGATGCAGTTATGCACAGCAGCACTTCCATAATGGCTAAAAACTTGAAATCAGGATATCCTTCAAAAGATGAATGCATAAGCAAATTGGGGTACATCCATGTCAAGGCGAGTAGAATATGCCACCCCAAAATATGTCTCTCTGGCATAAGGGTTATTGGTCTGCTTTAAAAAAATAGGGCTTCCCTGGTGGCTCAGTGGATAAGAGTCCACCTGCCGATTCAGGGGACACAGGTTCGAGCCCCGGTCCGGGAATATCCCACATGCCGCAGAACAACTAAGCCTGTGCGCCACAACTACTGAGCCTGCGCTCTAGAGCCCGCGAGCCACAACTACTGAGGCCGTGTGCCACAACAACTACTGAAGCCTGCACGCCTAGAGCCTGTGCTCCACGACAGGAAAATCCACCACAATGTGGTGCCCGCGGGCCGCAATGAAGAGTAGCCCCTGCTCGCCACACCCAGAGAAAAGCCTACATGCGGCAACGAAGACCCAATGAAGCCAAAAATAAAATAATAAATTTGTTTTTAAAAAAATCTCAGAAAGCTGAGTTTGCCGTTTTATGAAGGGCATTTACAATAGAGAAATCTCCATTTATAAGGGTATGTCCCTCTTTGCACCAAAAATAGAAGGATAATTAAATCTTAAGTAACTCTTTTCAATGGGGAAGTCCTGACTTAAATGTGCACACAGCCATACCCTTGTTTACTGTGCTTTGCATGATAACCTTCCATAACTGGCCTTCCCCCCTTCCCCAGCATCTTTTCTGTGTTTAGCTGAAGACGGTATTGAAGGGGATGGTTTGGGGAGTGACTCAGTTTTCCGTGGTATCCCCCCTCTATTCAGAAGGTATACATGTTATTAAACTTCTGCTTTTCTCCTGGTAATCTGTCTTTTATTACAGGGGCGGGGGGGGGGCCTCAACCAAGAACCTAGAAAAGTAGAGGGAAAGTTGTTTTTCCTCCCATACACATGCAGTGGAATACTACTCAGCAGAAAGGAATGCACCATCCACCTATGGAAAGACATGGATAAACCTTCAGCGTGTACTGCTAAGTGAAAACTCCAGCCTGAGCAGGCTGCACACAGTATGACCCCATTGATGACATCCCGGGAAAGGCAAAGCTACATAGATGATAAGCAGATCATGGGGTGGGGGGTTTGAAGTGTTCCATGTGATACTCTAGGATGGATACCTGTCACTATGCATTTGTCTAAGCCCATAGATGTGTGTAGCCCAAGGGGCCAATCATAATCTACTCAAATTTAGTTATTTAGGGTGTAGGATGTTGCACGATGGAATACGTCATGTGACAGAATCTAATTGTATTAGAAATATATGGAAACAACTCACTGTAGGGGATGGGGTAAAAGCTGCTGACTTAAGTTACCTTTGGAAATGAATGGAATCTGTAGGCTAAAGGCAAAATGGCCCGTATATAAACAGTGGGCTTTGTTTTATGAAGTTCTTTCCAGGGTGTAGCAGCTACCAATTCTGAAACCTCTGCACATGTAACCTGGAAAGGAGCAATGCATAGATAAATGGCAGATGGTGGGAGCCAGGCTCCTTGCTGTGGGAGTGCGAAGTTACAGGTACGCAAGGGGAGAGCCTCTGCCCTCGTAATCCTGGATCTGGGCTTCCTGGGAGGATGCCGACTGGCCGGGGGGAACACACAGATCTTCACGCCGGGAAGACCCTGCAGACATAGGAACTTCACACCCCATCTTTCCACCCACACCTGCTGGAAACACTCAGCACTCCGTAATCAGTCAACTGCAGCGTTTAAGACATTCTCACCCCTAAGCAGATAAAGGAGCATGAGGGTCTGGCTTACCCCTAAGCTGTCCCAGAATCTAGGCCCTGGGTGGAGCCAGGTTGGGGGTTCCTGGGTCTCTGAATCCAGGCCCTGGGGGTGGAGCCAGGTTGGGGGTTCCTGGGTCTCTGAATCCAGGCCCTGGGGGTGGAGCCAGGTTGGGGGTTCCTGGACCTCTGACCAGCAGGTGAGAGGAAGGAGGAAGACTGTCCTGAAGACAAAGGTGCCCTGAAGTCTGTGAGCCCAGGAGCCCCGATGGGACTCATTCCCAGTGAGGACATGGGCGGGGCCTGCAGTGGTTCTCTGTTCCCCCTGGGCCCTTTGATGAAGCCATGGCAGCACTGGGCCCAGACGTCTCCTGGCGGCGTCTCAAACTCTGACACAGTGGTTTTACAAAGGAACAAGAGAATGGAGCTGAGCCCCTGACGGCCACTCCTTTCTGGCTCTGAGTTGCTTCCAACAGGACCGCAGTCACCTGCATTAGTCTGCTGTGACCCATCTGCCCCCACTTTGCCTTTCCTCTCCCTCCCTGCCATGATTCCAGTGACATTTCCAGCCCGGACCCCTCTCCCAGGCCAGACGCCTCCGTCCAGTCACTGCACACCCATCTCACCTTGGGGGCTTAGCAGGGTTTCAGAGGACTGGGATCCTGCAGCTCCCCACACCCAGGAGCAGCCCCACCTTCCCAGGTTGCTGAGCCCAGGCACCAGGTGTAACCGAGCAGGACCCTGCGGGGCCTTCCCAGGACAGAGCCCTCCCCCACACCCTCTGCTGTAGCTCCTCTCTGAAGTACCTGGATAACAGTGCCCGATGCATGCTTCCTCCACCACCAAGGGGAAGAAATTAACTACTTGATGATCAGGAACAGGTAACCCCGGAGCTCCTGGTGCTTAAGAATTTATAACGTTAACCGCCCGTTACCTCACCATCAACCAGAGAATCGTGCACCAGCTGATCACATACCCTGCGACCCCCCTCCTTCACTTGGCCTTGAAAATTGCTTTGCTGAAATCCTTCAGGGAGCTCGGGGTTTTAGAGCACAGGCCACCTGGCCTCCTTGTATCGGCACTTTGACAATTCAGGCTGCACCTTCCTCCACCACCCCCGGTGTCAGTAGACTGGCTCTGCTGCCCTCGGGCGAGCGGACCCACGTTCGGTTCGGTAACACTGGGGCCTCCCAGGCTCCCACTCGCCTCGGGCCCCAGTGACTGTCAGCTCCTCCTCCACAGTCTTGTTGCAGCAAAAACAGAAACGAAGTTTCCCTGCCCTGAGAACAAGGGGACAGCGAAAAGACTAGAGAAGAAACGTAACCTGGGCTGAAAGAGCTCATCACTCCTTGTTTCACTTTGTCATTCATTTGTAGTAACTAGATTTGTACTCTACAAAGCTAACCTCACTCCCTGACACTATGGGATTTACCTTCGGCACCCATCACCCCTCACTGTGTGTGTTACAGCCCCTGCTTCTCACTCCCTAACCTTATTATGTAACGCACTTACATTCTATACGCCCCTCACAACAAATCACCCCCTAGTTTTTCATTTCAGGGACAAGGTCACCGGCCGATAAACCAGAGGCAAACGGACGCAATTACCAGTCTGCTGGACCCCAATTACCGGCGACCTGATGCCAGCGATGACTGTTTTGAAATAATGCAAAGGAAAGGAGGAATGCAAGACCTTCACTACTTTGATCCTTATCCTCTACCCCGGACTACGGGAGCCCCACATATAAAATCTTCCCTGATTCTCAAAGAGGGGTGCCCAGCTCTTGTGGCTCTAGCTGGCTGTGCCTTCCCTGCTGCCTGGCAGAAAAATAAAACCATCTCTCTCTTCCTCCAAAACCCATCTCCGTATTTCTGTTTGGCCTCAGTGCACAGGGAAACCGATATTTCGACAACAGCCTGTGGCCAGTTCCCACACTAATTCCCCTCTACGCCCACAGCCGTGGCCCAAGCCCGGTCTTGTGCCTGGTTCCTCCATCAGGCCTGACAAACCTCCCTGCCCCACGGTGCGTCTCACACCCCACCCCAACGTGGTCTTTCTGAAGCATAAACGAGACTGTGACTCTCTCCCTCCTGTAATCCCCCAAAGTTTCCCCACTTTCGCTAGGGTATCTGCCAAGGCCCTGAGAGTCCCCGGCAGCCCCACTAGGCTGCTGACTCCTGGGTTCCCAGACACTGAGCACCTCAGCGGGCCAGGTGACACGGCAGGAAACCCCAGAACTGCTCACCTCAGGAGGGGGCTGGCACTGCCACTGCCTGATCAAAGAGAGCAGAGAAGGGTTCCCCAGCTGGGACACAAACTCTGCACGAGTGGCCTCTCCTTGAGCCATTAGCTCACCTCGTGTGACTTGAGGGAAGGAAGGACCGAGGCACACTTGCTTCCTAAGGAGGACGGTATAGGCTCAGTCATGTCTCCCCAAATCCACATGCTGAATCCCTAACCCCCAGGACCCCAGGATGTGTCTGTATTTGGAGATGGGATTTTTAAAGAGGTGATCAAGGTAAAAATGACGTCACTAGGGTGGATCCTAATCCAATAGGATTGATGTCCTACAAGAAGAGATTAGGACACAGATAGGCACAGGGGGAGACCATGTGAGGACCTGGGGAGAAGATGGCTGTCTAAGCACCAAGGAGAGAGGCCTCAGGAGAAGCCAGCGTGCAGACACCTTGATCTCCGACGGCATCCAGGACTGGGAGACAGGCCTGTTATTCAAGATGCGCAGTCTGTGGTATTGTTACGGCGGTCCCGAGCAGACTCACAGGGTAACTCAGGGCTCAGACTGGACAGAGCCCACGCTCCATCCCCCTGTACGTGAGTTACAGGAGCCCCAGGCGCTGAGGAGGGGGTCCCTGAGGAGGCACAAGATAGAAGATGCTAGGCATTAACACGACTGCATTCATGTTAAACGTGCCTGAAGTCCATTCACGCGAGATGGTTTTGTCCCGCGTGTACATCGGCACCTTTAGTCTGAACTGCAGACCTTTGGCTTCACCACCTCCACTGCGAGCATTAGCTTCACCTGCTGTGGACCATCTCCTATAGGATTTCCAGAACCACAGAGCATCGAAGCTTCACAGAACCCAGAATCTGTGCGCTAGTGTCTGGGCGACCCTCACAACAGAGCCGCACAGCTGCCCATCAGAGCCCATTTCCCTTTTTCCTGTGCACAGCTGCCCTGCACCTCCCAGCCTTCCCACCCCTTACAGCTGGGGCGCAGTGTCTCCTGTTACCAAGGGGAAGGGGTGGAGGTGGTGAGGGCCTTGGCCAGCCTGCATCCTAGGACGGAGGGCACGATGTCCCTGTGGTCACCCCACCCCGCTGGTTGAAACACTCACCTGGAAGCAGGGAGGAGAAACAAAGTGGGGGCAGAGCCTGGGAACTGACACCCACCTGCCCTGGACTCTCACAGGAAGGGGACAGAGACATCTTGAGCTTCAGCCCAGTTTTGGGAGACACTATGTTCCAGCAACAAACTTCTGCCTTAAAAGCCAAGGTGCTTTACAAACCCCTCCCCAGCTGTCACAGAAAGTCAGACTTCATCTCATCACATTTTCCTCAAACCCCAGCTCACGCTGAGACCACCTCTCAGGTGATGGTACTTCAGAGCAGCCCCTTTAGAAGATCCCTGGATTTCAGCTCTCACAGCCCTGCCTTCAGTTTAAGCGAGAAGTTTCCTTGACAACCTTGACAAACCTGCTCAGTTTCCTTAACAACCAAGCTTCGCAATCTCCCAAACTCTTCTCCTTCAAACATTCCTATTCTAGGCTTGATGAGCCTAAAGTGACAGTGCTGTCATCACGTGCCAGAGGGTGACTCCTCCAAGCCCGTAGTTACTGGTTACATGATGCTACTGATGATGACATCCCAGAAGAGCCAGCTTTGCAATATCACCATTTCTGGACTCGGCACTGGGTCCCTTTCCACGGACAGAGTGGAGTGGCTGTTTCCACGGGCCCCGTGGTGGAAGAGCTCCCCTAATGCAGCCAGGACTTCATCCTTTCCAGGTGATTCCAGGGTCCTCATTCTCCCCAGAACCCCACCCACATGGCTACTGTCTGTGCCAGTCTATACGGGACCTTGGTAATCTCCTAAAATGAGGGTTATTTTATACACAGGTAATGGGTTGAATGCTGGACCCCAAAGATGTGCCCCCCAGAACACAGGAACAGGACCATATCTGGGAAAAGCGTCTTTGTATATGTAGTTAAGGATCTCGAGGTGAGGTCATCTTGGGTTAGGGTGGCCCTCAATCCAATTGAGAGAGTCCTTAGGAGAGACAAAACAGGAGAGACTCAGACACAGAGGAGAAGCCATATTACGACAAAGGCAGAGATGGGAGAGATGCAGCCTCAAGCCTGGGGATGCCTGGAGCCCCTAGAAGCTGGAAAAGGCAGGAAGAACCCTATCCTGGAGTCTTTGGAGAGACTTCCGTCCTGCAGACACCTTGATCTCAAATGTCTGGTCTCCAGGACTGCGGGAGGATGAATTCCTGTTGTTTTAAACCACCCAGCTTGTGGTCATTTGTTACAGAAGCCACAGAACGGTCACACAGACCCTGCTCTGTAGGATCCTGGAAGTGCAGGTCTCATTAAAGGCCAACAGAGGCTGGATTGCAGAACCCTTAGGGTCAGCACTGGGCCCCAGAAATCCTAAAGCAGTGGCTGGACACAAGAATGTTGAGGGGTCAGCTGGAAGCCCATCCCTAAAGGTGCCGGCTGCACACGGCCTCCCCAGGTTTTTATGCCTGTACAAGTTGGGGATAAGTATTTCCATCCTGATTCAGGACTTCTGATGTCACCCTTCACGTTGCTAATTAAGAACCCACTAGTTACACAGAGGAAAACCCTATCAGGACACTTGCTCCAGTGGTAAACAATTCTGAAGTTGGTCAGAGGTGGGGAATCAGCTCCCAGGCAGCCAGCAGCCCCTCCGCAAGGCGCGTCCTCATTGCAAAGCTGGGGGACCGGGCCGAGGCGTCCCTGAGTAAACGTGAGCTGACTCCCAGGCCAGCTGCTGCTGAACTGTTCCCACCCTTCCCAGCTAAAACACCTGAATGTGCGCAAGGACTTGAAAGCCTAGAGGAAGGGCCGTGGAGCCACACCAGAGACAGCACGCAGGCCGAGTTGGTGCCTGCAGGCCAGGCAGGATGGTCGTAACCCCGGGCGCACTTCTGGAAACTTTCCATCTCCCTGCCTGACGTACCCCTCCTGTTCCGGCCCCCACTGCTTTTTTCCTTCCTCACCTCTGCCCGGTGTGAAATTCCAGTGGCAGGTATGGGTGACACATCCTCTTCTTTAGCAGGCAGCAAACTGGCAACTCCTGCAGAAAGTCCAGCAGAGCCCCACTCGCACCGGGCCACGCACAGAGCCGTGAGCCCTACTCCCTCCCACCAGCCCAGCCCCGAGACTGCTGACGGGGCAGAGAATATGGCGTCAGGCACAGCTGCAGGGGCTCTTGCTGTCTGGAGCGGTGTTTATATTGACCTCAGCCCAGGCACACCTGGGGAGGGCTGGCCGGCCCGATCAGGCTGCCCAGGTCAGCCAATCCTCACCCATCAGGGGCTCAGAGTTGCAGAAAATGGGCCTTGCTGAACTGGCCAGGTCCAAGGAACAGGTGTGGTTTCCTGAGGGTCAGGATAGACACGGGGCTGCAACTCTGCTTGTTTTCTCAACATTTTGTCTGGTTCATGAGTGGGAGACAACTTCAAGAAGACCCTCTCCTAATGAGAAGAAGCCAGGAGTAAGGGAGAGGAGGGGTGGTGGGTGGAGACAGAGGCCTGGTGCCTCAGCTGCAGTGGAAGCCTCTGGAAAACCCAGTGGAAGGAGGCCACACAGAGTGAAGCCCAAGCAGACCTGTCAGAGCTGCTGTTTGTTAGTTCAGGTCCTGCTCTGAGGTGCTTTGTGTCAGCTCTGACCAACAGGTGGGCTGGGGGTGCTCTGCAATGAGGGCTACTTGCACGGTTCCTGTGTGCCCAGCCTTTCTGGGTGCCTGCCCAGGTGACCTCCATACCCTGGGAGGGGCCTGACCACGAGAGCCCCGGAGGCTGCTGGGTACCTGCCCAGGTGAGCTCCATATCCTGGGAGGGGCCTGACCACGAGAGCCCCGGGGGCTGCTGGGTACCTGCTCAGGTGAGCACCATATCCTGGGAGGGGCCTGGCCACGAGAGCCCCGTGTGCTGGGAGGGGTGTGTGTGTATGAGCGTCCTCTCTGTGCAGCCGGCACAGAGTTGCTTAGCAACTTCCCTGTGGGCAGCGCTGGGATGAAATGAGAACCAGGAGATGCCACGGACCCCCTGAACCCCCGTCCATCCCGAGTGATGAGGTCAGTAGGTGGGTGCTGGCCACTGTGCTGCGTGAGGGAGACCCCACAGGTACCTCTTGTGCCTTCCACCTGACACCACGGAGGCCTCCTCAGGACAGAGCAGACAGCCTGCCTGGGGCAGGTGGGAGCTCCTGGTGACCCTGCAGGGGACACGAGAGGGACGGACCAGGCAGGAGGGGGTGGCAGCCCAGGCAGAGCCATGGGGCTCGGGGCCGAGGGGCCTTTCCGGGTCTGAGCTGAGGGTGGACGTGCAGGTGGTGAGTGTGATCCAGGAAAGCTACCCTGGTGACGTGAGGCTGAACCTGCTTCAGAGTGACAAGCCTTCCGGATGATCCCAGAACAGGACAGTGAGACGGATCCTGTTAGAAGAAGGTGAGTGAGTGCCCCCAGGAGGCGGCCCTGTGAGCTGGCCCCGGGAGGGGGTGAAGGGAACAGGCGTGGAAGCTGCGGGGAGTGGGCAGTCCCCCTGGGTGGGCGATGGGTGCAGACCCTACTCCGTGGTCCCACAGCCGTGCTTCCGGCTGGATTATTTGGCTTCTTGGAGCCTCAGCTTCCTGGTCTGCTCCTGGGGTGATGATGCTGAGTGAGACTCTCCGACGCTTCTTCACTGTCTGCCCCTCAAGCCTGTGAGAAACGGAATATTTCTTGCCATCTCAGTAAACAAAGGATGTCACAGCCATCAGCACCTGCAGCCCTCCAGTGTGAGGGGAATTCAGGATATGTAAATACAGAATGCAGGCCCCAGAGAGCGGAGGTGCATATCAAAGGAAGGAATTCGTGAGCCTGACTCCGGCATCTTCGCATACAAAGGAAAGCGCTGCATTCCTCACCTTGGAGAGCAGGTTCTCCTTAGCTGACAATCACCTTTTCACGTCCCCCATCACCTGCGCCAGCCCCCCGCCCTGTCCCCTCCCCCCGGTGCTTTAGCTCAGGGAGGAAGGGGCGCACAGGGCCTCGGCTGAACAAGAGGCCTGGGAGCCTCGGGAGGAACTTTCGCCGCTTTCCCCGCCGTCGGGAGGAGGGTCGCTGACGCTGCGGCCGGACCCTGCGCCTCCCTCGCCCCGTGTCCCCTCAGGACGCTCAGGCCGCCCTCTCCCCACGCCCCCCCGGGCCCCGCGAGCCAGGCCGAGGGCAGGGCCGAGAGGAGGGGCCGAAGTTCCCCGGGACCAGACCCCGAGGCCGCTCGTTCTGCACAGCAGCGGCGGGTGGCCGCGAAGCCCTTCCCCTCAGAAGCTGCTCTTGCGCGGCCGCCCGGCACCGGACCCACTTACCCGGCCCGCCGTCCCCACGACTGTCGCGGCTTCGGCCGCCGGGGCCCCTCCGCAGCCGGCAGCGTCAGTGAGGCCACCCTCCCCTCGGGCGCCAGGGCAGCTCCGTGACGGCGGAGGGAAGAGACCCCGAGCCGGGAGCTCCAGCTCTGAGGAAACGCGGGCTCCGTTCTGGGCGCAGTGGGTGGGGCCGTTCTGCCCCGAGGCATCCTGGGAGGGGGCGGGGCGCCGGGGGAGGAGCCGCCAGCAGCTCAGGGCCCCGTCGGGGGTCCTGGAGGGGCGGCCCGGCCTGAGGGCCCCGCCCACTGTGGCCGCAGCGCAGGCCTTTTTCCTGGAATCCCACACAAAAAGTCAGAAAGATACACACGGTCTACAGTGAATGTTCACAAATGGTGGTTGCTGCTGTGCTTACTATCCTATTAAACGTGTGAAATCCATAACACACTTGAAGTTCAAAATTAAATACGATTTTATTTATTTACTTATTTATTTTTTGCGATACGCAGGCCTCTCACTGCTGTGGCCTCTGCCATTGCGGAGCACAGGCTCCGGATGCGCAGGCTCAGCGGCCATGGCTCAGGGGCCCAGCCACTCCGCGACATGCGGGATCCTCCTGGACCGGGGCACGAACCCGTGTCCCCTGCATCGGCAGGCGGACTCTCAACCACTGCGCCACCAGGGAAGCCTCTAAATACGAATTTTCACCTTTCTAATTGTCTCTCTGCTATTCACAATTGTCGTTAATGAATCAGAGACTGTGGCATCACTAGTTAAAAATGAGCTTGTTAAAAAAATAGAACTCAGGCCCACCGGACCTACTGAATCACAATCTGCAATTTTACAGTCTCTCCAGTGTACCTGTGGACCCATGAATAGTTGTAAGGTACATTTCTACCTCGACATGTCTTTTCTGTCTGAGAAATACACACATCTTATCCAGTTTGATATAAATAAAACACTCAAAAATGCATATGCCTGTGTTGAAACCATCATTTTATTATTTCTTTTCCAGATAAGTATAGTCTCTATACTGGTTTTGTGGATCACATGCCATACTCTTTTTTTGTAGTTAGAAATAGAGAAAGTTACTTTGTAAAAAAAAAAAAAAAAAAAAAAATATATATATATATATATATATATATATATATATTAGTGGATGATTGAAGACACTCTTCTAAATTAAAACCAGTTCTCTTAATTTGCTCTTTTCTTCTTGGGTCATATTATGAACTCTTCCCGTGGCCACATGGCATGTGTACTTTTAATTTCAGGGACTGCTGACATTCCAGGATGTGCCCATAGATTTATCTCAAGAGGACTGGGAATGCCTGGACCAAGATCAATGGGAGTTGTACAGGGATGTGATGTGAGAAAAGTATAGGAACCTGCTTTCCTTGGGTGAGGATAACTTCCTTCCAGAATTCCTTATCCACCCACAGGGTTTAGAGGCCTTCATTTGTAGAATGTCTCCTGGAGTGTTCTGCTTCCTACAATAGGGTTTCAGATTGCAACGATTCAGGAAATATTGGGAGTTTGTGGGTATAATTTATGTTATTCTTTGAAAATTGCAGCCTTCTTTATAATATACTTTGTAACTGCTTGGGATGTGTCTATATGAACAGTGTACTATATGCTTCTGTTATAGTCCTTACAATATTTTATTCTCTTATTATCTGTAACAATCTTCCATGGATTCTTTGGGCTTAAGGTGTATTAAAAGGGAGACGGCGATTCTGGGACTTCCCTGGTGATGCAGTGGTTAAGACTGTGCCTGCCAATTCAGGGGACACCCCCCACACGTGTCCGTACCCCGAACTCGAGCCTCAGCCTCACCGGGGGCCTAACCCTAACCCTAGCTCCGGCCCTTCGCCGGGCCGCCAGGCCTGAAGCCTGAGGCCTAGCCTCACGGCATGGCGCACCCTACGCCTCACACACCCCCCCACACGTTCCGTAACCCAACCTCGAGCCTCAGCCTCACGGGGGGCCTAACCCTAACCCTAGCTCCGGCCCTTCGCCGGGCCGCCAGGCCTGAAGCCTGAGGCCTAGCCTCACGGCAAGCCGCGCCCTACGCCGCACACGCCCCCCCACACGTGTCCGTACCCCGACCTCGAGCCTCAGCCTCACCGGGGGCCTAACCGTAACCCTAGCTCCGGCCCTTCGCCGAGCCGCCAGGCCTGAAGCCTGAGGCCTAGCCTCACGGCATGCCGCGCCCTACGCCGCACACGCCCCCCACACGTGTCCGTACCCCGACCTCGAGCCTCAGCCTCACCGGGGGCCTAACCCTAACCCTAGCTCCGGCCCTTCGCCGGGCCGCCAGGCCTGAAGCCTGAGGCCTAGCCTCACGGCATGCCGCACCCTACACCGCACACGCCCCCCCACACGTGTCCGTATCCCGAACTCGAGCCTCAGCCTCACCGGGGGCCTAACCCTAACCCTAGCTCCGGCCCTTCGCCGGGCCGCCAGGCCTGAAGCCTGAGGCCTAGCCTCACGGCATGCCGCGCCCTACGCCGCACACGCCCCCCCACACGTGTCCGTACCCCGACCTCGAGCCTCAGCCTCACCGGGGGCCTAACCCTAACCCTAGCTCCGGCCCTTCGCCGGGCCTCCAGGCCTGAAGCCTGAGGCCTAGCCTCACGGCATGCCGCGCCCTACGCCGCACACGCCCCCCCCATGTGTCCGCACCCCGACCTCGAGCCTCAGCCTCACCGGGGGCCTAACCCTAACCCTAGCTCCGGCCCTTCGCCGGGCCGCCAGGCCTGAAGCCTGAGGCCTAGCCTCTCGGCATGCCGTGCCCTACGCCGCACACGCCCCCCCACACGTCTCCCTACCCGGACCTCGAGCCTCAGCCTCACGGGGGGCCTAACCCTAACCCTAGCTCCGGCCATTCGCCGGGCCGCCAGGCCTGAAGCCTGAGGCCTAGCCTCACGGCATGCCGCGCCCTACGCCGTACACGCCCCCCCACACGTGTCCGTACCCCGACCTCGAGCCTCAGCCTCACCGGAGTCCTAACCCTAACCCTAGCACCGGCCCTTCGCCGGGCCGCCAGGCCTGAAGCCTGAGGCCTAGCCTCACGGCATGCCGTGCGCTACGCCGCACACGCCCCCCCACACGTGTCCGTACCCCGACCTCGAGCCTCCGCCTCACCGGGGGCCTAACCCTAACCCTAGCTCTGGCCCTTCGCCGGGCCGCCAGGCCTGAAGCCTGAGGCCTAGCCTCACGGCATGCCGCGCCCTACGCCTCACACGCCCCCCCACACGTGTCCGTACCCCGACCTCGAGCCTCAGCCTCACCGGGGGCCTAACCCTAACCCTAGCTCCGGCCCTTCGCCGGGTCGCCAGGCCTGAAGCCTGAGGCCTAGCCTCACGGCATGCCGCGCCCTACGCCTCACACGCCCCCCCACACGTGTCCGTAACCCGAACTCGAGCCTCAGCCTCACGGGGGGCCTAACCCTAACCCTAGCTCCGGCCCTTCGCCCGGCCGCCAGGCCTGAAGCCTGAGGCCTAGCCTCACGGCATGCCGCGCCCTACGCCGCACACGCCCCCCCACACGTGTCCGTACCCCGACCTCGAGCCTCAGCCTCACCGGGGGCCTAACCCTAACCCTAGCTCCGGCCCTTCGCCGGGCCGCCAGGCCTGAAGCCTGAGGCCTAGCCTCACGGCATGCCGCGCCCTACGCCGCACACGGCCCCCCACACGTGTCCGTACCCCGAACTCGAGCCTCAGCCTCACCGGGGGCCTACCCCTAACCCTAGCTCTGGCCCTTCGCCGGGCCGCCAGGCCTGAAGCCTGAGGCCTAGCCTCACGGCATGCCGCGCCCTACGCCGCACACGCCCCGCCACACGTGTCCATACCCCGACCTCGAGCCTCAGCCTCACCGGGGGCCTAACCCTAACCCTAGCTCCGGCCCTTCGCCGGGCCGCCAGGCCTGAAGCCTGAGGCCTAGCCTCACGGCATGCCG
Organism: Kogia breviceps; assembly: GCF_026419965.1. Lineage (NCBI taxonomy): Eukaryota > Metazoa > Chordata > Mammalia > Artiodactyla > Physeteridae > Kogia > Kogia breviceps. Next base: position 138,948,155 of record NC_081330.1, read on the forward strand.
CGCCCTACGCCGCACACGCCCCCCCACACGTCTCCGTACCCGGACCTCGAGCCTCAGCCTCACGGGGGGCCTAACCCTAACCCTAGCTCCGGCCATTCGCCGGGCCGCCAGGCCTGAAGCCTGAGGCCTAGCCTCACGGCATGCCGCGCCCTATGCCGCACACGCCCCCCCACACGTGTCCGTACCCCGACCTCGAGCCTCAGCCTCACCGGAGTCCTAACCATAACCCTAGCACCGGCCCTTCGCCGGGCCGCCAGGCCTGAAGCCTGAGGCCTAGCCTCACGGCATGCCGTGCGCTACGCCGCACACGCCCCCCCACACGTGTCCGTACCCCGACCTCGAGCCTCAGCCTCACGGGGTGCCTAACCCTAACCCTAGCTCCGGCCCTTCGCCCGGCCGCCAGGCCTGAAGCCTGAGTCCTAGCCTCACAGCATGCCGCGCCCTACGCCTCACATGCCCCCGTACACGTGTCAGTACCCCGACCTCGAGCCTCAGCCTCACCGGGGGCCTAACCCTAACCCTAGCTCCGGCCCTTCGCCGGGCCGCCAGGCCTGAAGCCTGAGGCCTAGCCTCACGGCATGCCGCGCCCTACACCGCACACGCCCCCCCCCACGTGTCGGTACCCCGACCTCGAGCCTCAGCCTCACGGGGGGCCTAACCCTAACCCTAGCTCCGGCCCTTCGCCGGGCCGCCAGGCCTGAAGCCTGAGGCCTAGCCTCACGGCATGCCGCGCCCTACGCCGCACACGCACCCCCACACGTGTCCGTACCCCGACCTCGATCCTCAGCCTCACGGGGGGCCTAACCCTAATCCTAGCTCCGGCCCTTCGCCGGGCCGCCAAGCCTGAGGCCTAGCCTCACGGCATGCCGCGCCCTACGCCGCACACGCCCCCCCACACGTGTCCGTACCCCGACCTCGAGCCTCAGCCTCACCGGGGGCCTAACCCTAACCCTAGCTCCGGCCCTTCGCCGGGCCGCCAGGCCTGAAGCCTGAGGCCTAGCCTCACGGCATGCCGCGCCCTACGCCGCACACGCCCCCCCACACGTGTCCGTACCCCGACCTCGAGCCTCAGCCTCACCGGGGGCCTAACCCTAACCCTAGCTCCAGCCCTTCGCCGGGCCGCCGGGCCTGAAGCCTGAGGCCTAGCCTCACGGTATGCCGCGCCCTGCGCCTCACACGCCCCCTCACACGTGTCCGTACCCCGATCTCGATCCTCAGCCTCACCTGGGGCCTGACCCTTACCCTAGCTCCAGCCCTGACCCTGACCCCTAGGCCTCCCCCTCAGTTTGAAGCCTGAGGCCTAGCTTAACTGCACACTGCCCCCTACGACGCACACGCCCCCTAACACGCATCCGCACCCCGATCTCGACCCTCAGCCTCACCGGGGGCCTCACCCTAAACCTATCTCCAGCCCTGACCCTGACCCCTAGGCCTCCCCCGCAGCCTGAAGCCTGAGGCCTAGCCTAACGGCATGCCACGCCCTACGACGCACACGTCCCCTAACACGCATCCCCACCCCGATCTCGACCCTCAGCCTAACCGGGGGCCTCACCCTAACCCTAGCTCCAGCCCTGACCCTTCCCCTAGGCCTCCCCCGCAGCCTGTAGCCTGAGGCCTAGCCTAACGGCACGATGCGCCCTACAATGCACACGCCCCCTAACACGCATCCGCACCCCGATCTCAACACTCAGCCTCACTGGGGGCCTAAGCCTAACCCTAGCTCCAGCCCTGACCCTGACCCCTGGGCCTCCCCCGCAGCCTGAAGCCTGAGGCCTAGCCTAACGGCACACCGTGCCCTACGACGCACACGCCACCTAACACGCATCCGCACCCCGATCTCGACCCTCTGCCTCACCGGGTCCTAACCCTAACCCTAGCTCCAGCCCTGACCCTGACCCCTGGGCCTCCCCCGCAGCCTGAAGCCTGAGGCCTACCCTAACGGTACGCTGCGCTCTGCGCCGCACACGCCCCCTAACACGTATCCGCACCCCGATCTCGACCCTCAACCTCACCGGGGGCCCAACCCTAACCCTAGCTCCAGCCCAGACCCTGACCACGGGACCTCACCCGCAGCCTGAAGCCTGAGGCCTACCCTAACGATAACCCATACCCTGGCCCGTACACTCCCCCTAGCACGTATCTGTACCCCAATCTTTCCCTAACCCTCTCCCGGCGCTAAGCCTAACCGTAAGTCCTGTTCGTGAGACTCGTACAATTAAGACCTTAGTCCCTTTTTTCACCATTTTTGTGCAACCAATCCAGTTAAAATAGGAGGCGTTAACAACTGTAAAATTAATATTAAAAAGATCTCATTCTCTTAGGATTTCAGGAGCGTAATTCTGAAAGCTGGTCTGGAACTGACACTGACACTGAGAGACTTCGTAGCCAGTTGTCTAATTCTACCTAAGTAGGTTTTAACTTCTGACGTAGTATTGATGTATCCATAACAGTCGCTAATGACCACTACACGTATTTCTCTTCTATTAGTATCTGATCTAACATCATTGTTTGGAATTTAATAGTTAAGAGAGGATTCCTTGAAAACGTATGGTTGCAGCTATCAGCAGACATTATTTTGAGAATGGCTAGTGGCATCCTGAGTGTGATATAGCTAAGAAATTGAATTTCAACAATACAGGAATGTGGGGACTTACCTGGCGGTTCAGTGTTTAAGACTTCACCTTCCAATGCAGGGGTTGCCGGTTGGATCCCTGGGCAGGGTGCTAAGATCCCACATGCCTCGCAGCCAAAAAACCAAAACATGAAACAGAAACAATATTGTAATAAATTCAATAGAATTACAAAATGGTCCACATCAAAAAAAAAAACTTAAAAAGAAAACAAAACAAAAATTACAGGAATGCATCTAAATCACATCTACAATGGTCACTTAGGTTTATCTTGGGTGTCTGAACCCTAGTTACTCCTTTTTGACTGTCAAATGCATTCCCGTCCTCAATGCCAAAGCAGATGTACAATTCGTATCCAAAAGACCATAAAACAGGCCACGTTGGTCAGTAAAATTTAAGTTAAACCAGGTATAAGCCAGAGTGACTTCCTCACACCTCAATACGTGAAGAGTTTTTTTCCCTTTTCATTACAAGTCTTTCAATAGAAAGCATTGGTGATCAAAATGTCAATCCATCAGTGTCAGAATGATTCAGCTGTTTGGCCCATGTGTAGACCATGTCCCTCAGCGCTAGGCCTCCTTTATATTTGCCTAGTTAATCCGCATTGGGGGAATACTGATCAGCTATCGTGAACATGCTCAGAGGTATGTTAATGAGAAAACGCTTTATATAGGCCATACATTTTATTATTCATACCCAATTGTCACACAAGCATTGTACATGTGCTTTTAGCAGTAGACCTAAAGCAAACAGTGAAACATCATGAGTAAGTACATTCTGATCATTTCACTAGATAGTTTTCCTTTCCTCTTAAACATCAGGGCAAAATGAAGCCAACACAGTAACCTTCATAAATACACACTTCAGTACAGAGGTGTCATTTATCCAATTGCTCCAAGTCCTAAGTAGCTTGAGCGCAAGGACTTCCCTGTGTCTGGAAAACACAGATCAAAGCCAGTAACAAAAAACCAAATACATTATAACCATACTCACCAGTTGACTCAGTAACCAATCCTTTCATTAACTTTTTATGAAGCCATCCGATTCTACATTAAGATTTTTCATTTCTTACCCAGTTTGGCATTATGATATGAAACTTATCAGAGACCTGTGCTTGCCAAAAGGTCCTTCACATAGATCTTCTTGAAGATGGAGCACTTTTGCAAAGTGCTAGAGCACAACAGCAACTATCTATAAAACACATAAGGACTTAAAATTCATGGTTAAACATTTGATCACAATGTAAATGACAAAAGAAGCCATGGTTGCTGCTACATACAACATTTTAAAATATATAGAATTATGAGTGAAAAAATTTTACCAGGACATACTAGATTTTTAGGAATTCCATGTAATTTAACATACTAATCAAACATTTCTCTCTGAGATGGCTCAAGGGCCTTCTAAAGCATCTCAAAGTTAGCTGGAGATTAAAAAAACTGTTAGAATTGGCCAAACAACACTTATTCACTGAACCAAAGCAAAGAGATTTCAAACAAAAAGAGAGATCACAGACACAGGCAAAGGAACTCACAAGCTCTTTGCAATCAAAAGCAGCATTCCAAGAAAACTTTGGAGGGAGAAACCAAATCCAGGCTTGGCCTAACCCACTTCCAACAAAATCCATCTTAGAAAATCCTGGTCATGCACAACTCTTTTCTCAATGTTCCCTTTGCACAAATGTTCATCACCTTCTGTATCCATCTTATGTTGCCCCTTATTATTTTCTGCATTCAGAAACCACCAGCTCTAGTACAAAGTGACTTTCTTTTCTCTTTGTACCATCAGCCTGTTACCTAGCTGCTCACTTTCTTTATTACGTAGCTTCATAAATGCTTGAACATATGGAACTTCTTTTGTCTTTCTCTTCCTGTGACAAAATAACTCTAGCTGAAGGATAGTATAGTCATTTAGGCTACCATTCAAAGACCACCTTTCCTCGTTCTTCAAGAATGTATCCATACATTGGCCAGACAAAATTACAATAGAATTTCATTCTTTTCATAGTCTTAGGTTTACAACTATAGGTTGACCTGTATGCCAGGATTTTGCCCATTGGCTAGCAGATGGAACTGAAGAAGAAGCACTTCTTATGTTTGAACTATAGAACACTCACACACAGACTAAGAACAAAACAAAATCCTAAACACCAACCGAAGCCTCAAACCAAAGGAACCAGAAACCAAAGAGAAACCAAAAACCAAACAGCACAAGGCTCAAATCAGCTTCCAAGTCTCAACTTAGCCTGTGACCTCTGTTCAAGTGGTGCACCTCCCAAATGAGATTTCCTGGAATGAAAAGTCACCCAAATGGGAACCGAGGTTCCCCCAAATGTACCGGGCTAAAAGGACCTCAGACTGCATGCCAGAGTGTTACCCCATGCTGGCTGAGTTGCTGCAACATCCCAAATGCTATTTTTCTGGTTCCCCAAAATAGTCCCTTGAAGTAGGACATTTGGGGCACTCCAGGCAGGAGGAAGAGAGGAACGTCCTCAAGGCAAAGACAGCCTCAGCAGCTGCTAGGGTGGTTCCTCTTCCACCATCTACTCCTGCCCCAGAGTTCTAACTGCTGGGATGACTGGGGCTCGGCCTTTCCAGGCAAGGGTCCCAGGTGGTCTGACCTCTAAAGGAATTCTGCAACTCTACACTCTCTCGGAAGAGGCTGGTGTGGAGAAAATCTCAGTGTCCGATCAAGTCAGGGTACCTACAGGGGACATCCCCAAGTCAGGCCCACATTGGGTACTAAATGTAATGTCTAATACTCGACCTCTGTGCACCAGTGCCAAATCGAATCTCAGAGAGAGGGGTTTGCAGGAAGTAGAAAAGAATAGCTTTACTGCTTTGGCAGCCAAAGGGGGACACAGAAAACTCGTGCCCTCAAAAACCATGTGTCCCAATGCAGGAGGATCTGGTGAGGAGGTTTACAGCAATGGTTTAAGGAAACAGTTGATCTTAAGGATTAGTGTGTGTACAGGGCCTTAACTCACTTTAATCTGGCCTCAGATGGTCTCTTGATGAGCTTCTCTGGAATGAAGAAGACTAAAATCTTCTATTTTGTGGGGGTTTTAGGTTGGTAAAGAGCCCAAAGATACTCTTACCTGTATCCCTTGAGGGAAAACCAGGATCCTGGCCCAAGGCTGCACTATTGCTTCTTGATGGTTTCTCTCTTGTCTCTGCATCTCCTCCTTTCCCTGATGAGCAACTGTTCGAACCTGCCCTTTGGAACTCAGGGAAGGTCCTGGAATCTCTAGCCTAACTAAGGCCCTGACACTGTTCCTAACGCAGACCCTGACACTCTCCCTAACTAAGGCACTGACACTACTCCTAACTCACTCCCTGACACTGTACCTAACAAAGGTTCTGATGCTAATCCTAACTCAAGCCCTGACACTGTCTCTAACTAAGGTCCAGCATCTGTCCCTAATACAGGCCCTGCTACCAGCAAGAACAAAAATCCAGACACTATGCTGAGCTAATATCCTGACCCATTTCTAACCAAGGTCCTGACACTGTCCCTAAGAAAGCCCTGTTGCTATCCCGACGTGAAGACCGGAGGCTGTGCCTAACTCAGGCCCTGATAATGGCTTTAGCAAAGCTCCTGAGGCTGATCCTAATGAGGCCCTTATGCTGCTCCTAAGTCATGCCCTGATAGTATCCCTAGCTAAGGACCTGACACTAGGCCTCACTCGAGCTCTGTCACTCTCCTTAAGTCTGGCTCTGACGCTGTCCCTACCTCAAGCCCTGACACTGGTCCTAAATTAGGTCCTGATGCTCTAAGTAACTAAGGTCTTGGCACTATCCCTAGTTCATGTCCTGACACTATTCCTAGACCTTAACCTAACCTTGTGTTTAACTAATGTCTAGCCTCTTATACTAAATAAATCCCTGTCGCTGTCCCTAACTAAGGCCCTGAAATTAGTTCCGAGGCCGTGACCCTGTCCCTAACTGAGGCCTGGAGGTCCTAACTCAGGCCCCGACACTACAACCTAACTCAGTACCTAACAAAGGCTCTGATGCTTGTCCTAGGTCATGCCCTGACACTGTCTCTGGGGCCCTGCTGCCGTCAATATCTAAAGTCCTGACATTATCCTGAGCCAATATCTTCACCCATGTCTTACCAAGGTCCTGAAACTGTCCCAACGTAAGCCCCGACGCTGTCCCTAAGTGAGGCCCTGAGGCTGTCCCTAACAGAGGCCATGAGAATGTCTTTAAAGAAGACCCTAACGTTGATCCTACAGATGCCCTTATACTACTCCTAAATCATGCCCTGACACTGTCCCTAACTCAGGCCCTAAAGATAGACCTCACTTAGGCCCTATTGCCGCACCTTAGTTAGGCTCTGACACTATCCCTACATCAGCCCTGACACTGGTCCTGATTAAGGCTCTGACTCTGGTCCTAACTAAGGCCCTGACGCTCTCAATGACTAAGGTCTTCACGCTATCCGTAGCTCACTTCCTGACACTACCCCTCGCCTGGAAGCTGACTCTGTCCCGAGCTAATGTTCTGCCTCTTATACTCCCTGAAGCCCTAATGCTCTCCCCAACTAAGGCCCTGACTAGCTCTAACTAAAACGCTGACACACTCTAACTACGGCCCGAAATCTGTCCCTAATATAGGCCTTGCTGACGGCAATAACTAAAATCCGGACACTATGCTGAGCTAATATCCTGAACCATTTCTAACCAAGGTCCTGACACTGTCCCTAAGAAAGCCCTGTCGCTGTCCCTACGTGAAGACGTGAGGCTGTGCCTAACTCAGGCCCTGAAGCTATGCCTAACTGAGGCCTTGATGCTGTGCCTAACTCAGGCCCTGACCATGTCTTTAACTAAGACCCTAATGCTGATGCAACAAAGGCCCTGATGCTGCTCCTAAGTCATGCCCAGACAGTGTCCCCAGCTAAGGGCCTGATGCTACGTCTCACTCAGGCCCTGTCGCTCTCCCTAAGTCAGGCTCTGATGCTGTCCCTACCTGAAGCCCTGACACTGGTCCTAAATAAGGCCCTGATACTCTCAGTGACTAAGGTCTTGACACTATCGCTAGGTCATTTCCTGACACGATCCCTAACCCTAACCCTGTCCCTAGCAAATGTCCTGCCTCTTATACTAACTGAAGCCTTTATGCTGTGAATCCCTCAGGCCCTGAATTTAGCCCCAAGGCCGTGGCACTGTCCCTAACTAAGGCCTAGATGCTCGTCCTAAATCCCACACTGACACTGTTCCTAACTCAGGCCCTGACACTGTACCTAACAGAGAACCAGATGCTAGTCCTAACACAGGCCCTGACACTGTGTCTAACTAAGGCCCTGCTGCCATCAATATCTAAAGTCCTGACAGTATCCTGAGCTTATATCCTGACCCATCTCTTACTAAGGTCCTGAAACTGTCTCTAAGTAAGCCTTGACGCTGTCCCTAAGTGAGGCCCTGACGCTGTCTCTAACAGAGGCCCTGATAATGTCTTTAACAAACCCCTTAGGCTGTTCCTACTGAGGCCCTTATGGTGCTCCTAAGTCATTCTCTGACACTGCCCCTAGCTAAGGGCCTGACTCTAGGCCTCACTCAGGCCCTGTCGCTCTCCCCAAGTCAGGCTCTGACGCTGTCCCTACCTGAAGCCCTGACACTGGTCCTAAATTAAGCACTGATGCTCTAAGTAGCTATGGTCTTGACACTATCCCTAGGTCATTTCCTGACGCTATCCCTAGACCTTAACCTAACCTTGTCTTTAACTAATGTCGAGCCTCTTACGCTAAATAAATCCCTGATGCTGTCCCTAACTAAGGCCCTGAAATTAGTCCTGAGGCCATGACCCTGTCCCTGAGACCTGGAAGCTGTCCTTAACAAAGGCCCAAGGTCCTGAAACTGACACTATCAGTTAAAGAACTGAGGCCCTGACACTCTCCCTAATTAAGGACTGAGGCTGTCTCTAACTAAGGCCCTGAGTCTATCTTTAACTAATGGCCTCACTCTTTCCCTAACAAAGGCCCTGATGCAGTCCCTAACTAAGGCCCTGACACGGTCCCTAAGAACATGAGCTGTCTCTCATTAATGCCCTGATGCGGCCCATAAATGATGTACTGAAGACGGCACTAAGGTCCTGACGATGTTACTAATGACCCCAAATGTCTCTTACTAAGGCCCTCAAATTACCCGAGGCCCTAAAGATGTCCATAACTAAGTCTCTGACACTATCTCTAACTAAGACCCTCAAGTTATCTTTAACTGAGGCCATAACAGCGTCCCTAACGAAGAACTTGACATTGTCTCTAACTAAGGCCCCGAGTCTGTCTTTACCTAACGGCCTCACTTTTTCCCCAACTACTCCCTGACGCTGCCCCTAACCAAGGCCCTGATGGTGTGCCTGATTGCCTGAGCTGTCTTTCACTAATAACCTGACTCTGCCGATAAATAACACCCCGGTTATGTCCCTAATGAACAGCCTGAAGTGTCTCTTACTAAGGTCCTCAAGGTTTTCTCTGAGGCCCTGACACCCTCCTTAATTAACGCCTTGACACTGCCTTTACCTAATGGCCTGATGCAGTTCCGACCTGAGATGCTGATGCTCTAAGACCTTGAAGTCTCTACCTGAGAAGCTGACACTGTCTGTAACTAATTTCCTGACTTTTTCCTTAACTAACATCCTAATTTTGTCTCTAAATAACGGCCTGACACTGGTCCTAACTACAGCCCTGATGCTGACCCTATCTAAGGCCCTGACGATGTCCCTACTAGACTTAGACGTCCCTCACTGTGGTCCTGATCCTGTCCATTACTAAGGCCCTGAATATGTGCTTAAGTAAGTCTCTGACACTGTCCTCAGGCGCTGACCCTCTTCCTAACTAAGGGCCTTGACGCTGTCTCTAAAGAAGGCCCTGACACTGCCCCTAAATAACAGCCTGACACTGGGCCCAAGTATGGACCTGATCCTGTCCGTGACTAAGGCCCTGAAGATGTCCCTCATTAAGTCTCTGACACTGCCCTTAATAAGCCCCTGACGCTGTCCCTATCTAATGGCCTAAGCTATAACTTACAAAGTCCCTAACACTATCCCCAAGACGCTGACGCCCTCCCTAACTTAGCCTTTGATGCTGTCCCTTAGTGCCTAAGCGATCACAAAATAATACCCTGATTCTATCGCTAAGGCCCTGAATATATCCTGAGAAAGTCTCTGAAGTGTCCCTCACTAACGGCCTAAACTCTCTCTTACTAAGTCCCTCAAGTTATCTCTGAGGGCCTGACAGCACTGGCCCTAACTAACGTCCTGATGCTGAACCTAACTAAGGCCTTGATGCCGATTCTACCTGAGGCCCGAGAACTGTCTGTAACCAATGACCTGCCTCTTTCCCTAACTAACACCCTAGTTTGGTCCCTCATTAACGTCCTGACACTGGTCGACACTACAGCCCTGATGCTGGCTCAATCTAAGGCCCTGACGATGTCCCTAATAGCCTTAGATGTCCCTCACTGTGGGCCTGACCCTGTCCCTAACCAAGGCCCTGACCCTCTTCCTAACTAAAGCTGTGATGATGTCTCTACCTGAGGTACTGACACTGTCTATAATAACGGCCGACTCTTTCCCTAACACCCTTATGCTGTCCCTAATAGCCTCGTGTACCTCTCAATAATGCCCTGAGCCTGTCCATAACGAAGGCCCTGAATATGTCCCTAAGTATGTCTCTGACGCTGTCCTTAACTAAAGCCCTGATGCTCTCTCTACCTAAGGCACTGACACTGTCTGTAATAATGGCCTCTTTCCCTAACTAACACCCTGATGCTATCCCTAACTGAGGCCCTGAAGATGTCCCCAATACCCTTAGGTGTTCCTCAGTATCACCCTGATCCTGTCCATAACGAAGGCCCTGAATATGTCCCTAGCTAAGTCTCTGATGCTGGCCCTAACTAAGGCCCTGATGCTGTCTCTACCTCAGAATCTGACATTTGAACGTCCTGACTCTCCCTAACATCCTGACGCTGCCCCTAAGTGAGGCCCCGACACTCTTCTTAACTAAGGACTTGCCGCTGTCCCTACCTAACACCCTGACACTGTCTGTAACTAACGACCTGACTCTTTCCCTGACTAACACCCTCGTTTTGGCCCTAACTAACGCCCTGACACTGGTTCTAATTATGGCCAAGATGCTGGCTCCAAGGCCCCGAAGATATCCCTAAGTAACAGCCCGAACTGTGTCTAACGAAGGCTCTCACGTTTTCTCTAACTGAAGCACTGACGCTGTCCCTTATAGTCTAAGCTGTCACTACATAATGCCCTGGTCCCGTCCATAACTAAGGCCCTGAATATGTCCCTAAGTACATCTCTGACGATGTCCTTAACATCCCGAACTCTCTTCAAGTTCCCTCTGCGGCTCTGACACCGGCCCTTCCTAAGGCCTCGCCCCGGGCTTGTCCCAGGCGGTTGCTCGGTTTTCTCTCGTCCGCGTCTCCAGCCAGCCGCCTGCCGTCGGCCACTCTAAGAGTCTGCGGTGCAGCGTCCCACGTGGGACGTGCCTGTGTCGGCTCAGCTGTGGGAGGAGAGTCACGGCCGCTCCGCCCTCCAGGGGACGGCGGCTCCGGGTAGGAATCTCTCCGCCGGTGTCTGGACACAGGGTTCTGTGCCCTTGTTTGCTGTAAATCCCTTGGAGTTACCTCTATTTTTTTTTAATGGCTATCCCCCTCAGCATATTCATGATTTAAATTATTTACCACATTAAAATTCAGGAATGACATTATTACAAAGAGCAGGAAGACACCGGATGCCCCCCCAATGATCTAGTACTTGGAGGATTTACAATTCTAATGAGAAAGCACTCACTCTCCTCACCCTCTTGGGCGTCAGCACAAGGCGGGGATCAGCTGCGTCCTTTATTTGTCCCTCTGATTTTCCAGAACCTTTCCTTCGAGAAGAAATCTCTGGGCTCTGCGGGAACTGTGAGTGGCGGCCATCAGGTAAATCTGAGCCTGAAAAGCAAGAGGAAGAGAGCTAGAGGCGGAGGGGAGAACCGGTGACGGGGAGAAGCAGGGGCATCCACGTTCAATCGCAGGCTGAGAGTCTGGGTTAGTCTCCACCGAAGCCAAGGACCCCCAGGAGCTGGCCCCGCTGGCCTTGTCACCTGGTGTGGGGACTGGGGACAGCCAGACCTCCATGGCCACTCTCAGAGGAACCAAGAAGGTGGGAGCGCACCCCTGAGAGCCAGATTGGAAACTGGTCATGCTGTGAAACAATAAGATGCCCTTTCCAGAAAAGTGAAGACTGTTCTCTTGGTTCTCAAAGACTTGCAAATACTCCGTGTCCTTCTGGAGGCACGCTGAAGCCTTCAGCCTTTGAGGGCAGTAATGGGAGTGCATCTGGCCTCAAAGCCATCCAGCACTCACTCCTTGAGGGTGCTGAGGATGACCCGCGTCCACCCCTTGGGTGCTGTGGGCCTGAAACTCCCTGACCACAGAGGATGGGAGGGGCCGCACAGATGCTCCACTGGATACCGGGGACTGGGCTGGTGGGTTACAGGCCTTTATCAGATACATGGTTTGCAAACATCTTGTGCCATTTGGGATGGCGGATTACCTTATTCCTTGCTCCTTTCACACACAACGGTTTTTCATTTTGAGGAAGTCCAATTCATCTATTTTGTCTTTTGTTGCTTGGGCTTTCAGTAGATCTAAGAAATCATGACCAAATCCAAGGTCATGAAGATTTACTCTCATGTTTTCTTCTACGAGTTTTATAATTTTGGTTCTTGCAACTAGGCCTTTGGTCCATTTAGCGTTGATTTTGTATATGGGGTGGGGGGAGGTAAGGGTCCAACTTTATTCTTCTGCATGTGGGTATCCAGTTGTTCTAGAACGTGTGCTGTGTGGGAGAAAATACCTGCAAATGATGCGACCAACCAGGGTTTGATTCTAAAATATACAAACAGCTCATACAACTCAAAAAAAGGAAAAAAAAAATCAATAAGTAGGCAGAAGGTCTAAATAGACATTTCTCCAAAGAAGACATACAGATGGCCAATAGGCACATGAAAAGATGCTCCACATCACTAATTATTAGAGAATGCAAATCAAAACTACACTGAGGTACCACCTCATAGTGGTCAGAATGGCCATCATTAAAATGTGTGCAAATAAATGCTGGAAGGGGTGTGGAGAAAAGGGAACCCTCCTACACTGTTGGTGGGAATGTAAATTGATGCAGCCACTATGGAAAACAGTATGGAGGTTCCTCAAAAACTAAAAATAGAGCTACCATATGATCCAGCAATCCCGCTCCTGGGCACATATCCAGACAAAACTATAATTCAAAGAGATACGTGCACCCCAGCATTCACAGCAGCACTATTCACAATAGCCAAGACGTGGAGGCAACCTGAATGTCCCTCAACAGATGAGTGGATGTAGAAGATGTGGTACATATATGCAATGGAATATTACTCAGCCATAAAACAGAATGAAATAATGCCATTTGCAGCTACATGGATGGACCTAGAGATGATCATACAAAGTGAAGTAAGTCAGACAGAGAACGACAAATACCATATGATCTCTCTTATATGTGGATGATAAAATGAGACCCAAATGAACCCATCTACAGAACAAAAACAGACTCACAAATATAGAAAACAGACTTGTGGTTGTCAAGGGGAAGACAGGGGAGAGGGATGGATCAGGAGTTTAGGATTAGTAGATGCAAATTACTATATAGAGGATGGATAGACAAGGTCTTACTGTACAGCACAGGGAACTGTATTCAATAGCCTGTAATAAACCATAATGGAAAAGAATATGAAAAATATGTATATATGTATGTATATACGAATCACTTTGCTGTACAGCAGAAATTAACACGACATGGTAGGTCAACTATACTTCAGTATCAATTAGTTTGAAGGCACTTTTATAAATTAGGTCTTATTTCTCTTGTCCTTTCATCCTGGGACAGATGTATAACAGAAACTAACCTGGATTACTCCGGGATGAACTCATATCACACAGAATTTTAACTGTTGAACGAACCATGAATACCAGTTACACCATGGGATGTCCTGATCCAATATGTAGTTTGTAAACCTTGTAGCAAGACTGCAGAATCCACTAAATTTGGAATTCAAACTGAAATGAAGCCACCTGTCCCATGACTGCTCCACAACTAGTTATACAACATCAATTGGAAACCGTATACAATCAAATGAATGTAGATAGAAAAAACTATAGCCTTCCTTTTTTTTTCTTTTAGATGAAGATGGTACTTAAGGCGATGTCTTGGGCCATTTCAGGGTGTTACTCAATTTCCTGGGTATCTCCCATGCACACAGGAGGTACACGTGGTAGTTAACTTGTTTGTGCAACTATATGAAGGTAGTTAATACCACAACACTATATACGTAAAGTGAATTAAATGCTAAAGTCATGTTTTGTATTTTTAATGACAATGGAAAAAAAAGTGTAGTGTTGATATTTGTTACAAAAATGAACATTAAAAACATTCTTAGTGAAAAAAGCCATACAGAAAAGACCACCTAGATCCCATACTCATCTTGTCTGCTTCAAATCCATCAAGGTTGTCCAAATGAGGGGGAAACTCAGTAATGGTTCCAGAAAAAGAAAACTGGATCAGGATGGAAAAAGACATTTTCACACAGTTGGGACAGCAGGTGAAAGTTGAAGTGGGGCTGAGTATTAAATTATACTGTGGACATCAGGATTTCTTCATTTAGGGGGTATATGCTGGTTCCTTGGGCGAAACACACTGAGCATTTTGTGTGAAGTGGCGAATGTGAGTACTTTTTGCCATGATTGCAACTTTTCTGTACATTTTAAATTACTGGAAAGTAAATTACTGTTCTAGACAACCATGTCAGTATCGTGCCAGAAAATCAGAAAAGACAGATATCAAATTTTGTTATAGAGGCCAAGACTTACCCAGATCAAGTTCAACCAAGGTTGTGATACTTATTTCCCTTGTAGGAGTCCGCATGGTATAAAGAGGCACCGTGGGAAGAGTATATTAGTAGCTACCATGTCTTGGGGTCCTGTGGATTACCTGGGGTGCAGTAGAAACTGTGAGATTTTAGTATTGCAATTTTTCACATTACTTCAAAAAATATGTTAAAAATAATTTCAGTAAAGTTGCAAACTATGCAATCAATATACACAAATCAGTTTTGTTTCTATACACTAATAATGAACCACCAGCAAGAAAAATTAAGAAAACAATCCCATTTACAATTCCATCAAAAAGTACGAACTATTTAGCAATAAATTTAACCAAGGACATGAAAGACCTATACACAGAAAACTATGAAGCATTGATAAAGGAACTGAAGACACAATAGAAAACAATATTCCATGCTCATGCATCAGAAAATTTACTATTATTAAAATGTTTATTCTACCTAAAGCCATCAACAAACAGTGCCAGGAAAACTAGACACCAGACTCCAAAGAACGACACTGGTCACCATCTACACTGCACGTAAAACTAACTAAAAGCGCACAGTATTCCACGAAAACCCTTTCTCTCCCGAGTCCCCTGAAGACGCACCCCACCCACCCAGCAGTCAGCTGCACAGGAAGATTCTCCACACTTGCTCGTTTTTTCCTCTTGCAGAGTCTCCTCACCAGTGGTTCCCGAGAAAACCCAGCTCCTGTCAGTGTGGACAATGCCTCATGGTCCAGAAACCTAAGCCCTGACAGGAGACAAAGCTCCTGTCTGCTTGTCACGGAGCAAAGTCTGTGGGCAGGGTGCACCTGTGCCCCCAGGGGCAGACAGGTGGGTCCGGCGCCCCCTGTGGGACGTCAGAGAAGTGCCGGGAGCGCCGCACTCACAAACCCAGAGGCCTCATCCGGAAGGCTGTTCTGCTGTATATACTAAGTTTGGAAATCCAAACTGAAACGCAGCCAAGTATCTCACTGTATCTTCTCAAAAGATGGCTAAGGAGCAATTGATTACAAACCATATGTAATGAAATGAATGTAGACACAAACTTTACAACTTCAAACAAAATTCACTCAAAATTGCCCATAGACAAATTTAAAATCACCAAACTATAAAAATCCTAGAAAAAAAGATAATCTACATGACTTTGAGTCTGGTGACCTTATTCAGAAAACTGGAAGACAAACCACAAACTGCAAGAAACTATTTCCCAAACACGTATCTGATAAAGGATCTGTACTCCAGTTATGCCAACAACGCCATTAAAACTTGGTAAAGATTGAAACACACACCTGGCTCAAGAAGATAAACAGGCAGTAAAGCATACAAGAATATACTCAGCATGCTGGTGGAATGCATGTACAACCAACTTCAGAAGACAGTTTGGCAGTTTTTTGCCAAATCTAAACAGTCTCACCTTAGGATCCAAGAAGTGTACCTCTTGTATTTAGACAACTGCTTTGAAAAACTGTGTTCAAACCAAAACTAGCATCAAGTAATGCACAGCAGCTCTATTCATAATGGGTAAAAACATAAAGATGTCAGGATGTCCTTCTGTAGATGAATTCATAAGCAAATTAGGGCACATCCACGTCAAGGGGAGCAGAACACACCACCCCAAAATGGGCCCATTTGACAAAAGGACTATTGGGACTGATTAAGTTAAGACACAGCAGACCCAGGAGAATCGTTCAAAACCAAGTAGAAAATGCCCCTTTAGGAGGTAAATTTACATTTATTAAGGATATCTCCATTTGTAAGCGTACGTCCCTCTCTGGACCAGGATTTGGTCTAAATATCAAGAAAAGCTTGTTGGTACTTCCCTGCTGGTCCAATGGTTAAGACTCCATGCTCCCAATGCAGGGGACCAGGGTTTAATCCCTGGCCGGGGAACTAGATCCCACATGCTGCAATTAAGAGCCCGCATGTCACAACTAAAGATTCACAGGCCACAACTAAGACCCGGTGCAGCCAAATAAATAAAAGTTCAAAAAAACTTGTCAATGAAATAGGCCTGGATGTAAATCTGTGTAACCATACCCTTGTTTACTGGGCTTTGACCAATAACATCCCTTAACTGGCTTCCTCCATTCCCTAACATCCTTCTTTCGTTCTCAGCAGAAGATAGCATTTAAGCTAATGGCTTGGGCCATTTCGGGGAGTGACTCAGTTTTCCTGGGTATCTTTCAAGTATACAGGAGGTATGCATGGTATATATTAAACTTCCGATTGTTTTCTCCAGTTCGTCTCTTTTTCATTACAAGGGAGATCTCAATAAAGAACATAGAAGTGTAGAGGGAAAATTATTTTTCCTCTCATATACGTGCAATGCAATAGTATTCAGAGATATAAAGGAGTGGACCATCAACCTGTGCAAAAAAAAAAAAATAGATGCATCTAACACTTACATTGCTAAGTGAAAGAATCCAGTCTGAAGTGCTACACACTGTACGACCTCATCTATGTGACATTCTAGAAAAGGCAAAACTGACAACGGTAAACAGTTTACGGAATATGTGGTTGAAACAGTCCATATGATACTTTAGTGGTGAATAATTGTCACTATGCATTTGTCTACACCCACAGAGTTTTTACAACCCAACAAGTAATTTACAATCTATTCAAACTTAGCTACTTAGGATATGAGAGTGTCAAAGACTGGAATGCAGAATGTAACAAAGAATCTAACTGATTCAGAAATGTATGAAAAAACTCACTGTTGGTAGCGGGACAGATGGGCTGACCTGAGTTAACTTTGGAAATGTACACACTCTGTAGGCCAAAGACAAAATGTGCCATACATACACAGGGGACTCTATGTTATTTCCCATGAGGGGTAGTAGCTAACGGTACTGAAACTATAATATCAGTAATCGAATGGAACAAGCGCTTAATTAAATAAATGACAAATGGTGGAAGCCAGGTTTCTTACCACTGCAGTGGGATGTTACAGTCAAACAAAGGGAGAAGGTTACAGTATCCATGTCATAACAGATCCGGTTGGAGATATCAGTATAAACTATCTTTAGCCTACACATAGTTCCACATGGAAATCTTTATAATTATGTGTATAGATATAGCCTGGGATACATGCATATATTTCTATGTACTGTCAGCTGAGCACATTTAGCTCCCACATGTAAGTTTTTAAAACCATTCTCTAATAAAAAGAACAAGGGCTCTTTGAAGAAAGGGCTGATGCTAGGACTGAGACGGTAAATATAAGAAACAGGATAACCTTAAAATATCAGAAAGTAAAGAGGTACCAAAAATTTTAAAAACCCACAAAAGAAAAATTATGTAAAATGAAAACAGGAGGAAATGGAAAAAGCTCTCAACAGCCAAAGCAAGAATTAACTAAGCAGTCTAAAAATGTAGTGCTGGATTATAACCCAAAGTTTACAATAATTATTCACGGGTCCAAACTGGTAAAAATAAATTACATCATTTTTGATGAATGGTGTTAAACAGAAATCTCCTATGCAGAAAGCTTCTCAACAATATATGTAGCCACTCAGCTGTCCATCAAGGATGTGAAGCTAACCCCTCTCTCCTCAAGCATGGGTTCTGCATTATGACTTCCTCCTAAATAAGACACACAGGATGGACACGGGGAAAAAATTAACCGCACTGTGGGAAAACTTGACCAACACTACTTCAGCTGGGTGACCAAAGTTAAGAATATAAGTGAGAAGTTTCCTTAAGAGCCTGTCCTCTTGATATACAGTGAAGAGGAGTCACTTCACCTCTGTGATCTGCTTTCTCAAAGCCAAGTCGAACCACGACAAAACCACCAAGCAAATCCCAGTGCAGGGCAGTCTACAAAATACCTGCCCAGTCCTCCTCCACACTGTCAAGGTCATGGAAACCAGGAGAGTCTGAGCAACTGTCAGAGCCCAGAAGACACTAAACAGACATGATGACCCCATGTCCTATGAGACCCTGGAACAAGGAAAGGTATAACAAAGGGAACATGAACAGGAACTTCAGTTAATAGTAAAGTATCAATATTGGTTCATTATTTGTCATGATTCTGTAGAAAATTAGACAGGAAAAATTAAATGTCAAATAAGAAAAACCTACTGTAACAAACTGGAAATCTACAGGAAAAGGGGTATTTCTTTGTAAAAAAAAAAAAAAAAAAAAAAAAAACCACATTACCAAAATGAACCCTAAATTAAGGAAAATACAAAAAGACCAATGAATCACCGAGGAACCTCTCCCCCATACTGGTTATCCTATCACTGTTCCAGGGTCTCCCTCTCCCGGGACAGGGAAGGAGCAGGGACAGAGCTGTCTGGCAGCTCCCCTAGTATATGACCCCACCCGGGGTCTTCACCTCCCCCAGCCACGCCTACCCAGTGAGGACACCTGAGGAAGGACCAGGGGTTATTGATTCAGATGTATCAACCAGGACTTTTTCTCTCCCCAGCGACTGGACACACTTACGGAAGTAAAATAAATTAGTATTTATCGTCAGGGTAGAAATGCATTAATACTTGCAAGTGGCAACTTGAAGGATGGGACTGGATCTGGCAGGTCCCGTGGCTCACACTGTCTCAGTGTGACCTTGCTTCTCTCCACACCTTTGTCCTGCTCGGTGCCTTTGGGGGACCCCATTCACAGGCACAGGCTCTCGCACTGCCCTTGGACCAACAGCTGTTCTAGGCTGGCAACCACTCACCATCCATTTTCCGAGAAAGAGTTTCTCCTTTTCCTGGATTCCAAGAAAGTCATGGCTTTAAATGCCTTTGATCTGGCTTGGGTGGCATTCTCACCCTTGACCCATCACCAGGAGATGGAAAATGGGACTGGCTAGATGTGGGCTGTAAACCCATCTTCGAGCTGGTGCAACACGCGCTCATTCTTCTGGAACTGTCTGGACTGGAAGCAGGTGAGATGTAATTCCCAAAGGAAAACTGAGGCACTTGGGCCTGAGAGCAGATGCTGGCTTGGAGAAAGCAGCAGATTCTAAGTCAATGACAGCTCACTGCACAGCACAGAATCTGACACAAAAGGAAGAAAGGGGTTCACCTAGGGTCAGGGCTGCAGCTACTCATCCAGTGCTCTTCCTGTCCTCCCAAGATGGCAAGAAGTTCTTTCACTTGCTGAAAAATCAGGATCATTGGTGGTGGTAAACGCAAGTCTCTTTCCTTGGGCGTCAGATCCTCACATCTCAGCCCATGTGCCCTCAGAAGACACACAGACTTCATCCCTGCCCCTGAGAGGTGGGAGCCCTTGAGCTATGCCATCTCCCTGGCCATATTAACTACCGATCCCTGAAAAACAATACTGTTCCTTTTCCAGTTTCTTCTCTCTCCTTTACTAACAGGAAGAAACCAAATGCTAAGGTGGTAAGGAAACTCGCGTGCAATGAAGTAACGGGAGGCTCAAGAACTCTTCCATGCCATGGAACCCATAATTGGCAGGCTTTCCAGAGGCCACTTGGATGTATATGGCTCTCCAAGACAAGGCAGTCTCAGTGTCAACCTCCCATTTGGAGGTCCAGTTGCTCCCATATCTTTGACTCCTAATGAATATGCATGTCAAAAGTTTCTAACGACTGAAAGGACAAAGGACTGCAGGGCCACGGTCTGCTGTATGGGTGTTGTGTCAGGGACACAATCCAATGTTTAGAGGATTATTACTTCTCTTGGCAGCCTATGAGGCTGTGAGCGGGAGGCCTTTTTCTCAACCACATGCACCTTGGTAGTTGAAACTTCTCATAGGAAGGTCTACACTGCCCAGGTAGCTCTTGAATCGCCCGGCATCATGGTCAGCTCCGTAACTGTCCATGAGGGCCTGACAATGCCCAGGCTGGACTGAACTAGAGGACCACAGATGCCCGCCTGGCGAGTCAGAGGTCAAGGGCTGTCCTGCCTGAGACTTGATCATCTCTCATGCCCACTCAGATGGGACAAAGGATGCCTCCAGTTCCAGGAGGGCCCCACCGGCCCTTAAGAAGGCAGCATCCGGGGGCTGGCAGGTCACTGCACCCGGTCCTGTATAAATCCACACATGTCCACTGAGCACCCTCCTGTCTGGGCTGCGCTGGGCCCTGGGGCTGCCCAGGCAGAGTAGGGCCAGCATCACCCTCCCCAGGTAGGAGGGCCGAAGGAAACCATGCCTGACTTCTGACATGCTCCTCAATCCTTGACAGAGGTCGAGGTGGATAAGAAACAGTCCGAGACAAGAACAGACATTTCATTCTTCTCTCAGAGCCCAGGACTAGTGGGAGGGAGGCCAGAAAAACAGTTATTGACCTCAGCTCCCTGACTCCTGTCTGACCCTGGGCAAGTCCTATCCATTCTGGAGGCTTCAGAGAGGAGGAGAGGGGCGGGCAATGAGGGCCGATTGTGCTGAAACCTAACTCTAACCTTTACCCTAAGAACCCTAACCTCTAACTGTAACCCCCTAACAATCCTAGCCCCAGACCCCTAGACCCTCGCCCCTGACCCCTAAACTCTAATCCCTGACCCTTTAACCACAGCCCTCTACCATGACTCTCCAACAATGACCCATAACCCTAAACCGTGACCCCTGAACCCTCACACGGACTCAACCCCAGGCCTAAAGCCTGGCGTAGTGGGTACCGAGGGATGACTGTATGAACTCTCACAGAAACCAAGGAATTCAATCTTCCTGACCATGAATTTAGCAACGTTTTTTTAGATTTGACAGTAAAGCATAAGAAATGAAAGAAAAAGTAGATAAATTGGATTTCCTCAAACTTACAAACCTTTGTGCATCAAAAGAGGCTATCCAGAAAGTAAAGACAGCCCACAGAATGGAAGACAATATTGGCACATTATATATCTGATAAGACTCTCTACCTAGAATATACCCAGGACTTTTACAACTCATCAACAAAAAGACAAACAATAACATTTTTGAAACAGACAAATGGCTTGCACGGACTGCTCTCCAGGCAAGACACACAAATGGTCAACAAGGACACGAAAAGCTGTCAAACATCAGTAGTCATGATGGAAACGCAAATTAAAACCCCAGTGTGGTGCCCCTTCACACACGCTAGAGTAAAAATAAATTTTAATATAAATTTTAGAATATGTAAATAAAAACAACAAATGCTGGCAACAATGTAGAGAAATTGGAACCCTTAAAAGTTACTTGTGGAGATGTACAATGGTGCAGTCTATGTGTTCAAAACTTTAGCATTTACTCAAAAATATAAAATATAATTACCATGTGGTTCAACAACTCCACTCCTAGACATATACCCCAAAAATGGAAAACAGGCGTTCAAACAAAAACTTGTACACCAATTATTCATAGCAGCACTGTTCAAAATAGCCCAAGGTAGAAAGGATTTCAATGTCCATCAGCAGGTAAACGGATAAGCAAAATAAGGTAGATCCATAAGCTGCATTATTCTGTCCTATAAAGGAATAAAGTAAAATTCTACAGCCGCTGTGGAAAACTGTATGGTGGCTCCTCAGAAACATGGAAAACGTATGATCCCTTGATTCCGCTCCAGGGTGTACACCCAAAATATTAGAAAGCGAGGACTGGAACAGACATTTGTACCCCGTGTTCATAGCAACATTATTCACAACAGCCAAAAGGTGGAAGCGGCACAACACATCCTTCAGCAGATGAATGGACAAGTACAGTGCAGTATATACACAACGGAATACGATTCAACCTTGAAAACTAAGGTAATTCTCACACATGCTACAACGTGCATGAACCTTGAAGTCGTTATGCCAAGTGAAACCAGCCAGACACAGACAGGACACACGTTCTATGATTCCACTAGTATGAGGTATCCAGATAAGTCAACTTCAAAGACAAAGTAGAATAAGGTTGCCAGGGGTTGAGGTGAGTTAGGGTTTAATGGCTCCGGTTTCACATGGGGAAAATAAAGCTCTGGAGATGGAGGGTGAGGATATCTTTACAACAATGTGAATGTAATTAATGCCACAGAACTGGATACTTAAAAATGGTTTCAATGGGGCTTCCCTCGCGGCACAGCGGTTAAGAATCCGCCTTTCAATGCAGGGGACACGGGTTCAAGTGCTGGTCCTGGAACATCCTGCATGCCGCAGAGCAACTAAGCCCGTGAGCCATAGCTACTGACCCTTCGTGCCACAACTACTGAAACCCATGCACCTAGAGCCTGTGCTCCACAACAAGAGAAGCCACCGCAATGAGAAGCCTGCACACGGCAACAAAGAGTAGCCCCTGCTCGCCACAACTAGAGAAAGGCTGCGTGCAGCAACAAAGACCCGACACAGCCAAAAAATAAAATAAAATAAGTTTTTAAAAGCTTTTAAAAATGGTTTAAATGGTAAACTGGAGTATTTTGTGAAAGTGGAAAACTTTATACTGCTATTTAAAGTTTTTTTATACACTTGAAATTTACTAGAAAACAAAGTACTTATCAAAACCACCATGTCACCACGCCGGAAACACAGACATCAAACTCTGTTATAGAGGCCAAGCCCTACCCAGATCCAGTTCACCCGCAGTGGTGATGCTAATCAGCCCTGTAGCAGTCCACATACTACAAGAGGCACCGTGGGAAGGTTACATTGGGAGCCACTATGTCTCGGGTGCTGAGGAAGACCCGGATGTAGCTGAAACCGTGGGATTGCTGAATTCTAGTTTTCCACATTCAACCGCCAAAAAACTGTTACAACTAAAACATGAATTCAGTAAAGCTGCAGGATACAAAAAAAGAAAAATCAACGCACAAAGATCATTTGCGATTCTATACGCTGATAAGGAACCATCAGAAAAAGAATTTTTTAAAAATCTCACTTACAACTGCATCCAAAAAGATAACGAGGAGTAGATTGAACCAAGGACGTGAAGGACCTGCACACTGAAAACTGGAAGACACTGATAAAGGAAACTGAACAGACAAAAATAAATGGAAAGGTACCCCGTGCTCATGAGTAAACAGAATACTGTGAAGATATGCATTCTAAGGTGGGACTTCCCTGGCCGCCCAGGGGTCGGGACCCTGCACTCCCGCTGCAGGGGCCGCGGGTTCCATCCCTGGTTGGGGAACTAAGATCCCGCATCCTGCATGCCACATGGTGTGGCCCCCAATTTTTTTAAATTAAAAAATATGCATCCTAGCCAAATTAATGTACACATTCAATGCAATCCCTACCCAAAGTCCAATGACATTTTCCATAGAAACAGAACAAACAATCTTAAGTTGTGTGTGGAGCCACGAAGGACCCAGAAGAGCCAGAGCGACCCTGAGGCAGGAGAACGAGCCGGAGGCATCTCGCTCCCAGACTTCACACTTCGTTACGAAGCTACAGTCTCAGCGAAGTGTGGCATTGGCACAGAAACAGGCACACGGGCCAGAGGAACAGAGCAGAGAGCCCAGGAGTCAACCTACAGCTATGCGATCAGTTAATTCACAAGAAAGAAGCCCAGAACGTACGCCGGGGAAAGGACAGGTCCCTCAATAAACGGTGCTGGGAAAACCAGGCGCCACTCGCCAAAGAACAACACTGAACTCTGTCTACACCCCACACAAAAGGGGCCAAACACCCAGTTTGCCACATCAAGCCCTTCCTCTCCCGGGTCCTCTGAAGACAGACACCCGCAGCGGTCAGCCACGCACAGGAACCTTCCCCCCACTTTTCCTCACCTTCTCCCTCAGCGGCATCACCTCCCGGCAGGTCCCGAGGAGACCAGGCTCCTCTCAGCATGAACTGGACCCTCCAGTGTCCCAGAGCTGAAGCCCCAGCGGGTCCTGAGGAGACCCGGCTTCCGTTAGTGTGGACTTGACCCCGGGTTGTACCGAAGCCAGGCCATCAGCGTGGACTCAGCCCCGCGTGTTCCTGAAGCCAAAGCCCCAGCAGGTCCCGAGGAGACAGGGCTCCTCCCAGCATGAACATGAACAGCGTGATCTGAACAGACATCCGGCGAAAAAAGATACAGATAGTAAAAGTCGTACAGAAACAAGCTCAACATTATATACCATTAAGGAACTACAAATTAAAATCATGAGACACCATAGCACACCAATTGGGACTGCTAAGCTCCAAAAATATGACAATACCAATTGCTAGAGGGTGAGGAACAGAAGGAACTCTCCCTCATAGCTGGGGGGATGCCTGTGCAGCCACTTTGTAAGACAATTTGGCAGTTTTTTCCAAAGCTAAACAAGTCTCACGTTGGGATCCAACAATCATACTTCCAGTATTTAGGCAACTGCTTTGAAAATCTATGTCCAAATGCAAACAAGGATGCAGTTATGCACAGCAGCACTTCCATAATGGCTAAAAACTTGAAATCAGGATATCCTTCAAAAGATGAATGCATAAGCAAATTGGGGTACATCCATGTCAAGGCGAGTAGAATATGCCACCCCAAAATATGTCTCTCTGGCATAAGGGTTATTGGTCTGCTTTAAAAAAATAGGGCTTCCCTGGTGGCTCAGTGGATAAGAGTCCACCTGCCGATTCAGGGGACACAGGTTCGAGCCCCGGTCCGGGAATATCCCACATGCCGCAGAACAACTAAGCCTGTGCGCCACAACTACTGAGCCTGCGCTCTAGAGCCCGCGAGCCACAACTACTGAGGCCGTGTGCCACAACAACTACTGAAGCCTGCACGCCTAGAGCCTGTGCTCCACGACAGGAAAATCCACCACAATGTGGTGCCCGCGGGCCGCAATGAAGAGTAGCCCCTGCTCGCCACACCCAGAGAAAAGCCTACATGCGGCAACGAAGACCCAATGAAGCCAAAAATAAAATAATAAATTTGTTTTTAAAAAAATCTCAGAAAGCTGAGTTTGCCGTTTTATGAAGGGCATTTACAATAGAGAAATCTCCATTTATAAGGGTATGTCCCTCTTTGCACCAAAAATAGAAGGATAATTAAATCTTAAGTAACTCTTTTCAATGGGGAAGTCCTGACTTAAATGTGCACACAGCCATACCCTTGTTTACTGTGCTTTGCATGATAACCTTCCATAACTGGCCTTCCCCCCTTCCCCAGCATCTTTTCTGTGTTTAGCTGAAGACGGTATTGAAGGGGATGGTTTGGGGAGTGACTCAGTTTTCCGTGGTATCCCCCCTCTATTCAGAAGGTATACATGTTATTAAACTTCTGCTTTTCTCCTGGTAATCTGTCTTTTATTACAGGGGCGGGGGGGGGGCCTCAACCAAGAACCTAGAAAAGTAGAGGGAAAGTTGTTTTTCCTCCCATACACATGCAGTGGAATACTACTCAGCAGAAAGGAATGCACCATCCACCTATGGAAAGACATGGATAAACCTTCAGCGTGTACTGCTAAGTGAAAACTCCAGCCTGAGCAGGCTGCACACAGTATGACCCCATTGATGACATCCCGGGAAAGGCAAAGCTACATAGATGATAAGCAGATCATGGGGTGGGGGGTTTGAAGTGTTCCATGTGATACTCTAGGATGGATACCTGTCACTATGCATTTGTCTAAGCCCATAGATGTGTGTAGCCCAAGGGGCCAATCATAATCTACTCAAATTTAGTTATTTAGGGTGTAGGATGTTGCACGATGGAATACGTCATGTGACAGAATCTAATTGTATTAGAAATATATGGAAACAACTCACTGTAGGGGATGGGGTAAAAGCTGCTGACTTAAGTTACCTTTGGAAATGAATGGAATCTGTAGGCTAAAGGCAAAATGGCCCGTATATAAACAGTGGGCTTTGTTTTATGAAGTTCTTTCCAGGGTGTAGCAGCTACCAATTCTGAAACCTCTGCACATGTAACCTGGAAAGGAGCAATGCATAGATAAATGGCAGATGGTGGGAGCCAGGCTCCTTGCTGTGGGAGTGCGAAGTTACAGGTACGCAAGGGGAGAGCCTCTGCCCTCGTAATCCTGGATCTGGGCTTCCTGGGAGGATGCCGACTGGCCGGGGGGAACACACAGATCTTCACGCCGGGAAGACCCTGCAGACATAGGAACTTCACACCCCATCTTTCCACCCACACCTGCTGGAAACACTCAGCACTCCGTAATCAGTCAACTGCAGCGTTTAAGACATTCTCACCCCTAAGCAGATAAAGGAGCATGAGGGTCTGGCTTACCCCTAAGCTGTCCCAGAATCTAGGCCCTGGGTGGAGCCAGGTTGGGGGTTCCTGGGTCTCTGAATCCAGGCCCTGGGGGTGGAGCCAGGTTGGGGGTTCCTGGGTCTCTGAATCCAGGCCCTGGGGGTGGAGCCAGGTTGGGGGTTCCTGGACCTCTGACCAGCAGGTGAGAGGAAGGAGGAAGACTGTCCTGAAGACAAAGGTGCCCTGAAGTCTGTGAGCCCAGGAGCCCCGATGGGACTCATTCCCAGTGAGGACATGGGCGGGGCCTGCAGTGGTTCTCTGTTCCCCCTGGGCCCTTTGATGAAGCCATGGCAGCACTGGGCCCAGACGTCTCCTGGCGGCGTCTCAAACTCTGACACAGTGGTTTTACAAAGGAACAAGAGAATGGAGCTGAGCCCCTGACGGCCACTCCTTTCTGGCTCTGAGTTGCTTCCAACAGGACCGCAGTCACCTGCATTAGTCTGCTGTGACCCATCTGCCCCCACTTTGCCTTTCCTCTCCCTCCCTGCCATGATTCCAGTGACATTTCCAGCCCGGACCCCTCTCCCAGGCCAGACGCCTCCGTCCAGTCACTGCACACCCATCTCACCTTGGGGGCTTAGCAGGGTTTCAGAGGACTGGGATCCTGCAGCTCCCCACACCCAGGAGCAGCCCCACCTTCCCAGGTTGCTGAGCCCAGGCACCAGGTGTAACCGAGCAGGACCCTGCGGGGCCTTCCCAGGACAGAGCCCTCCCCCACACCCTCTGCTGTAGCTCCTCTCTGAAGTACCTGGATAACAGTGCCCGATGCATGCTTCCTCCACCACCAAGGGGAAGAAATTAACTACTTGATGATCAGGAACAGGTAACCCCGGAGCTCCTGGTGCTTAAGAATTTATAACGTTAACCGCCCGTTACCTCACCATCAACCAGAGAATCGTGCACCAGCTGATCACATACCCTGCGACCCCCCTCCTTCACTTGGCCTTGAAAATTGCTTTGCTGAAATCCTTCAGGGAGCTCGGGGTTTTAGAGCACAGGCCACCTGGCCTCCTTGTATCGGCACTTTGACAATTCAGGCTGCACCTTCCTCCACCACCCCCGGTGTCAGTAGACTGGCTCTGCTGCCCTCGGGCGAGCGGACCCACGTTCGGTTCGGTAACACTGGGGCCTCCCAGGCTCCCACTCGCCTCGGGCCCCAGTGACTGTCAGCTCCTCCTCCACAGTCTTGTTGCAGCAAAAACAGAAACGAAGTTTCCCTGCCCTGAGAACAAGGGGACAGCGAAAAGACTAGAGAAGAAACGTAACCTGGGCTGAAAGAGCTCATCACTCCTTGTTTCACTTTGTCATTCATTTGTAGTAACTAGATTTGTACTCTACAAAGCTAACCTCACTCCCTGACACTATGGGATTTACCTTCGGCACCCATCACCCCTCACTGTGTGTGTTACAGCCCCTGCTTCTCACTCCCTAACCTTATTATGTAACGCACTTACATTCTATACGCCCCTCACAACAAATCACCCCCTAGTTTTTCATTTCAGGGACAAGGTCACCGGCCGATAAACCAGAGGCAAACGGACGCAATTACCAGTCTGCTGGACCCCAATTACCGGCGACCTGATGCCAGCGATGACTGTTTTGAAATAATGCAAAGGAAAGGAGGAATGCAAGACCTTCACTACTTTGATCCTTATCCTCTACCCCGGACTACGGGAGCCCCACATATAAAATCTTCCCTGATTCTCAAAGAGGGGTGCCCAGCTCTTGTGGCTCTAGCTGGCTGTGCCTTCCCTGCTGCCTGGCAGAAAAATAAAACCATCTCTCTCTTCCTCCAAAACCCATCTCCGTATTTCTGTTTGGCCTCAGTGCACAGGGAAACCGATATTTCGACAACAGCCTGTGGCCAGTTCCCACACTAATTCCCCTCTACGCCCACAGCCGTGGCCCAAGCCCGGTCTTGTGCCTGGTTCCTCCATCAGGCCTGACAAACCTCCCTGCCCCACGGTGCGTCTCACACCCCACCCCAACGTGGTCTTTCTGAAGCATAAACGAGACTGTGACTCTCTCCCTCCTGTAATCCCCCAAAGTTTCCCCACTTTCGCTAGGGTATCTGCCAAGGCCCTGAGAGTCCCCGGCAGCCCCACTAGGCTGCTGACTCCTGGGTTCCCAGACACTGAGCACCTCAGCGGGCCAGGTGACACGGCAGGAAACCCCAGAACTGCTCACCTCAGGAGGGGGCTGGCACTGCCACTGCCTGATCAAAGAGAGCAGAGAAGGGTTCCCCAGCTGGGACACAAACTCTGCACGAGTGGCCTCTCCTTGAGCCATTAGCTCACCTCGTGTGACTTGAGGGAAGGAAGGACCGAGGCACACTTGCTTCCTAAGGAGGACGGTATAGGCTCAGTCATGTCTCCCCAAATCCACATGCTGAATCCCTAACCCCCAGGACCCCAGGATGTGTCTGTATTTGGAGATGGGATTTTTAAAGAGGTGATCAAGGTAAAAATGACGTCACTAGGGTGGATCCTAATCCAATAGGATTGATGTCCTACAAGAAGAGATTAGGACACAGATAGGCACAGGGGGAGACCATGTGAGGACCTGGGGAGAAGATGGCTGTCTAAGCACCAAGGAGAGAGGCCTCAGGAGAAGCCAGCGTGCAGACACCTTGATCTCCGACGGCATCCAGGACTGGGAGACAGGCCTGTTATTCAAGATGCGCAGTCTGTGGTATTGTTACGGCGGTCCCGAGCAGACTCACAGGGTAACTCAGGGCTCAGACTGGACAGAGCCCACGCTCCATCCCCCTGTACGTGAGTTACAGGAGCCCCAGGCGCTGAGGAGGGGGTCCCTGAGGAGGCACAAGATAGAAGATGCTAGGCATTAACACGACTGCATTCATGTTAAACGTGCCTGAAGTCCATTCACGCGAGATGGTTTTGTCCCGCGTGTACATCGGCACCTTTAGTCTGAACTGCAGACCTTTGGCTTCACCACCTCCACTGCGAGCATTAGCTTCACCTGCTGTGGACCATCTCCTATAGGATTTCCAGAACCACAGAGCATCGAAGCTTCACAGAACCCAGAATCTGTGCGCTAGTGTCTGGGCGACCCTCACAACAGAGCCGCACAGCTGCCCATCAGAGCCCATTTCCCTTTTTCCTGTGCACAGCTGCCCTGCACCTCCCAGCCTTCCCACCCCTTACAGCTGGGGCGCAGTGTCTCCTGTTACCAAGGGGAAGGGGTGGAGGTGGTGAGGGCCTTGGCCAGCCTGCATCCTAGGACGGAGGGCACGATGTCCCTGTGGTCACCCCACCCCGCTGGTTGAAACACTCACCTGGAAGCAGGGAGGAGAAACAAAGTGGGGGCAGAGCCTGGGAACTGACACCCACCTGCCCTGGACTCTCACAGGAAGGGGACAGAGACATCTTGAGCTTCAGCCCAGTTTTGGGAGACACTATGTTCCAGCAACAAACTTCTGCCTTAAAAGCCAAGGTGCTTTACAAACCCCTCCCCAGCTGTCACAGAAAGTCAGACTTCATCTCATCACATTTTCCTCAAACCCCAGCTCACGCTGAGACCACCTCTCAGGTGATGGTACTTCAGAGCAGCCCCTTTAGAAGATCCCTGGATTTCAGCTCTCACAGCCCTGCCTTCAGTTTAAGCGAGAAGTTTCCTTGACAACCTTGACAAACCTGCTCAGTTTCCTTAACAACCAAGCTTCGCAATCTCCCAAACTCTTCTCCTTCAAACATTCCTATTCTAGGCTTGATGAGCCTAAAGTGACAGTGCTGTCATCACGTGCCAGAGGGTGACTCCTCCAAGCCCGTAGTTACTGGTTACATGATGCTACTGATGATGACATCCCAGAAGAGCCAGCTTTGCAATATCACCATTTCTGGACTCGGCACTGGGTCCCTTTCCACGGACAGAGTGGAGTGGCTGTTTCCACGGGCCCCGTGGTGGAAGAGCTCCCCTAATGCAGCCAGGACTTCATCCTTTCCAGGTGATTCCAGGGTCCTCATTCTCCCCAGAACCCCACCCACATGGCTACTGTCTGTGCCAGTCTATACGGGACCTTGGTAATCTCCTAAAATGAGGGTTATTTTATACACAGGTAATGGGTTGAATGCTGGACCCCAAAGATGTGCCCCCCAGAACACAGGAACAGGACCATATCTGGGAAAAGCGTCTTTGTATATGTAGTTAAGGATCTCGAGGTGAGGTCATCTTGGGTTAGGGTGGCCCTCAATCCAATTGAGAGAGTCCTTAGGAGAGACAAAACAGGAGAGACTCAGACACAGAGGAGAAGCCATATTACGACAAAGGCAGAGATGGGAGAGATGCAGCCTCAAGCCTGGGGATGCCTGGAGCCCCTAGAAGCTGGAAAAGGCAGGAAGAACCCTATCCTGGAGTCTTTGGAGAGACTTCCGTCCTGCAGACACCTTGATCTCAAATGTCTGGTCTCCAGGACTGCGGGAGGATGAATTCCTGTTGTTTTAAACCACCCAGCTTGTGGTCATTTGTTACAGAAGCCACAGAACGGTCACACAGACCCTGCTCTGTAGGATCCTGGAAGTGCAGGTCTCATTAAAGGCCAACAGAGGCTGGATTGCAGAACCCTTAGGGTCAGCACTGGGCCCCAGAAATCCTAAAGCAGTGGCTGGACACAAGAATGTTGAGGGGTCAGCTGGAAGCCCATCCCTAAAGGTGCCGGCTGCACACGGCCTCCCCAGGTTTTTATGCCTGTACAAGTTGGGGATAAGTATTTCCATCCTGATTCAGGACTTCTGATGTCACCCTTCACGTTGCTAATTAAGAACCCACTAGTTACACAGAGGAAAACCCTATCAGGACACTTGCTCCAGTGGTAAACAATTCTGAAGTTGGTCAGAGGTGGGGAATCAGCTCCCAGGCAGCCAGCAGCCCCTCCGCAAGGCGCGTCCTCATTGCAAAGCTGGGGGACCGGGCCGAGGCGTCCCTGAGTAAACGTGAGCTGACTCCCAGGCCAGCTGCTGCTGAACTGTTCCCACCCTTCCCAGCTAAAACACCTGAATGTGCGCAAGGACTTGAAAGCCTAGAGGAAGGGCCGTGGAGCCACACCAGAGACAGCACGCAGGCCGAGTTGGTGCCTGCAGGCCAGGCAGGATGGTCGTAACCCCGGGCGCACTTCTGGAAACTTTCCATCTCCCTGCCTGACGTACCCCTCCTGTTCCGGCCCCCACTGCTTTTTTCCTTCCTCACCTCTGCCCGGTGTGAAATTCCAGTGGCAGGTATGGGTGACACATCCTCTTCTTTAGCAGGCAGCAAACTGGCAACTCCTGCAGAAAGTCCAGCAGAGCCCCACTCGCACCGGGCCACGCACAGAGCCGTGAGCCCTACTCCCTCCCACCAGCCCAGCCCCGAGACTGCTGACGGGGCAGAGAATATGGCGTCAGGCACAGCTGCAGGGGCTCTTGCTGTCTGGAGCGGTGTTTATATTGACCTCAGCCCAGGCACACCTGGGGAGGGCTGGCCGGCCCGATCAGGCTGCCCAGGTCAGCCAATCCTCACCCATCAGGGGCTCAGAGTTGCAGAAAATGGGCCTTGCTGAACTGGCCAGGTCCAAGGAACAGGTGTGGTTTCCTGAGGGTCAGGATAGACACGGGGCTGCAACTCTGCTTGTTTTCTCAACATTTTGTCTGGTTCATGAGTGGGAGACAACTTCAAGAAGACCCTCTCCTAATGAGAAGAAGCCAGGAGTAAGGGAGAGGAGGGGTGGTGGGTGGAGACAGAGGCCTGGTGCCTCAGCTGCAGTGGAAGCCTCTGGAAAACCCAGTGGAAGGAGGCCACACAGAGTGAAGCCCAAGCAGACCTGTCAGAGCTGCTGTTTGTTAGTTCAGGTCCTGCTCTGAGGTGCTTTGTGTCAGCTCTGACCAACAGGTGGGCTGGGGGTGCTCTGCAATGAGGGCTACTTGCACGGTTCCTGTGTGCCCAGCCTTTCTGGGTGCCTGCCCAGGTGACCTCCATACCCTGGGAGGGGCCTGACCACGAGAGCCCCGGAGGCTGCTGGGTACCTGCCCAGGTGAGCTCCATATCCTGGGAGGGGCCTGACCACGAGAGCCCCGGGGGCTGCTGGGTACCTGCTCAGGTGAGCACCATATCCTGGGAGGGGCCTGGCCACGAGAGCCCCGTGTGCTGGGAGGGGTGTGTGTGTATGAGCGTCCTCTCTGTGCAGCCGGCACAGAGTTGCTTAGCAACTTCCCTGTGGGCAGCGCTGGGATGAAATGAGAACCAGGAGATGCCACGGACCCCCTGAACCCCCGTCCATCCCGAGTGATGAGGTCAGTAGGTGGGTGCTGGCCACTGTGCTGCGTGAGGGAGACCCCACAGGTACCTCTTGTGCCTTCCACCTGACACCACGGAGGCCTCCTCAGGACAGAGCAGACAGCCTGCCTGGGGCAGGTGGGAGCTCCTGGTGACCCTGCAGGGGACACGAGAGGGACGGACCAGGCAGGAGGGGGTGGCAGCCCAGGCAGAGCCATGGGGCTCGGGGCCGAGGGGCCTTTCCGGGTCTGAGCTGAGGGTGGACGTGCAGGTGGTGAGTGTGATCCAGGAAAGCTACCCTGGTGACGTGAGGCTGAACCTGCTTCAGAGTGACAAGCCTTCCGGATGATCCCAGAACAGGACAGTGAGACGGATCCTGTTAGAAGAAGGTGAGTGAGTGCCCCCAGGAGGCGGCCCTGTGAGCTGGCCCCGGGAGGGGGTGAAGGGAACAGGCGTGGAAGCTGCGGGGAGTGGGCAGTCCCCCTGGGTGGGCGATGGGTGCAGACCCTACTCCGTGGTCCCACAGCCGTGCTTCCGGCTGGATTATTTGGCTTCTTGGAGCCTCAGCTTCCTGGTCTGCTCCTGGGGTGATGATGCTGAGTGAGACTCTCCGACGCTTCTTCACTGTCTGCCCCTCAAGCCTGTGAGAAACGGAATATTTCTTGCCATCTCAGTAAACAAAGGATGTCACAGCCATCAGCACCTGCAGCCCTCCAGTGTGAGGGGAATTCAGGATATGTAAATACAGAATGCAGGCCCCAGAGAGCGGAGGTGCATATCAAAGGAAGGAATTCGTGAGCCTGACTCCGGCATCTTCGCATACAAAGGAAAGCGCTGCATTCCTCACCTTGGAGAGCAGGTTCTCCTTAGCTGACAATCACCTTTTCACGTCCCCCATCACCTGCGCCAGCCCCCCGCCCTGTCCCCTCCCCCCGGTGCTTTAGCTCAGGGAGGAAGGGGCGCACAGGGCCTCGGCTGAACAAGAGGCCTGGGAGCCTCGGGAGGAACTTTCGCCGCTTTCCCCGCCGTCGGGAGGAGGGTCGCTGACGCTGCGGCCGGACCCTGCGCCTCCCTCGCCCCGTGTCCCCTCAGGACGCTCAGGCCGCCCTCTCCCCACGCCCCCCCGGGCCCCGCGAGCCAGGCCGAGGGCAGGGCCGAGAGGAGGGGCCGAAGTTCCCCGGGACCAGACCCCGAGGCCGCTCGTTCTGCACAGCAGCGGCGGGTGGCCGCGAAGCCCTTCCCCTCAGAAGCTGCTCTTGCGCGGCCGCCCGGCACCGGACCCACTTACCCGGCCCGCCGTCCCCACGACTGTCGCGGCTTCGGCCGCCGGGGCCCCTCCGCAGCCGGCAGCGTCAGTGAGGCCACCCTCCCCTCGGGCGCCAGGGCAGCTCCGTGACGGCGGAGGGAAGAGACCCCGAGCCGGGAGCTCCAGCTCTGAGGAAACGCGGGCTCCGTTCTGGGCGCAGTGGGTGGGGCCGTTCTGCCCCGAGGCATCCTGGGAGGGGGCGGGGCGCCGGGGGAGGAGCCGCCAGCAGCTCAGGGCCCCGTCGGGGGTCCTGGAGGGGCGGCCCGGCCTGAGGGCCCCGCCCACTGTGGCCGCAGCGCAGGCCTTTTTCCTGGAATCCCACACAAAAAGTCAGAAAGATACACACGGTCTACAGTGAATGTTCACAAATGGTGGTTGCTGCTGTGCTTACTATCCTATTAAACGTGTGAAATCCATAACACACTTGAAGTTCAAAATTAAATACGATTTTATTTATTTACTTATTTATTTTTTGCGATACGCAGGCCTCTCACTGCTGTGGCCTCTGCCATTGCGGAGCACAGGCTCCGGATGCGCAGGCTCAGCGGCCATGGCTCAGGGGCCCAGCCACTCCGCGACATGCGGGATCCTCCTGGACCGGGGCACGAACCCGTGTCCCCTGCATCGGCAGGCGGACTCTCAACCACTGCGCCACCAGGGAAGCCTCTAAATACGAATTTTCACCTTTCTAATTGTCTCTCTGCTATTCACAATTGTCGTTAATGAATCAGAGACTGTGGCATCACTAGTTAAAAATGAGCTTGTTAAAAAAATAGAACTCAGGCCCACCGGACCTACTGAATCACAATCTGCAATTTTACAGTCTCTCCAGTGTACCTGTGGACCCATGAATAGTTGTAAGGTACATTTCTACCTCGACATGTCTTTTCTGTCTGAGAAATACACACATCTTATCCAGTTTGATATAAATAAAACACTCAAAAATGCATATGCCTGTGTTGAAACCATCATTTTATTATTTCTTTTCCAGATAAGTATAGTCTCTATACTGGTTTTGTGGATCACATGCCATACTCTTTTTTTGTAGTTAGAAATAGAGAAAGTTACTTTGTAAAAAAAAAAAAAAAAAAAAAAAAAAAAAAATATATATATATATATATATATATATATATATATATTAGTGGATGATTGAAGACACTCTTCTAAATTAAAACCAGTTCCCTTAATTTGCTCTTTTCTTCTTGGGTCATATTATGAACTCTTCCCGTGGCCACATGGCATGTGTACTTTTAATTTCAGGGACTGCTGACATTCCAGGATGTGCCCAAAGATTTATCTCAAGAGGACTGGGAATGCCTGGACCAAGATCAATGGGAGTTGTACAGGGATGTGATGTGAGAAAAGTATAGGAACCTGCTTTCCTTGGGTGAGGATAACTTCCTTCCAGAATTCCTTATCCACCCACAGGGTTTAGAGGCCTTCATTTGTAGAATGTCTCCTGGAGTGTTCTGCTTCCTACAATAGGGTTTCAGATTGCAACGATTCAGGAAATATTGGGAGTTTGTGGGTATAATTTATGTTATTCTTTGAAAATTGCAGCCTTCTTTATAATATACTTTGTAACTGCTTGGGATGTGTCTATATGAACAGTGTACTATATGCTTCTGTTATAGTCCTTACAATATTTTATTCTCTTATTATCTGTAACAATCTTCCATGGATTCTTTGGGCTTAAGGTGTATTAAAAGGGAGACGGCGATTCTGGGACTTCCCTGGTGATGCAGTGGTTAAGACTGCGCCTGCCAATTCAGGGGACACCCCCCACACGTGTCCGTACCCCGAACTCGAGCCTCAGCCTCACCGGGGGCCTAACCCTAACCCTAGCTCCGGCCCTTCGCCGGGCCGCCAGGCCTGAAGCCTGAGGCCTAGCCTCACGGCATGCCGCGCCCTACGCCGCACACGCCCCCCCACACGTGTCCGTACCCCGACCTCGAGCCTCAGCCTCACCGGGGGCGTAACCCTAACCCTAGCTCCGGCGCTTCGCCGGGTCGCCGGGCCTGAAGCCTGAGGCCTAGCCTCACGGCATGCCGCGCCCTACGCCGCACACGCCCCCCCACACGTGTCCGAACCCGGACCTCGAGCCTCAGCCTCACGGGGGGCCTAACCATAACCCTAGAACCGACCCTTCGCCGGGCCGCCAGGCCTGAAGCCTGAGGCCTAGCCTCACGGCATGCCGCGCCCTACGCCGCACACGCCCCCCCACACGTGTCCGTACCCCGACCTCGAGCCTCAGCCTCACCGGGGGCCTAACCCTAACCCTAGCTCCGGCCCTTCGCCAGGCCGCCAGGCCTGAAGCCTGAGGCCTAGCCTCACGGCATGCCGCGCCCTACGCCGCACTCGCCACCCCACACGTGTCCGTACCCCGACCTCGAGCCTCAGCCTCACCGGGGTCCTAACCCTAACCCTAGCTCCGGCCCTTCGCCGGGCCTCCAGGCCTGAAGCCTGAGGCCTAGCCTCACGGCATGCCGCGCCCTACGCCGCACTCGCCACCCCACACGTGTCCGTACCCCGACCTCGAGCCTCAGCCTAACCGGGGTCCTAACCCTAACCCTAGCTCCGGCCCTTCGCCGGGCCGCCAGGCCTGAAGCCTGAGGCCTAGCCTCACGGCATGCCG
Source organism: Kogia breviceps (assembly GCF_026419965.1). Classification (NCBI taxonomy): domain Eukaryota; kingdom Metazoa; phylum Chordata; class Mammalia; order Artiodactyla; family Physeteridae; genus Kogia; species Kogia breviceps. The sequence goes on from NC_081330.1 coordinate 138,985,004, forward strand.
CGCCCTACGCCGCACACGCCCCCCCACACGTGTCCGTACCCCGACCTCGAGCCTCAGCCTCACGGGGGGCCTAACCCTAACCCTAGCTCCGGCCCTTCGCCGGGCCGCCAGGCCTGAAGCCTGAGGCCTAGCCTCACGGCATGCCGCGCCCTACGCCGCACACGCCCCCACACACGTGTCCGTACCCCGACCTCGAGCCTCCGCCTCACCGGGGGCCTAACCCTAACCCTAGCTCCGGCCCTTCGCCGGGCCGCCAGGCCTGAAGCCTGAGGCCTAGCCTCACGGCATGCCGCGCCCTACGCCGCACACGCCCCCCCCATGTGTCCGCACCCCGACCTCGAGCCTCAGCCTCACCGGGGGCCTAACCCTAACCCTAGCTCCGGCCCTTCGCCGGGCCGCCAGGCCTGAAGCCTGAGGCCTAGCCTCACGGCATGCCGCGCCCTACGCCGCACACGCCCCCCCACACGTGTCCGTACCCCGACCTCGAGCCTCAGCCTCACCGGGGGCCTAACACTAACCCTAGCTCCGGCCCTTCGCCAGGTCGCCAGGCCTGAAGCCTGAGGCCTAGCCTCACGGCATGCCGCGCCCTACGCCTCACACGCCCCCCCACACGTGTCCGTACCCCGACCTCGAGCCTCAGCCTCACGGGGGGCCTAACCCTAACCCTAGCTCCGGCCCTTCGCCCGGCCGCCAGGCCTGAAGCCTGAGGCCTAGCCTCACGGCATGCCGCGCCCTACGCCGCACACGCCCCCCACACGTGTCCGTACCCCGACCTCGAGCCTCAGCCTCACCGGGGGCCTAACCCTAACCCTAGCTCCGGCCCTTCGCCGGGCCGCCAGGCCTGAAGCCTGAGGCCTAGCCTCACGGCATGCCGCACCCTACACCGCACACGCCCCCCCACACGTGTCCGTACCCCGACCTCGAGCCTCAGCCTCACCGGGGGCCTAACCCTAACCCTAGCTCCGGCCCTTCGCCGGGCCTCCAGGCCTGAAGCCTGAGGCCTAGCCTCACGGCATGCCGCGCCCTACGCCGCACACGCCCCCCCCATGTGTCCGCACCCCGACCTCGAGCCTCAGCCTCACCGGGGGCCTAACCCTAACCCTAGCTCCGGCCCTTCGCCGGGCCGCCAGGCCTGAAGCCTGAGGCCTAGCCTCTCGGCATGCCGTGCCCTACGCCGCACACGCCCCCCCACACGTCTCCCTACCCGGACCTCGAGCCTCAGCCTCACGGGGGGCCTAACCCTAACCCTAGCTCCGGCCATTCGCCGGGCCGCCAGGCCTGAAGCCTGAGGCCTAGCCTCAGGGCATGCCGCGCCCTACGCCGCACACGCCCCCCCACACGTGTCCGTACCCCGACCTCGAGCCTCAGCCTCACCGGAGTCCTAACCCTAACCCTAGCACCGGCCCTTCGCCGGGCCGCCAGGCCTGAAGCCTGAGGCCTAGCCTCACGGCATGCCGTGCGCTACGCCGCACACGCCCCCCCACACGTGTCCGTACCCCGACCTCGAGCCTCCGCCTCACCGGGGGCCTAACCCTAACCCTAGCTCTGGCCCTTCGCCGGGCCGCCAGGCCTGAAGCCTGAGGCCTAGCCTCACGGCATGCCGCGTCCTACGCCTCACACGCCCCCCCACACGTGTCCGTACCCCGACCTCGAGCCTCAGCCTCACCGGGGGCCTAACCCTAACCCTAGCTCCGGCCCTTCGCCGGGTCGCCAGGCCTGAAGCCTGAGGCCTAGCCTCACGGCATGCCGCGCCCTACGCCTCACACGCCCCCCCACACGTGTCCGTAACCCGACCTCGAGCCTCAGCCTCACGGGGGGCCTAACCCTAACCCTAGCTCCGGCCCTTCGCCCGGCCGCCAGGCCTGAAGCCTGAGGCCTAGCCTCACGGCATGCCGCGCCCTACGCCGCACACGCCCCCCCACACGTGTCCGTACCCCGACCTCGAGCCTCAGCCTCACCGGGGGCCTAACCCTAACCCTAGCTCCGGCCCTTCGCCGGGCCGCCAGGCCTGAAGCCTGAGGCCTAGCCTCACGGCATGCCGCGCCCTACGCCGCACACGGCCCCCCACACGTGTCCGTACCCCGAACTCGAGCCTCAGCCTCACCGGGGGCCTAACCCTAACCCTAGCTCTGGCCCTTCGCCGGGCCGCCAGGCCTGAAGCCTGAGGCCTAGCCTCACGGCATGCCGCGCCCTACGCCGCACACGCCCCGCCACACGTGTCCATACCCCGACCTCGAGCCTCAGCCTCACCGGGGGCCTAACCCTAACCCTAGCTCCGGCCCTTCGCCGGGCCGCCAGGCCTGAAGCCTGAGGCCTAGCCTCACGGCATGCCGCGCCCTACGCCGCACACGCCCCCCCACACGTCTCCGTACCCGGACCTCGAGCCTCAGCCTCACGGGGGGCCTAACCCTAACCCTAGCTCCGGCCATTCGCCGGGCCGCCAGGCCTGAAGCCTGAGGCCTAGCCTCACGGCATGCCGCGCCCTATGCCGCACACGCCCCCCCACACGTGTCGGTACCCCGACCTCGAGCCTCAGCCTCACCGGAGTCCTAACCATAACCCTAGCACCGGCCCTTCGCCGGGCCGCCAGGCCTGAAGCCTGAGGCCTAGCCTCACGGCATGCCGTGCGGTACGCCGCACACGCCCCCCCACACGTGTCCGTACCCCGACCTCGAGCCTCAGCCTCACCGGGGGCCTAACCCTAACCCTAGCTCTGGCCCTTCGCCGGGCCGCCAGGCCTGAAGCCTGAGGCCTAGCCTCACGGCATGCCGCGCCCTACGCCGCACACGCCCCCCCACACGTGTCCGTACCCCGACCTCGAGCCTCAGCCTCACGGGGTGCCTAACCCTAACCCTAGCTCCGGCCCTTCGCCCGGCCGCCAGGCCTGAAGCCTGAGGCCTAGCCTCACAGCATGCCGCGCCCTACGCCTCACATGCCCCCGTACACGTGTCAGTACCCCGACCTCGAGCCTCAGCCTCACCGGGGGCCTAACCCTAACCCTAGCTCCGGCCCTTCGCCGGGCCGCCAGGCCTGAAGCCTGAGGCCTAGCCTCACGGCATGCCGCGCCCTACACCGCACACGCCCCCCCACACGTGTCGGTACCCCCGACCTCGAGCCTCAGCCTCACGGGGGGCCTAACCCTAACCCTAGCTCCGGCCCTTCGCCGGGCCGCCAGGCCTGAAGCCTGAGGCCTAGCCTCACGGCATGCCGCGCCCTACGCCGCACACGCCCCCCCACACGTGTCCGTACCCCGACCTCGAGCCTCAGCCTCACGGGGTGCCTAACCCTAACCCTAGCTCCGGCCCTTCGCCCGGCCGCCAGGCCTGAAGCCTGAGGCCTAGCCTCACAGCATGCCGCGCCCTACGCCTCACATGCCCCCGTACACGTGTCAGTACCCCGACCTCGAGCCTCAGCCTCACCGGGGGCCTAACCCTAACCCTAGCTCCGGCCCTTCGCCGGGCCGCCAGGCCTGAAGCCTGAGGCCTAGCCTCACGGCATGCCGCGCCCTACACCGCACACGCCCCCCCACACGTGTCGGTACCCCCGACCTCGAGCCTCAGCCTCACGGGGGGCCTAACCCTAACCCTAGCTCCGGCCCTTCGCCGGGCCGCCAGGCCTGAAGCCTGAGGCCTAGCCTCACGGCATGCCGCGCCCTACGCCGCACACGCCCCCCCACACGTGTCCGTACCCCGACCTCGAGCCTCAGCCTCACCGGGGGCCTAACCCTAACCCTAGCTCCGGCCCTTCGCCGGGCCGCCAGGCCTGAAGCCTGAGGCCTAGCCTCACGGCATGCCGCGCCCTACGCCGCACACGCCCCCCCACACGTGTCCGTACCCCGACCTCGAGCCTCAGCCTCACCGGGGGCCTAACCCTAACCCTAGCTCCAGCCCTTCGCCGGGCCGCCGGGCCTGAAGCCTGAGGCCTAGCCTCACGGTATGCCGCGCCCTGCGCCTCACACGCCCCCTCACACGTGTCCGTACCCCGATCTCGATCCTCAGCCTCACCTGGGGCCTAACCCTTACCCTAGCTCCAGCCCTGACCCTGACCCCTAGGCCTCCCCCTCAGTTTGAAGCCTGAGGCCTAGCTTAACTGCACACTGCCCCCTACGACGCACACGCCCCCTAACACGCATCCGCACCCCGATCTCGACCCTCAGCCTCACCGGGGGCCTCACCCTAAACCTATCTCCAGCCCTGACCCTGACCCCTAGGCCTCCCCCGCAGCCTGAAGCCTGAGGCCTAGCCTAACGGCATGCCACGCCCTACGACGCACACGTCCCCTAACACGCATCCCCACCCCGATCTCGACCCTCAGCCTAACCGGGGGCCTCACCCTAACCCTAGCTCCAGCCCTGACCCTTCCCCTAGGCCTCCCCCGCAGCCTGTAGCCTGAGGCCTAGCCTAACGGCACGATGCGCCCTACAATGCACACGCCCCCTAACACGCATCCGCACCCCGATCTCAACACTCAGCCTCACTGGGGGCCTAAGCCTAACCCTAGCTCCAGCCCTGACCCTGACCCCTGGGCCTCCCCCGCAGCCTGAAGCCTGAGGCCTAGCCTAACGGCACACCGTGCCCTACGACGCACACGCCACCTAACACGCATCCGCACCCCGATCTCGACCCTCTGCCTCACCGGGTCCTAACCCTAACCCTAGCTCCAGCCCTGACCCTGACCCCTGGGCCTCCCCCGCAGCCTGAAGCCTGAGGCCTACCCTAACGGTACGCTGCGCTCTGCGCCGCACACGCCCCCTAACACGTATCCGCACCCCGATCTCGACCCTCAACCTCACCGGGGGCCCAACCCTAACCCTAGCTCCAGCCCAGACCCTGACCACGGGACCTCACCCGCAGCCTGAAGCCTGAGGCCTACCCTAACGATAACCCATACCCTGGCCCGTACACTCCCCCTAGCACGTATCTGTACCCCAATCTTTCCCTAACCCTCTCCCGGCGCTAAGCCTAACCGTAAGTCCTGTTCGTGAGACTCGTACAATTAAGACCTTAGTCCCTTTTTTCACCATTTTTGTGCAACCAATCCAGTTAAAATAGGAGGCGTTAACAACTGTAAAATTAATATTAAAAAGATCTCATTCTCTTAGGATTTCAGGAGCGTAATTCTGAAAGCTGGTCTGGAACTGACACTGACACTGAGAGACTTCGTAGCCAGTTGTCTAATTCTACCTAAGTAGGTTTTAACTTCTGACGTAGTATTGATGTATCCATAACAGTCGCTAATGACCACTACACGTATTTCTCTTCTATTAGTATCTGATCTAACATCATTGTTTGGAATTTAATAGTTAAGAGAGGATTCCTTGAAAACGTATGGTTGCAGCTATCAGCAGACATTATTTTGAGAATGGCTAGTGGCATCCTGAGTGTGATATAGCTAAGAAATTGAATTTCAACAATACAGGAATGTGGGGACTTACCTGGCGGTTCAGTGTTTAAGACTTCACCTTCCAATGCAGGGGTTGCCGGTTGGATCCCTGGGCAGGGTGCTAAGATCCCACATGCCTCGCAGCCAAAAAACCAAAACATGAAACAGAAACAATATTGTAATAAATTCAATAGAATTACAAAATGGTCCACATCAAAAAAAAAAACTTAAAAAGAAAACAAAACAAAAATTACAGGAATGCATCTAAATCACATCTACAATGGTCACTTAGGTTTATCTTGGGTGTCTGAACCCTAGTTACTCCTTTTTGACTGTCAAATGCATTCCCGTCCTCAATGCCAAAGCAGATGTACAATTCGTATCCAAAAGACCATAAAACAGGCCACGTTGGTCAGTAAAATTTAAGTTAAACCAGGTATAAGCCAGAGTGACTTCCTCACACCTCAATACGTGAAGAGTTTTTTTCCCTTTTCATTACAAGTCTTTCAATAGAAAGCATTGGTGATCAAAATGTCAATCCATCAGTGTCAGAATGATTCAGCTGTTTGGCCCATGTGTAGACCATGTCCCTCAGCGCTAGGCCTCCTTTATATTTGCCTAGTTAATCCGCATTGGGGGAATACTGATCAGCTATCGTGAACATGCTCAGAGGTATGTTAATGAGAAAACGCTTTATATAGGCCATACATTTTATTATTCATACCCAATTGTCACACAAGCATTGTACATGTGCTTTTAGCAGTAGACCTAAAGCAAACAGTGAAACATCATGAGTAAGTACATTCTGATCATTTCACTAGATAGTTTTCCTTTCCTCTTAAACATCAGGGCAAAATGAAGCCAACACAGTAACCTTCATAAATACACACTTCAGTACAGAGGTGTCATTTATCCAATTGCTCCAAGTCCTAAGTAGCTTGAGCGCAAGGACTTCCCTGTGTCTGGAAAACACAGATCAAAGCCAGTAACAAAAAACCAAATACATTATAACCATACTCACCAGTTGACTCAGTAACCAATCCTTTCATTAACTTTTTATGAAGCCATCCGATTCTACATTAAGATTTTTCATTTCTTACCCAGTTTGGCATTATGATATGAAACTTATCAGAGACCTGTGCTTGCCAAAAGGTCCTTCACATAGATCTTCTTGAAGATGGAGCACTTTTGCAAAGTGCTAGAGCACAACAGCAACTATCTATAAAACACATAAGGACTTAAAATTCATGGTTAAACATTTGATCACAATGTAAATGACAAAAGAAGCCATGGTTGCTGCTACATACAACATTTTAAAATATATAGAATTATGAGTGAAAAAATTTTACCAGGACATACTAGATTTTTAGGAATTCCATGTAATTTAACATACTAATCAAACATTTCTCTCTGAGATGGCTCAAGGGCCTTCTAAAGCATCTCAAAGTTAGCTGGAGATTAAAAAAACTGTTAGAATTGGCCAAACAACACTTATTCACTGAACCAAAGCAAAGAGATTTCAAACAAAAAGAGAGATCACAGACACAGGCAAAGGAACTCACAAGCTCTTTGCAATCAAAAGCAGCATTCCAAGAAAACTTTGGAGGGAGAAACCAAATCCAGGCTTGGCCTAACCCACTTCCAACAAAATCCATCTTAGAAAATCCTGGTCATGCACAACTCTTTTCTCAATGTTCCCTTTGCACAAATGTTCATCACCTTCTGTATCCATCTTATGTTGCCCCTTATTATTTTCTGCATTCAGAAACCACCAGCTCTAGTACAAAGTGACTTTCTTTTCTCTTTGTACCATCAGCCTGTTACCTAGCTGCTCACTTTCTTTATTACGTAGCTTCATAAATGCTTGAACATATGGAACTTCTTTTGTCTTTCTCTTCCTGTGACAAAATAACTCTAGCTGAAGGATAGTATAGTCATTTAGGCTACCATTCAAAGACCACCTTTCCTCGTTCTTCAAGAATGTATCCATACATTGGCCAGACAAAATTACAATAGAATTTCATTCTTTTCATAGTCTTAGGTTTACAACTATAGGTTGACCTGTATGCCAGGATTTTGCCCATTGGCTAGCAGATGGAACTGAAGAAGAAGCACTTCTTATGTTTGAACTATAGAACACACACACACAGACTAAGAACAAAACAAAATCCTAAACACCAACCGAAGCCTCAAACCAAAGGAACCAGAAACCAAAGAGAAACCAAAAACCAAACAGCACAAGGCTCAAATCAGCTTCCAAGTCTCAACTTAGCCTGTGACCTCTGTTCAAGTGGTGCACCTCCCAAATGAGATTTCCTGGAATGAAAAGTCACCCAAATGGGAACCGAGGTTCCCCCAAATGTACCGGGCTAAAAGGACCTCAGACTGCATGCCAGAGTGTTACCCCATGCTGGCTGAGTTGCTGCAACATCCCAAATGCTATTTTTCTGGTTCCCCAAAATAGTCCCTTGAAGTAGGACATTTGGGGCACTCCAGGCAGGAGGAAGAGAGGAACGTCCTCAAGGCAAAGACAGCCTCAGCAGCTGCTAGGGTGGTTCCTCTTCCACCATCTACTCCTGCCCCAGAGTTCTAACTGCTGGGATGACTGGGGCTCGGCCTTTCCAGGCAAGGGTCCCAGGTGGTCTGACCTCTAAAGGAATTCTGCAACTCTACACTCTCTCGGAAGAGGCTGGTGTGGAGAAAATCTCAGTGTCCGATCAAGTCAGGGTACCTACAGGGGACATCCCCAAGTCAGGCCCACATTGGGTACTAAATGTAATGTCTAATACTCGACCTCTGTGCACCAGTGCCAAATCGAATCTCAGAGAGAGGGGTTTGCAGGAAGTAGAAAAGAATAGCTTTACTGCTTTGGCAGCCAAAGGGGGACACAGAAAACTCGTGCCCTCAAAAACCATGTGTCCCAATGCAGGAGGATCTGGTGAGGAGGTTTACAGCAATGGTTTAAGGAAACAGTTGATCTTAAGGATTAGTGTGTGTACAGGGCCTTAACTCACTTTAATCTGGCCTCAGATGGTCTCTTGATGAGCTTCTCTGGAATGAAGAAGACTAAAATCTTCTATTTTGTGGGGGTTTTAGGTTGGTAAAGAGCCCAAAGATACTCTTACCTGTATCCCTTGAGGGAAAACCAGGATCCTGGCCCAAGGCTGCACTATTGCTTCTTGATGGTTTCTCTCTTGTCTCTGCATCTCCTCCTTTCCCTGATGAGCAACTGTTCGAACCTGCCCTTTGGAACTCAGGGAAGGTCCTGGAATCTCTAGCCTAACTAAGGCCCTGACACTGTTCCTAACGCAGACCCTGACACTCTCCCTAACTAAGGCACTGACACTACTCCTAACTCACTCCCTGACACTGTACCTAACAAAGGTTCTGATGCTAATCCTAACTCAAGCCCTGACACTGTCTCTAACTAAGGTCCAGCATCTGTCCCTAATACAGGCCCTGCTACCAGCAAGAACAAAAATCCAGACACTATGCTGAGCTAATATCCTGACCCATTTCTAACCAAGGTCCTGACACTGTCCCTAAGAAAGCCCTGTTGCTATCCCGACGTGAAGACCGGAGGCTGTGCCTAACTCAGGCCCTGATAATGGCTTTAGCAAAGCTCCTGAGGCTGATCCTAATGAGGCCCTTATGCTGCTCCTAAGTCATGCCCTGATAGTATCCCTAGCTAAGGACCTGACACTAGGCCTCACTCGAGCTCTGTCACTCTCCTTAAGTCTGGCTCTGACGCTGTCCCTACCTCAAGCCCTGACACTGGTCCTAAATTAGGTCCTGATGCTCTAAGTAACTAAGGTCTTGGCACTATCCCTAGTTCATGTCCTGACACTATTCCTAGACCTTAACCTAACCTTGTGTTTAACTAATGTCTAGCCTCTTATACTAAATAAATCCCTGTCGCTGTCCCTAACTAAGGCCCTGAAATTAGTTCCGAGGCCGTGACCCTGTCCCTAACTGAGGCCTGGAGGTCCTAACTCAGGCCCCGACACTACAACCTAACTCAGTACCTAACAAAGGCTCTGATGCTTGTCCTAGGTCATGCCCTGACACTGTCTCTGGGGCCCTGCTGCCGTCAATATCTAAAGTCCTGACATTATCCTGAGCCAATATCTTCACCCATGTCTTACCAAGGTCCTGAAACTGTCCCAACGTAAGCCCCGACGCTGTCCCTAAGTGAGGCCCTGAGGCTGTCCCTAACAGAGGCCATGAGAATGTCTTTAAAGAAGACCCTAACGTTGATCCTACAGATGCCCTTATACTACTCCTAAATCATGCCCTGACACTGTCCCTAACTCAGGCCCTAAAGATAGACCTCACTTAGGCCCTATTGCCGCACCTTAGTTAGGCTCTGACACTATCCCTACATCAGCCCTGACACTGGTCCTGATTAAGGCTCTGACTCTGGTCCTAACTAAGGCCCTGACGCTCTCAATGACTAAGGTCTTCACGCTATCCGTAGCTCACTTCCTGACACTACCCCTCGCCTGGAAGCTGACTCTGTCCCGAGCTAATGTTCTGCCTCTTATACTCCCTGAAGCCCTAATGCTCTCCCCAACTAAGGCCCTGACTAGCTCTAACTAAAACGCTGACACACTCTAACTACGGCCCGAAATCTGTCCCTAATATAGGCCTTGCTGACGGCAATAACTAAAATCCGGACACTATGCTGAGCTAATATCCTGAACCATTTCTAACCAAGGTCCTGACACTGTCCCTAAGAAAGCCCTGTCGCTGTCCCTACGTGAAGACGTGAGGCTGTGCCTAACTCAGGCCCTGAAGCTATGCCTAACTGAGGCCTTGATGCTGTGCCTAACTCAGGCCCTGACCATGTCTTTAACTAAGACCCTAATGCTGATGCAACAAAGGCCCTGATGCTGCTCCTAAGTCATGCCCAGACAGTGTCCCCAGCTAAGGGCCTGATGCTACGTCTCACTCAGGCCCTGTCGCTCTCCCTAAGTCAGGCTCTGATGCTGTCCCTACCTGAAGCCCTGACACTGGTCCTAAATAAGGCCCTGATACTCTCAGTGACTAAGGTCTTGACACTATCGCTAGGTCATTTCCTGACACGATCCCTAACCCTAACCCTGTCCCTAGCAAATGTCCTGCCTCTTATACTAACTGAAGCCTTTATGCTGTGAATCCCTCAGGCCCTGAATTTAGCCCCAAGGCCGTGGCACTGTCCCTAACTAAGGCCTAGATGCTCGTCCTAAATCCCACACTGACACTGTTCCTAACTCAGGCCCTGACACTGTACCTAACAGAGAACCAGATGCTAGTCCTAACACAGGCCCTGACACTGTGTCTAACTAAGGCCCTGCTGCCATCAATATCTAAAGTCCTGACAGTATCCTGAGCTTATATCCTGACCCATCTCTTACTAAGGTCCTGAAACTGTCTCTAAGTAAGCCTTGACGCTGTCCCTAAGTGAGGCCCTGACGCTGTCTCTAACAGAGGCCCTGATAATGTCTTTAACAAACCCCTTAGGCTGTTCCTACTGAGGCCCTTATGGTGCTCCTAAGTCATTCTCTGACACTGCCCCTAGCTAAGGGCCTGACTTTAGGCCTCACTCAGGCCCTGTCGCTCTCCCCAAGTCAGGCTCTGACGCTGTCCCTACCTGAAGCCCTGACACTGGTCCTAAATTAAGCACTGATGCTCTAAGTAGCTATGGTCTTGACACTATCCCTAGGTCATTTCCTGACGCTATCCCTAGACCTTAACCTAACCTTGTCTTTAACTAATGTCGAGCCTCTTACGCTAAATAAATCCCTGATGCTGTCCCTAACTAAGGCCCTGAAATTAGTCCTGAGGCCATGACCCTGTCCCTGAGACCTGGAAGCTGTCCTTAACAAAGGCCCAAGGTCCTGAAACTGACACTATCAGTTAAAGAACTGAGGCCCTGACACTCTCCCTAATTAAGGACTGAGGCTGTCTCTAACTAAGGCCCTGAGTCTATCTTTAACTAATGGCCTCACTCTTTCCCTAACAAAGGCCCTGATGCAGTCCCTAACTAAGGCCCTGACACGGTCCCTAAGAACATGAGCTGTCTCTCATTAATGCCCTGATGCGGCCCATAAATGATGTACTGAAGACGGCACTAAGGTCCTGACGATGTTACTTATGACCCCAAATGTCTCTTACTAAGGCCCTCAAATTACCCGAGGCCCTAAAGATGTCCATAACTAAGTCTCTGACACTATCTCTAACTAAGACCCTCAAGTTATCTTTAACTGAGGCCATAACAGCGTCCCTAACGAAGAACTTGACATTGTCTCTAACTAAGGCCCCGAGTCTGTCTTTACCTAACGGCCTCACTTTTTCCCCAACTACTCCCTGACGCTGCCCCTAACCAAGGCCCTGATGGTGTGCCTGATTGCCTGAGCTGTCTTTCACTAATAACCTGACTCTGCCGATAAATAACACCCCGGTTATGTCCCTAATGAACAGCCTGAAGTGTCTCTTACTAAGGTCCTCAAGGTTTTCTCTGAGGCCCTGACACCCTCCTTAATTAACGCCTTGACACTGCCTTTACCTAATGGCCTGATGCAGTTCCGACCTGAGATGCTGATGCTCTAAGACCTTGAAGTCTCTACCTGAGAAGCTGACACTGTCTGTAACTAATTTCCTGACTTTTTCCTTAACTAACATCCTAATTTTGTCTCTAAATAACGGCCTGACACTGGTCCTAACTACAGCCCTGATGCTGACCCTATCTAAGGCCCTGACGATGTCCCTACTAGACTTAGACGTCCCTCACTGTGGTCCTGATCCTGTCCATTACTAAGGCCCTGAATATGTGCTTAAGTAAGTCTCTGACACTGTCCTCAGGCGCTGACCCTCTTCCTAACTAAGGGCCTTGACGCTGTCTCTAAAGAAGGCCCTGACACTGCCCCTAAATAACAGCCTGACACTGGGCCCAAGTATGGACCTGATCCTGTCCGTGACTAAGGCCCTGAAGATGTCCCTCATTAAGTCTCTGACACTGCCCTTAATAAGCCCCTGACGCTGTCCCTATCTAATGGCCTAAGCTATAACTTACAAAGTCCCTAACACTATCCCCAAGACGCTGACGCCCTCCCTAACTTAGCCTTTGATGCTGTCCCTTAGTGCCTAAGCGATCACAAAATAATACCCTGATTCTATCGCTAAGGCCCTGAATATATCCTGAGAAAGTCTCTGAAGTGTCCCTCACTAACGGCCTAAACTCTCTCTTACTAAGTCCCTCAAGTTATCTCTGAGGGCCTGACAGCACTGGCCCTAACTAACGTCCTGATGCTGAACCTAACTAAGGCCTTGATGCCGATTCTACCTGAGGCCCGAGAACTGTCTGTAACCAATGACCTGCCTCTTTCCCTAACTAACACCCTAGTTTGGTCCCTCATTAACGTCCTGACACTGGTCGACACTACAGCCCTGATGCTGGCTCAATCTAAGGCCCTGACGATGTCCCTAATAGCCTTAGATGTCCCTCACTGTGGGCCTGACCCTGTCCCTAACCAAGGCCCTGACCCTCTTCCTAACTAAAGCTGTGATGATGTCTCTACCTGAGGTACTGACACTGTCTATAATAACGGCCGACTCTTTCCCTAACACCCTTATGCTGTCCCTAATAGCCTCGTGTACCTCTCAATAATGCCCTGAGCCTGTCCATAACGAAGGCCCTGAATATGTCCCTAAGTATGTCTCTGACGCTGTCCTTAACTAAAGCCCTGATGCTCTCTCTACCTAAGGCACTGACACTGTCTGTAATAATGGCCTCTTTCCCTAACTAACACCCTGATGCTATCCCTAACTGAGGCCCTGAAGATGTCCCCAATACCCTTAGGTGTTCCTCAGTATCACCCTGATCCTGTCCATAACGAAGGCCCTGAATATGTCCCTAGCTAAGTCTCTGATGCTGGCCCTAACTAAGGCCCTGATGCTGTCTCTACCTCAGAATCTGACATTTGAACGTCCTGACTCTCCCTAACATCCTGACGCTGCCCCTAAGTGAGGCCCCGACACTCTTCTTAACTAAGGACTTGCCGCTGTCCCTACCTAACACCCTGACACTGTCTGTAACTAACGACCTGACTCTTTCCCTGACTAACACCCTCGTTTTGGCCCTAACTAACGCCCTGACACTGGTTCTAATTATGGCCAAGATGCTGGCTCCAAGGCCCCGAAGATATCCCTAAGTAACAGCCCGAACTGTGTCTAACGAAGGCTCTCACGTTTTCTCTAACTGAAGCACTGACGCTGTCCCTTATAGTCTAAGCTGTCACTACATAATGCCCTGGTCCCGTCCATAACTAAGGCCCTGAATATGTCCCTAAGTACATCTCTGACGATGTCCTTAACATCCCGAACTCTCTTCAAGTTCCCTCTGCGGCTCTGACACCGGCCCTTCCTAAGGCCTCGCCCCGGGCTTGTCCCAGGCGGTTGCTCGGTTTTCTCTCGTCCGCGTCTCCAGCCAGCCGCCTGCCGTCGGCCACTCTAAGAGTCTGCGGTGCAGCGTCCCACGTGGGACGTGCCTGTGTCGGCTCAGCTGTGGGAGGAGAGTCACGGCCGCTCCGCCCTCCAGGGGACGGCGGCTCCGGGTAGGAATCTCTCCGCCGGTGTCTGGACACAGGGTTCTGTGCCCTTGTTTGCTGTAAATCCCTTGGAGTTACCTCTATTTTTTTTTAATGGCTATCCCCCTCAGCATATTCATGATTTAAATTATTTACCACATTAAAATTCAGGAATGACATTATTACAAAGAGCAGGAAGACACCGGATGCCCCCCCAATGATCTAGTACTTGGAGGATTTACAATTCTAATGAGAAAGCACTCACTCTCCTCACCCTCTTGGGCGTCAGCACAAGGCGGGGATCAGCTGCGTCCTTTATTTGTCCCTCTGATTTTCCAGAACCTTTCCTTCGAGAAGAAATCTCTGGGCTCTGCGGGAACTGTGAGTGGCGGCCATCAGGTAAATCTGAGCCTGAAAAGCAAGAGGAAGAGAGCTAGAGGCGGAGGGGAGAACCGGTGACGGGGAGAAGCAGGGGCATCCACGTTCAATCGCAGGCTGAGAGTCTGGGTTAGTCTCCACCGAAGCCAAGGACCCCCAGGAGCTGGCCCCGCTGGCCTTGTCACCTGGTGTGGGGACTGGGGACAGCCAGACCTCCATGGCCACTCTCAGAGGAACCAAGAAGGTGGGAGCGCACCCCTGAGAGCCAGATTGGAAACTGGTCATGCTGTGAAACAATAAGATGCCCTTTCCAGAAAAGTGAAGACTGTTCTCTTGGTTCTCAAAGACTTGCAAATACTCCGTGTCCTTCTGGAGGCACGCTGAAGCCTTCAGCCTTTGAGGGCAGTAATGGGAGTGCATCTGGCCTCAAAGCCATCCAGCACTCACTCCTTGAGGGTGCTGAGGATGACCCGCGTCCACCCCTTGGGTGCTGTGGGCCTGAAACTCCCTGACCACAGAGGATGGGAGGGGCCGCACAGATGCTCCACTGGATACCGGGGACTGGGCTGGTGGGTTACAGGCCTTTATCAGATACATGGTTTGCAAACATCTTGTGCCATTTGGGATGGCGGATTACCTTATTCCTTGCTCCTTTCACACACAACGGTTTTTCATTTTGAGGAAGTCCAATTCATCTATTTTGTCTTTTGTTGCTTGGGCTTTCAGTAGATCTAAGAAATCATGACCAAATCCAAGGTCATGAAGATTTACTCTCATGTTTTCTTCTACGAGTTTTATAATTTTGGTTCTTGCAACTAGGCCTTTGGTCCATTTAGCGTTGATTTTGTATATGGGGTGGGGGGAGGTAAGGGTCCAACTTTATTCTTCTGCATGTGGGTATCCAGTTGTTCTAGAACGTGTGCTGTGTGGGAGAAAATACCTGCAAATGATGCGACCAACCAGGGTTTGATTCTAAAATATACAAACAGCTCATACAACTCAAAAAAAGGAAAAAAAAAATCAATAAGTAGGCAGAAGGTCTAAATAGACATTTCTCCAAAGAAGACATACAGATGGCCAATAGGCACATGAAAAGATGCTCCACATCACTAATTATTAGAGAATGCAAATCAAAACTACACTGAGGTACCACCTCATAGTGGTCAGAATGGCCATCATTAAAATGTGTGCAAATAAATGCTGGAAGGGGTGTGGAGAAAAGGGAACCCTCCTACACTGTTGGTGGGAATGTAAATTGATGCAGCCACTATGGAAAACAGTATGGAGGTTCCTCAAAAACTAAAAATAGAGCTACCATATGATCCAGCAATCCCGCTCCTGGGCACATATCCAGACAAAACTATAATTCAAAGAGATACGTGCACCCCAGCATTCACAGCAGCACTATTCACAATAGCCAAGACGTGGAGGCAACCTGAATGTCCCTCAACAGATGAGTGGATGTAGAAGATGTGGTACATATATGCAATGGAATATTACTCAGCCATAAAACAGAATGAAATAATGCCATTTGCAGCTACATGGATGGACCTAGAGATGATCATACAAAGTGAAGTAAGTCAGACAGAGAACGACAAATACCATATGATCTCTCTTATATGTGGATGATAAAATGAGACCCAAATGAACCCATCTACAGAACAAAAACAGACTCACAAATATAGAAAACAGACTTGTGGTTGTCAAGGGGAAGACAGGGGAGAGGGATGGATCAGGAGTTTAGGATTAGTAGATGCAAATTACTATATAGAGGATGGATAGACAAGGTCTTACTGTACAGCACAGGGAACTGTATTCAATAGCCTGTAATAAACCATAATGGAAAAGAATATGAAAAATATGTATATATGTATGTATATACGAATCACTTTGCTGTACAGCAGAAATTAACACGACATGGTAGGTCAACTATACTTCAGTATCAATTAGTTTGAAGGCACTTTTATAAATTAGGTCTTATTTCTCTTGTCCTTTCATCCTGGGACAGATGTATAACAGAAACTAACCTGGATTACTCCGGGATGAACTCATATCACACAGAATTTTAACTGTTGAACGAACCATGAATACCAGTTACACCATGGGATGTCCTGATCCAATATGTAGTTTGTAAACCTTGTAGCAAGACTGCAGAATCCACTAAATTTGGAATTCAAACTGAAATGAAGCCACCTGTCCCATGACTGCTCCACAACTAGTTATACAACATCAATTGGAAACCGTATACAATCAAATGAATGTAGATAGAAAAAACTATAGCCTTCCTTTTTTTTTCTTTTAGATGAAGATGGTACTTAAGGCGATGTCTTGGGCCATTTCAGGGTGTTACTCAATTTCCTGGGTATCTCCCATGCACACAGGAGGTACACGTGGTAGTTAACTTGTTTGTGCAACTATATGAAGGTAGTTAATACCACAACACTATATACGTAAAGTGAATTAAATGCTAAAGTCATGTTTTGTATTTTTAATGACAATGGAAAAAAAAGTGTAGTGTTGATATTTGTTACAAAAATGAACATTAAAAACATTCTTAGTGAAAAAAGCCATACAGAAAAGACCACCTAGATCCCATACTCATCTTGTCTGCTTCAAATCCATCAAGGTTGTCCAAATGAGGGGGAAACTCAGTAATGGTTCCAGAAAAAGAAAACTGGATCAGGATGGAAAAAGACATTTTCACACAGTTGGGACAGCAGGTGAAAGTTGAAGTGGGGCTGAGTATTAAATTATACTGTGGACATCAGGATTTCTTCATTTAGGGGGTATATGCTGGTTCCTTGGGCGAAACACACTGAGCATTTTGTGTGAAGTGGCGAATGTGAGTACTTTTTGCCATGATTGCAACTTTTCTGTACATTTTAAATTACTGGAAAGTAAATTACTGTTCTAGACAACCATGTCAGTATCGTGCCAGAAAATCAGAAAAGACAGATATCAAATTTTGTTATAGAGGCCAAGACTTACCCAGATCAAGTTCAACCAAGGTTGTGATACTTATTTCCCTTGTAGGAGTCCGCATGGTATAAAGAGGCACCGTGGGAAGAGTATATTAGTAGCTACCATGTCTTGGGGTCCTGTGGATTACCTGGGGTGCAGTAGAAACTGTGAGATTTTAGTATTGCAATTTTTCACATTACTTCAAAAAATATGTTAAAAATAATTTCAGTAAAGTTGCAAACTATGCAATCAATATACACAAATCAGTTTTGTTTCTATACACTAATAATGAACCACCAGCAAGAAAAATTAAGAAAACAATCCCATTTACAATTCCATCAAAAAGTACGAACTATTTAGCAATAAATTTAACCAAGGACATGAAAGACCTATACACAGAAAACTATGAAGCATTGATAAAGGAACTGAAGACACAATAGAAAACAATATTCCATGCTCATGCATCAGAAAATTTACTATTATTAAAATGTTTATTCTACCTAAAGCCATCAACAAACAGTGCCAGGAAAACTAGACACCAGACTCCAAAGAACGACACTGGTCACCATCTACACTGCACGTAAAACTAACTAAAAGCGCACAGTATTCCACGAAAACCCTTTCTCTCCCGAGTCCCCTGAAGACGCACCCCACCCACCCAGCAGTCAGCTGCACAGGAAGATTCTCCACACTTGCTCGTTTTTTCCTCTTGCAGAGTCTCCTCACCAGTGGTTCCCGAGAAAACCCAGCTCCTGTCAGTGTGGACAATGCCTCATGGTCCAGAAACCTAAGCCCTGACAGGAGACAAAGCTCCTGTCTGCTTGTCACGGAGCAAAGTCTGTGGGCAGGGTGCACCTGTGCCCCCAGGGGCAGACAGGTGGGTCCGGCGCCCCCTGTGGGACGTCAGAGAAGTGCCGGGAGCGCCGCACTCACAAACCCAGAGGCCTCATCCGGAAGGCTGTTCTGCTGTATATACTAAGTTTGGAAATCCAAACTGAAACGCAGCCAAGTATCTCACTGTATCTTCTCAAAAGATGGCTAAGGAGCAATTGATTACAAACCATATGTAATGAAATGAATGTAGACACAAACTTTACAACTTCAAACAAAATTCACTCAAAATTGCCCATAGACAAATTTAAAATCACCAAACTATAAAAATCCTAGAAAAAAAGATAATCTACATGACTTTGAGTCTGGTGACCTTATTCAGAAAACTGGAAGACAAACCACAAACTGCAAGAAACTATTTCCCAAACACGTATCTGATAAAGGATCTGTACTCCAGTTATGCCAACAACGCCATTAAAACTTGGTAAAGATTGAAACACACACCTGGCTCAAGAAGATAAACAGGCAGTAAAGCATACAAGAATATACTCAGCATGCTGGTGGAATGCATGTACAACCAACTTCAGAAGACAGTTTGGCAGTTTTTTGCCAAATCTAAACAGTCTCACCTTAGGATCCAAGAAGTGTACCTCTTGTATTTAGACAACTGCTTTGAAAAACTGTGTTCAAACCAAAACTAGCATCAAGTAATGCACAGCAGCTCTATTCATAATGGGTAAAAACATAAAGATGTCAGGATGTCCTTCTGTAGATGAATTCATAAGCAAATTAGGGCACATCCACGTCAAGGGGAGCAGAACACACCACCCCAAAATGGGCCCATTTGACAAAAGGACTATTGGGACTGATTAAGTTAAGACACAGCAGACCCAGGAGAATCGTTCAAAACCAAGTAGAAAATGCCCCTTTAGGAGGTAAATTTACATTTATTAAGGATATCTCCATTTGTAAGCGTACGTCCCTCTCTGGACCAGGATTTGGTCTAAATATCAAGAAAAGCTTGTTGGTACTTCCCTGCTGGTCCAATGGTTAAGACTCCATGCTCCCAATGCAGGGGACCAGGGTTTAATCCCTGGCCGGGGAACTAGATCCCACATGCTGCAATTAAGAGCCCGCATGTCACAACTAAAGATTCACAGGCCACAACTAAGACCCGGTGCAGCCAAATAAATAAAAGTTCAAAAAAACTTGTCAATGAAATAGGCCTGGATGTAAATCTGTGTAACCATACCCTTGTTTACTGGGCTTTGACCAATAACATCCCTTAACTGGCTTCCTCCATTCCCTAACATCCTTCTTTCGTTCTCAGCAGAAGATAGCATTTAAGCTAATGGCTTGGGCCATTTCGGGGAGTGACTCAGTTTTCCTGGGTATCTTTCAAGTATACAGGAGGTATGCATGGTATATATTAAACTTCCGATTGTTTTCTCCAGTTCGTCTCTTTTTCATTACAAGGGAGATCTCAATAAAGAACATAGAAGTGTAGAGGGAAAATTATTTTTCCTCTCATATACGTGCAATGCAATAGTATTCAGAGATATAAAGGAGTGGACCATCAACCTGTGCAAAAAAAAAAAAATAGATGCATCTAACACTTACATTGCTAAGTGAAAGAATCCAGTCTGAAGTGCTACACACTGTACGACCTCATCTATGTGACATTCTAGAAAAGGCAAAACTGACAACGGTAAACAGTTTACGGAATATGTGGTTGAAACAGTCCATATGATACTTTAGTGGTGAATAATTGTCACTATGCATTTGTCTACACCCACAGAGTTTTTACAACCCAACAAGTAATTTACAATCTATTCAAACTTAGCTACTTAGGATATGAGAGTGTCAAAGACTGGAATGCAGAATGTAACAAAGAATCTAACTGATTCAGAAATGTATGAAAAAACTCACTGTTGGTAGCGGGACAGATGGGCTGACCTGAGTTAACTTTGGAAATGTACACACTCTGTAGGCCAAAGACAAAATGTGCCATACATACACAGGGGACTCTATGTTATTTCCCATGAGGGGTAGTAGCTAACGGTACTGAAACTATAATATCAGTAATCGAATGGAACAAGCGCTTAATTAAATAAATGACAAATGGTGGAAGCCAGGTTTCTTACCACTGCAGTGGGATGTTACAGTCAAACAAAGGGAGAAGGTTACAGTATCCATGTCATAACAGATCCGGTTGGAGATATCAGTATAAACTATCTTTAGCCTACACATAGTTCCACATGGAAATCTTTATAATTATGTGTATAGATATAGCCTGGGATACATGCATATATTTCTATGTACTGTCAGCTGAGCACATTTAGCTCCCACATGTAAGTTTTTAAAACCATTCTCTAATAAAAAGAACAAGGGCTCTTTGAAGAAAGGGCTGATGCTAGGACTGAGACGGTAAATATAAGAAACAGGATAACCTTAAAATATCAGAAAGTAAAGAGGTACCAAAAATTTTAAAAACCCACAAAAGAAAAATTATGTAAAATGAAAACAGGAGGAAATGGAAAAAGCTCTCAACAGCCAAAGCAAGAATTAACTAAGCAGTCTAAAAATGTAGTGCTGGATTATAACCCAAAGTTTACAATAATTATTCACGGGTCCAAACTGGTAAAAATAAATTACATCATTTTTGATGAATGGTGTTAAACAGAAATCTCCTATGCAGAAAGCTTCTCAACAATATATGTAGCCACTCAGCTGTCCATCAAGGATGTGAAGCTAACCCCTCTCTCCTCAAGCATGGGTTCTGCATTATGACTTCCTCCTAAATAAGACACACAGGATGGACACGGGGAAAAAATTAACCGCACTGTGGGAAAACTTGACCAACACTACTTCAGCTGGGTGACCAAAGTTAAGAATATAAGTGAGAAGTTTCCTTAAGAGCCTGTCCTCTTGATATACAGTGAAGAGGAGTCACTTCACCTCTGTGATCTGCTTTCTCAAAGCCAAGTCGAACCACGACAAAACCACCAAGCAAATCCCAGTGCAGGGCAGTCTACAAAATACCTGCCCAGTCCTCCTCCACACTGTCAAGGTCATGGAAACCAGGAGAGTCTGAGCAACTGTCAGAGCCCAGAAGACACTAAACAGACATGATGACCCCATGTCCTATGAGACCCTGGAACAAGGAAAGGTATAACAAAGGGAACATGAACAGGAACTTCAGTTAATAGTAAAGTATCAATATTGGTTCATTATTTGTCATGATTCTGTAGAAAATTAGACAGGAAAAATTAAATGTCAAATAAGAAAAACCTACTGTAACAAACTGGAAATCTACAGGAAAAGGGGTATTTCTTTGTAAAAAAAAAAAAAAAAAAAAAAAAAACCACATTACCAAAATGAACCCTAAATTAAGGAAAATACAAAAAGACCAATGAATCACCGAGGAACCTCTCCCCCATACTGGTTATCCTATCACTGTTCCAGGGTCTCCCTCTCCCGGGACAGGGAAGGAGCAGGGACAGAGCTGTCTGGCAGCTCCCCTAGTATATGACCCCACCCGGGGTCTTCACCTCCCCCAGCCACGCCTACCCAGTGAGGACACCTGAGGAAGGACCAGGGGTTATTGATTCAGATGTATCAACCAGGACTTTTTCTCTCCCCAGCGACTGGACACACTTACGGAAGTAAAATAAATTAGTATTTATCGTCAGGGTAGAAATGCATTAATACTTGCAAGTGGCAACTTGAAGGATGGGACTGGATCTGGCAGGTCCCGTGGCTCACACTGTCTCAGTGTGACCTTGCTTCTCTCCACACCTTTGTCCTGCTCGGTGCCTTTGGGGGACCCCATTCACAGGCACAGGCTCTCGCACTGCCCTTGGACCAACAGCTGTTCTAGGCTGGCAACCACTCACCATCCATTTTCCGAGAAAGAGTTTCTCCTTTTCCTGGATTCCAAGAAAGTCATGGCTTTAAATGCCTTTGATCTGGCTTGGGTGGCATTCTCACCCTTGACCCATCACCAGGAGATGGAAAATGGGACTGGCTAGATGTGGGCTGTAAACCCATCTTCGAGCTGGTGCAACACGCGCTCATTCTTCTGGAACTGTCTGGACTGGAAGCAGGTGAGATGTAATTCCCAAAGGAAAACTGAGGCACTTGGGCCTGAGAGCAGATGCTGGCTTGGAGAAAGCAGCAGATTCTAAGTCAATGACAGCTCACTGCACAGCACAGAATCTGACACAAAAGGAAGAAAGGGGTTCACCTAGGGTCAGGGCTGCAGCTACTCATCCAGTGCTCTTCCTGTCCTCCCAAGATGGCAAGAAGTTCTTTCACTTGCTGAAAAATCAGGATCATTGGTGGTGGTAAACGCAAGTCTCTTTCCTTGGGCGTCAGATCCTCACATCTCAGCCCATGTGCCCTCAGAAGACACACAGACTTCATCCCTGCCCCTGAGAGGTGGGAGCCCTTGAGCTATGCCATCTCCCTGGCCATATTAACTACCGATCCCTGAAAAACAATACTGTTCCTTTTCCAGTTTCTTCTCTCTCCTTTACTAACAGGAAGAAACCAAATGCTAAGGTGGTAAGGAAACTCGCGTGCAATGAAGTAACGGGAGGCTCAAGAACTCTTCCATGCCATGGAACCCATAATTGGCAGGCTTTCCAGAGGCCACTTGGATGTATATGGCTCTCCAAGACAAGGCAGTCTCAGTGTCAACCTCCCATTTGGAGGTCCAGTTGCTCCCATATCTTTGACTCCTAATGAATATGCATGTCAAAAGTTTCTAACGACTGAAAGGACAAAGGACTGCAGGGCCACGGTCTGCTGTATGGGTGTTGTGTCAGGGACACAATCCAATGTTTAGAGGATTATTACTTCTCTTGGCAGCCTATGAGGCTGTGAGCGGGAGGCCTTTTTCTCAACCACATGCACCTTGGTAGTTGAAACTTCTCATAGGAAGGTCTACACTGCCCAGGTAGCTCTTGAATCGCCCGGCATCATGGTCAGCTCCGTAACTGTCCATGAGGGCCTGACAATGCCCAGGCTGGACTGAACTAGAGGACCACAGATGCCCGCCTGGCGAGTCAGAGGTCAAGGGCTGTCCTGCCTGAGACTTGATCATCTCTCATGCCCACTCAGATGGGACAAAGGATGCCTCCAGTTCCAGGAGGGCCCCACCGGCCCTTAAGAAGGCAGCATCCGGGGGCTGGCAGGTCACTGCACCCGGTCCTGTATAAATCCACACATGTCCACTGAGCACCCTCCTGTCTGGGCTGCGCTGGGCCCTGGGGCTGCCCAGGCAGAGTAGGGCCAGCATCACCCTCCCCAGGTAGGAGGGCCGAAGGAAACCATGCCTGACTTCTGACATGCTCCTCAATCCTTGACAGAGGTCGAGGTGGATAAGAAACAGTCCGAGACAAGAACAGACATTTCATTCTTCTCTCAGAGCCCAGGACTAGTGGGAGGGAGGCCAGAAAAACAGTTATTGACCTCAGCTCCCTGACTCCTGTCTGACCCTGGGCAAGTCCTATCCATTCTGGAGGCTTCAGAGAGGAGGAGAGGGGCGGGCAATGAGGGCCGATTGTGCTGAAACCTAACTCTAACCTTTACCCTAAGAACCCTAACCTCTAACTGTAACCCCCTAACAATCCTAGCCCCAGACCCCTAGACCCTCGCCCCTGACCCCTAAACTCTAATCCCTGACCCTTTAACCACAGCCCTCTACCATGACTCTCCAACAATGACCCATAACCCTAAACCGTGACCCCTGAACCCTCACACGGACTCAACCCCAGGCCTAAAGCCTGGCGTAGTGGGTACCGAGGGATGACTGTATGAACTCTCACAGAAACCAAGGAATTCAATCTTCCTGACCATGAATTTAGCAACGTTTTTTTAGATTTGACAGTAAAGCATAAGAAATGAAAGAAAAAGTAGATAAATTGGATTTCCTCAAACTTACAAACCTTTGTGCATCAAAAGAGGCTATCCAGAAAGTAAAGACAGCCCACAGAATGGAAGACAATATTGGCACATTATATATCTGATAAGACTCTCTACCTAGAATATACCCAGGACTTTTACAACTCATCAACAAAAAGACAAACAATAACATTTTTGAAACAGACAAATGGCTTGCACGGACTGCTCTCCAGGCAAGACACACAAATGGTCAACAAGGACACGAAAAGCTGTCAAACATCAGTAGTCATGATGGAAACGCAAATTAAAACCCCAGTGTGGTGCCCCTTCACACACGCTAGAGTAAAAATAAATTTTAATATAAATTTTAGAATATGTAAATAAAAACAACAAATGCTGGCAACAATGTAGAGAAATTGGAACCCTTAAAAGTTACTTGTGGAGATGTACAATGGTGCAGTCTATGTGTTCAAAACTTTAGCATTTACTCAAAAATATAAAATATAATTACCATGTGGTTCAACAACTCCACTCCTAGACATATACCCCAAAAATGGAAAACAGGCGTTCAAACAAAAACTTGTACACCAATTATTCATAGCAGCACTGTTCAAAATAGCCCAAGGTAGAAAGGATTTCAATGTCCATCAGCAGGTAAACGGATAAGCAAAATAAGGTAGATCCATAAGCTGCATTATTCTGTCCTATAAAGGAATAAAGTAAAATTCTACAGCCGCTGTGGAAAACTGTATGGTGGCTCCTCAGAAACATGGAAAACGTATGATCCCTTGATTCCGCTCCAGGGTGTACACCCAAAATATTAGAAAGCGAGGACTGGAACAGACATTTGTACCCCGTGTTCATAGCAACATTATTCACAACAGCCAAAAGGTGGAAGCGGCACAACACATCCTTCAGCAGATGAATGGACAAGTACAGTGCAGTATATACACAACGGAATACGATTCAACCTTGAAAACTAAGGTAATTCTCACACATGCTACAACGTGCATGAACCTTGAAGTCGTTATGCCAAGTGAAACCAGCCAGACACAGACAGGACACACGTTCTATGATTCCACTAGTATGAGGTATCCAGATAAGTCAACTTCAAAGACAAAGTAGAATAAGGTTGCCAGGGGTTGAGGTGAGTTAGGGTTTAATGGCTCCGGTTTCACATGGGGAAAATAAAGCTCTGGAGATGGAGGGTGAGGATATCTTTACAACAATGTGAATGTAATTAATGCCACAGAACTGGATACTTAAAAATGGTTTCAATGGGGCTTCCCTCGCGGCACAGCGGTTAAGAATCCGCCTTTCAATGCAGGGGACACGGGTTCAAGTGCTGGTCCTGGAACATCCTGCATGCCGCAGAGCAACTAAGCCCGTGAGCCATAGCTACTGACCCTTCGTGCCACAACTACTGAAACCCATGCACCTAGAGCCTGTGCTCCACAACAAGAGAAGCCACCGCAATGAGAAGCCTGCACACGGCAACAAAGAGTAGCCCCTGCTCGCCACAACTAGAGAAAGGCTGCGTGCAGCAACAAAGACCCGACACAGCCAAAAAATAAAATAAAATAAGTTTTTAAAAGCTTTTAAAAATGGTTTAAATGGTAAACTGGAGTATTTTGTGAAAGTGGAAAACTTTATACTGCTATTTAAAGTTTTTTTATACACTTGAAATTTACTAGAAAACAAAGTACTTATCAAAACCACCATGTCACCACGCCGGAAACACAGACATCAAACTCTGTTATAGAGGCCAAGCCCTACCCAGATCCAGTTCACCCGCAGTGGTGATGCTAATCAGCCCTGTAGCAGTCCACATACTACAAGAGGCACCGTGGGAAGGTTACATTGGGAGCCACTATGTCTCGGGTGCTGAGGAAGACCCGGATGTAGCTGAAACCGTGGGATTGCTGAATTCTAGTTTTCCACATTCAACCGCCAAAAAACTGTTACAACTAAAACATGAATTCAGTAAAGCTGCAGGATACAAAAAAAGAAAAATCAACGCACAAAGATCATTTGCGATTCTATACGCTGATAAGGAACCATCAGAAAAAGAATTTTTTAAAAATCTCACTTACAACTGCATCCAAAAAGATAACGAGGAGTAGATTGAACCAAGGACGTGAAGGACCTGCACACTGAAAACTGGAAGACACTGATAAAGGAAACTGAACAGACAAAAATAAATGGAAAGGTACCCCGTGCTCATGAGTAAACAGAATACTGTGAAGATATGCATTCTAAGGTGGGACTTCCCTGGCCGCCCAGGGGTCGGGACCCTGCACTCCCGCTGCAGGGGCCGCGGGTTCCATCCCTGGTTGGGGAACTAAGATCCCGCATCCTGCATGCCACATGGTGTGGCCCCCAATTTTTTTAAATTAAAAAATATGCATCCTAGCCAAATTAATGTACACATTCAATGCAATCCCTACCCAAAGTCCAATGACATTTTCCATAGAAACAGAACAAACAATCTTAAGTTGTGTGTGGAGCCACGAAGGACCCAGAAGAGCCAGAGCGACCCTGAGGCAGGAGAACGAGCCGGAGGCATCTCGCTCCCAGACTTCACACTTCGTTACGAAGCTACAGTCTCAGCGAAGTGTGGCATTGGCACAGAAACAGGCACACGGGCCAGAGGAACAGAGCAGAGAGCCCAGGAGTCAACCTACAGCTATGCGATCAGTTAATTCACAAGAAAGAAGCCCAGAACGTACGCCGGGGAAAGGACAGGTCCCTCAATAAACGGTGCTGGGAAAACCAGGCGCCACTCGCCAAAGAACAACACTGAACTCTGTCTACACCCCACACAAAAGGGGCCAAACACCCAGTTTGCCACATCAAGCCCTTCCTCTCCCGGGTCCTCTGAAGACAGACACCCGCAGCGGTCAGCCACGCACAGGAACCTTCCCCCCACTTTTCCTCACCTTCTCCCTCAGCGGCATCACCTCCCGGCAGGTCCCGAGGAGACCAGGCTCCTCTCAGCATGAACTGGACCCTCCAGTGTCCCAGAGCTGAAGCCCCAGCGGGTCCTGAGGAGACCCGGCTTCCGTTAGTGTGGACTTGACCCCGGGTTGTACCGAAGCCAGGCCATCAGCGTGGACTCAGCCCCGCGTGTTCCTGAAGCCAAAGCCCCAGCAGGTCCCGAGGAGACAGGGCTCCTCCCAGCATGAACATGAACAGCGTGATCTGAACAGACATCCGGCGAAAAAAGATACAGATAGTAAAAGTCGTACAGAAACAAGCTCAACATTATATACCATTAAGGAACTACAAATTAAAATCATGAGACACCATAGCACACCAATTGGGACTGCTAAGCTCCAAAAATATGACAATACCAATTGCTAGAGGGTGAGGAACAGAAGGAACTCTCCCTCATAGCTGGGGGGATGCCTGTGCAGCCACTTTGTAAGACAATTTGGCAGTTTTTTCCAAAGCTAAACAAGTCTCACGTTGGGATCCAACAATCATACTTCCAGTATTTAGGCAACTGCTTTGAAAATCTATGTCCAAATGCAAACAAGGATGCAGTTATGCACAGCAGCACTTCCATAATGGCTAAAAACTTGAAATCAGGATATCCTTCAAAAGATGAATGCATAAGCAAATTGGGGTACATCCATGTCAAGGCGAGTAGAATATGCCACCCCAAAATATGTCTCTCTGGCATAAGGGTTATTGGTCTGCTTTAAAAAAATAGGGCTTCCCTGGTGGCTCAGTGGATAAGAGTCCACCTGCCGATTCAGGGGACACAGGTTCGAGCCCCGGTCCGGGAATATCCCACATGCCGCAGAACAACTAAGCCTGTGCGCCACAACTACTGAGCCTGCGCTCTAGAGCCCGCGAGCCACAACTACTGAGGCCGTGTGCCACAACAACTACTGAAGCCTGCACGCCTAGAGCCTGTGCTCCACGACAGGAAAATCCACCACAATGTGGTGCCCGCGGGCCGCAATGAAGAGTAGCCCCTGCTCGCCACACCCAGAGAAAAGCCTACATGCGGCAACGAAGACCCAATGAAGCCAAAAATAAAATAATAAATTTGTTTTTAAAAAAATCTCAGAAAGCTGAGTTTGCCGTTTTATGAAGGGCATTTACAATAGAGAAATCTCCATTTATAAGGGTATGTCCCTCTTTGCACCAAAAATAGAAGGATAATTAAATCTTAAGTAACTCTTTTCAATGGGGAAGTCCTGACTTAAATGTGCACACAGCCATACCCTTGTTTACTGTGCTTTGCATGATAACCTTCCATAACTGGCCTTCCCCCCTTCCCCAGCATCTTTTCTGTGTTTAGCTGAAGACGGTATTGAAGGGGATGGTTTGGGGAGTGACTCAGTTTTCCGTGGTATCCCCCCTCTATTCAGAAGGTATACATGTTATTAAACTTCTGCTTTTCTCCTGGTAATCTGTCTTTTATTACAGGGGCGGGGGGGGGGCCTCAACCAAGAACCTAGAAAAGTAGAGGGAAAGTTGTTTTTCCTCCCATACACATGCAGTGGAATACTACTCAGCAGAAAGGAATGCACCATCCACCTATGGAAAGACATGGATAAACCTTCAGCGTGTACTGCTAAGTGAAAACTCCAGCCTGAGCAGGCTGCACACAGTATGACCCCATTGATGACATCCCGGGAAAGGCAAAGCTACATAGATGATAAGCAGATCATGGGGTGGGGGGTTTGAAGTGTTCCATGTGATACTCTAGGATGGATACCTGTCACTATGCATTTGTCTAAGCCCATAGATGTGTGTAGCCCAAGGGGCCAATCATAATCTACTCAAATTTAGTTATTTAGGGTGTAGGATGTTGCACGATGGAATACGTCATGTGACAGAATCTAATTGTATTAGAAATATATGGAAACAACTCACTGTAGGGGATGGGGTAAAAGCTGCTGACTTAAGTTACCTTTGGAAATGAATGGAATCTGTAGGCTAAAGGCAAAATGGCCCGTATATAAACAGTGGGCTTTGTTTTATGAAGTTCTTTCCAGGGTGTAGCAGCTACCAATTCTGAAACCTCTGCACATGTAACCTGGAAAGGAGCAATGCATAGATAAATGGCAGATGGTGGGAGCCAGGCTCCTTGCTGTGGGAGTGCGAAGTTACAGGTACGCAAGGGGAGAGCCTCTGCCCTCGTAATCCTGGATCTGGGCTTCCTGGGAGGATGCCGACTGGCCGGGGGGAACACACAGATCTTCACGCCGGGAAGACCCTGCAGACATAGGAACTTCACACCCCATCTTTCCACCCACACCTGCTGGAAACACTCAGCACTCCGTAATCAGTCAACTGCAGCGTTTAAGACATTCTCACCCCTAAGCAGATAAAGGAGCATGAGGGTCTGGCTTACCCCTAAGCTGTCCCAGAATCTAGGCCCTGGGTGGAGCCAGGTTGGGGGTTCCTGGGTCTCTGAATCCAGGCCCTGGGGGTGGAGCCAGGTTGGGGGTTCCTGGGTCTCTGAATCCAGGCCCTGGGGGTGGAGCCAGGTTGGGGGTTCCTGGACCTCTGACCAGCAGGTGAGAGGAAGGAGGAAGACTGTCCTGAAGACAAAGGTGCCCTGAAGTCTGTGAGCCCAGGAGCCCCGATGGGACTCATTCCCAGTGAGGACATGGGCGGGGCCTGCAGTGGTTCTCTGTTCCCCCTGGGCCCTTTGATGAAGCCATGGCAGCACTGGGCCCAGACGTCTCCTGGCGGCGTCTCAAACTCTGACACAGTGGTTTTACAAAGGAACAAGAGAATGGAGCTGAGCCCCTGACGGCCACTCCTTTCTGGCTCTGAGTTGCTTCCAACAGGACCGCAGTCACCTGCATTAATCTGCTGTGACCCATCTGCCCCCACTTTGCCTTTCCTCTCCCTCCCTGCCATGATTCCAGTGACATTTCCAGCCCGGACCCCTCTCCCAGGCCAGACGCCTCCGTCCAGTCACTGCACACCCATCTCACCTTGGGGGCTTAGCAGGGTTTCAGAGGACTGGGATCCTGCAGCTCCCCACACCCAGGAGCAGCCCCACCTTCCCAGGTTGCTGAGCCCAGGCACCAGGTGTAACCGAGCAGGACCCTGCGGGGCCTTCCCAGGACAGAGCCCTCCCCCACACCCTCTGCTGTAGCTCCTCTCTGAAGTACCTGGATAACAGTGCCCGATGCATGCTTCCTCCACCACCAAGGGGAAGAAATTAACTACTTGATGATCAGGAACAGGTAACCCCGGAGCTCCTGGTGCTTAAGAATTTATAACGTTAACCGCCCGTTACCTCACCATCAACCAGAGAATCGTGCACCAGCTGATCACATACCCTGCGACCCCCCTCCTTCACTTGGCCTTGAAAATTGCTTTGCTGAAATCCTTCAGGGAGCTCGGGGTTTTAGAGCACAGGCCACCTGGCCTCCTTGTATCGGCACTTTGACAATTCAGGCTGCACCTTCCTCCACCACCCCCGGTGTCAGTAGACTGGCTCTGCTGCCCTCGGGCGAGCGGACCCACGTTCGGTTCGGTAACACTGGGGCCTCCCAGGCTCCCACTCGCCTCGGGCCCCAGTGACTGTCAGCTCCTCCTCCACAGTCTTGTTGCAGCAAAAACAGAAACGAAGTTTCCCTGCCCTGAGAACAAGGGGACAGCGAAAAGACTAGAGAAGAAACGTAACCTGGGCTGAAAGAGCTCATCACTCCTTGTTTCACTTTGTCATTCATTTGTAGTAACTAGATTTGTACTCTACAAAGCTAACCTCACTCCCTGACACTATGGGATTTACCTTCGGCACCCATCACCCCTCACTGTGTGTGTTACAGCCCCTGCTTCTCACTCCCTAACCTTATTATGTAACGCACTTACATTCTATACGCCCCTCACAACAAATCACCCCCTAGTTTTTCATTTCAGGGACAAGGTCACCGGCCGATAAACCAGAGGCAAACGGACGCAATTACCAGTCTGCTGGACCCCAATTACCGGCGACCTGATGCCAGCGATGACTGTTTTGAAATAATGCAAAGGAAAGGAGGAATGCAAGACCTTCACTACTTTGATCCTTATCCTCTACCCCGGACTACGGGAGCCCCACATATAAAATCTTCCCTGATTCTCAAAGAGGGGTGCCCAGCTCTTGTGGCTCTAGCTGGCTGTGCCTTCCCTGCTGCCTGGCAGAAAAATAAAACCATCTCTCTCTTCCTCCAAAACCCATCTCCGTATTTCTGTTTGGCCTCAGTGCACAGGGAAACCGATATTTCGACAACAGCCTGTGGCCAGTTCCCACACTAATTCCCCTCTACGCCCACAGCCGTGGCCCAAGCCCGGTCTTGTGCCTGGTTCCTCCATCAGGCCTGACAAACCTCCCTGCCCCACGGTGCGTCTCACACCCCACCCCAACGTGGTCTTTCTGAAGCATAAACGAGACTGTGACTCTCTCCCTCCTGTAATCCCCCAAAGTTTCCCCACTTTCGCTAGGGTATCTGCCAAGGCCCTGAGAGTCCCCGGCAGCCCCACTAGGCTGCTGACTCCTGGGTTCCCAGACACTGAGCACCTCAGCGGGCCAGGTGACACGGCAGGAAACCCCAGAACTGCTCACCTCAGGAGGGGGCTGGCACTGCCACTGCCTGATCAAAGAGAGCAGAGAAGGGTTCCCCAGCTGGGACACAAACTCTGCACGAGTGGCCTCTCCTTGAGCCATTAGCTCACCTCGTGTGACTTGAGGGAAGGAAGGACCGAGGCACACTTGCTTCCTAAGGAGGACGGTATAGGCTCAGTCATGTCTCCCCAAATCCACATGCTGAATCCCTAACCCCCAGGACCCCAGGATGTGTCTGTATTTGGAGATGGGATTTTTAAAGAGGTGATCAAGGTAAAAATGACGTCACTAGGGTGGATCCTAATCCAATAGGATTGATGTCCTACAAGAAGAGATTAGGACACAGATAGGCACAGGGGGAGACCATGTGAGGACCTGGGGAGAAGATGGCTGTCTAAGCACCAAGGAGAGAGGCCTCAGGAGAAGCCAGCGTGCAGACACCTTGATCTCCGACGGCATCCAGGACTGGGAGACAGGCCTGTTATTCAAGATGCGCAGTCTGTGGTATTGTTACGGCGGTCCCGAGCAGACTCACAGGGTAACTCAGGGCTCAGACTGGACAGAGCCCACGCTCCATCCCCCTGTACGTGAGTTACAGGAGCCCCAGGCGCTGAGGAGGGGGTCCCTGAGGAGGCACAAGATAGAAGATGCTAGGCATTAACACGACTGCATTCATGTTAAACGTGCCTGAAGTCCATTCACGCGAGATGGTTTTGTCCCGCGTGTACATCGGCACCTTTAGTCTGAACTGCAGACCTTTGGCTTCACCACCTCCACTGCGAGCATTAGCTTCACCTGCTGTGGACCATCTCCTATAGGATTTCCAGAACCACAGAGCATCGAAGCTTCACAGAACCCAGAATCTGTGCGCTAGTGTCTGGGCGACCCTCACAACAGAGCCGCACAGCTGCCCATCAGAGCCCATTTCCCTTTTTCCTGTGCACAGCTGCCCTGCACCTCCCAGCCTTCCCACCCCTTACAGCTGGGGCGCAGTGTCTCCTGTTACCAAGGGGAAGGGGTGGAGGTGGTGAGGGCCTTGGCCAGCCTGCATCCTAGGACGGAGGGCACGATGTCCCTGTGGTCACCCCACCCCGCTGGTTGAAACACTCACCTGGAAGCAGGGAGGAGAAACAAAGTGGGGGCAGAGCCTGGGAACTGACACCCACCTGCCCTGGACTCTCACAGGAAGGGGACAGAGACATCTTGAGCTTCAGCCCAGTTTTGGGAGACACTATGTTCCAGCAACAAACTTCTGCCTTAAAAGCCAAGGTGCTTTACAAACCCCTCCCCAGCTGTCACAGAAAGTCAGACTTCATCTCATCACATTTTCCTCAAACCCCAGCTCACGCTGAGACCACCTCTCAGGTGATGGTACTTCAGAGCAGCCCCTTTAGAAGATCCCTGGATTTCAGCTCTCACAGCCCTGCCTTCAGTTTAAGCGAGAAGTTTCCTTGACAACCTTGACAAACCTGCTCAGTTTCCTTAACAACCAAGCTTCGCAATCTCCCAAACTCTTCTCCTTCAAACATTCCTATTCTAGGCTTGATGAGCCTAAAGTGACAGTGCTGTCATCACGTGCCAGAGGGTGACTCCTCCAAGCCCGTAGTTACTGGTTACATGATGCTACTGATGATGACATCCCAGAAGAGCCAGCTTTGCAATATCACCATTTCTGGACTCGGCACTGGGTCCCTTTCCACGGACAGAGTGGAGTGGCTGTTTCCACGGGCCCCGTGGTGGAAGAGCTCCCCTAATGCAGCCAGGACTTCATCCTTTCCAGGTGATTCCAGGGTCCTCATTCTCCCCAGAACCCCACCCACATGGCTACTGTCTGTGCCAGTCTATACGGGACCTTGGTAATCTCCTAAAATGAGGGTTATTTTATACACAGGTAATGGGTTGAATGCTGGACCCCAAAGATGTGCCCCCCAGAACACAGGAACAGGACCATATCTGGGAAAAGCGTCTTTGTATATGTAGTTAAGGATCTCGAGGTGAGGTCATCTTGGGTTAGGGTGGCCCTCAATCCAATTGAGAGAGTCCTTAGGAGAGACAAAACAGGAGAGACTCAGACACAGAGGAGAAGCCATATTACGACAAAGGCAGAGATGGGAGAGATGCAGCCTCAAGCCTGGGGATGCCTGGAGCCCCTAGAAGCTGGAAAAGGCAGGAAGAACCCTATCCTGGAGTCTTTGGAGAGACTTCCGTCCTGCAGACACCTTGATCTCAAATGTCTGGTCTCCAGGACTGCGGGAGGATGAATTCCTGTTGTTTTAAACCACCCAGCTTGTGGTCATTTGTTACAGAAGCCACAGAACGGTCACACAGACCCTGCTCTGTAGGATCCTGGAAGTGCAGGTCTCATTAAAGGCCAACAGAGGCTGGATTGCAGAACCCTTAGGGTCAGCACTGGGCCCCAGAAATCCTAAAGCAGTGGCTGGACACAAGAATGTTGAGGGGTCAGCTGGAAGCCCATCCCTAAAGGTGCCGGCTGCACACGGCCTCCCCAGGTTTTTATGCCTGTACAAGTTGGGGATAAGTATTTCCATCCTGATTCAGGACTTCTGATGTCACCCTTCACGTTGCTAATTAAGAACCCACTAGTTACACAGAGGAAAACCCTATCAGGACACTTGCTCCAGTGGTAAACAATTCTGAAGTTGGTCAGAGGTGGGGAATCAGCTCCCAGGCAGCCAGCAGCCCCTCCGCAAGGCGCGTCCTCATTGCAAAGCTGGGGGACCGGGCCGAGGCGTCCCTGAGTAAACGTGAGCTGACTCCCAGGCCAGCTGCTGCTGAACTGTTCCCACCCTTCCCAGCTAAAACACCTGAATGTGCGCAAGGACTTGAAAGCCTAGAGGAAGGGCCGTGGAGCCACACCAGAGACAGCACGCAGGCCGAGTTGGTGCCTGCAGGCCAGGCAGGATGGTCGTAACCCCGGGCGCACTTCTGGAAACTTTCCATCTCCCTGCCTGACGTACCCCTCCTGTTCCGGCCCCCACTGCTTTTTTCCTTCCTCACCTCTGCCCGGTGTGAAATTCCAGTGGCAGGTATGGGTGACACATCCTCTTCTTTAGCAGGCAGCAAACTGGCAACTCCTGCAGAAAGTCCAGCAGAGCCCCACTCGCACCGGGCCACGCACAGAGCCGTGAGCCCTACTCCCTCCCACCAGCCCAGCCCCGAGACTGCTGACGGGGCAGAGAATATGGCGTCAGGCACAGCTGCAGGGGCTCTTGCTGTCTGGAGCGGTGTTTATATTGACCTCAGCCCAGGCACACCTGGGGAGGGCTGGCCGGCCCGATCAGGCTGCCCAGGTCAGCCAATCCTCACCCATCAGGGGCTCAGAGTTGCAGAAAATGGGCCTTGCTGAACTGGCCAGGTCCAAGGAACAGGTGTGGTTTCCTGAGGGTCAGGATAGACACGGGGCTGCAACTCTGCTTGTTTTCTCAACATTTTGTCTGGTTCATGAGTGGGAGACAACTTCAAGAAGACCCTCTCCTAATGAGAAGAAGCCAGGAGTAAGGGAGAGGAGGGGTGGTGGGTGGAGACAGAGGCCTGGTGCCTCAGCTGCAGTGGAAGCCTCTGGAAAACCCAGTGGAAGGAGGCCACACAGAGTGAAGCCCAAGCAGACCTGTCAGAGCTGCTGTTTGTTAGTTCAGGTCCTGCTCTGAGGTGCTTTGTGTCAGCTCTGACCAACAGGTGGGCTGGGGGTGCTCTGCAATGAGGGCTACTTGCACGGTTCCTGTGTGCCCAGCCTTTCTGGGTGCCTGCCCAGGTGACTTCCATACCCTGGGAGGGGCCTGACCACGAGAGCCCCGGAGGCTGCTGGGTACCTGCCCAGGTGAGCTCCATATCCTGGGAGGGGCCTGACCACGAGAGCCCCGGGGGCTGCTGGGTACCTGCTCAGGTGAGCACCATATCCTGGGAGGGGCCTGGCCACGAGAGCCCCGTGTGCTGGGAGGGGTGTGTGTGTATGAGCGTCCTCTCTGTGCAGCCGGCACAGAGTTGCTTAGCAACTTCCCTGTGGGCAGCGCTGGGATGAAATGAGAACCAGGAGATGCCACGGACCCCCTGAACCCCCGTCCATCCCGAGTGATGAGGTCAGTAGGTGGGTGCTGGCCACTGTGCTGCGTGAGGGAGACCCCACAGGTACCTCTTGTGCCTTCCACCTGACACCACGGAGGCCTCCTCAGGACAGAGCAGACAGCCTGCCTGGGGCAGGTGGGAGCTCCTGGTGACCCTGCAGGGGACACGAGAGGGACGGACCAGGCAGGAGGGGGTGGCAGCCCAGGCAGAGCCATGGGGCTCGGGGCCGAGGGGCCTTTCCGGGTCTGAGCTGAGGGTGGACGTGCAGGTGGTGAGTGTGATCCAGGAAAGCTACCCTGGTGACGTGAGGCTGAACCTGCTTCAGAGTGACAAGCCTTCCGGATGATCCCAGAACAGGACAGTGAGACGGATCCTGTTAGAAGAAGGTGAGTGAGTGCCCCCAGGAGGCGGCCCTGTGAGCTGGCCCCGGGAGGGGGTGAAGGGAACAGGCGTGGAAGCTGCGGGGAGTGGGCAGTCCCCCTGGGTGGGCGATGGGTGCAGACCCTACTCCGTGGTCCCACAGCCGTGCTTCCGGCTGGATTATTTGGCTTCTTGGAGCCTCAGCTTCCTGGTCTGCTCCTGGGGTGATGATGCTGAGTGAGACTCTCCGACGCTTCTTCACTGTCTGCCCCTCAAGCCTGTGAGAAACGGAATATTTCTTGCCATCTCAGTAAACAAAGGATGTCACAGCCATCAGCACCTGCAGCCCTCCAGTGTGAGGGGAATTCAGGATATGTAAATACAGAATGCAGGCCCCAGAGAGCGGAGGTGCATATCAAAGGAAGGAATTCGTGAGCCTGACTCCGGCATCTTCGCATACAAAGGAAAGCGCTGCATTCCTCACCTTGGAGAGCAGGTTCTCCTTAGCTGACAATCACCTTTTCACGTCCCCCATCACCTGCGCCAGCCCCCCGCCCTGTCCCCTCCCCCCGGTGCTTTAGCTCAGGGAGGAAGGGGCGCACAGGGCCTCGGCTGAACAAGAGGCCTGGGAGCCTCGGGAGGAACTTTCGCCGCTTTCCCCGCCGTCGGGAGGAGGGTCGCTGACGCTGCGGCCGGACCCTGCGCCTCCCTCGCCCCGTGTCCCCTCAGGACGCTCAGGCCGCCCTCTCCCCACGCCCCCCCGGGCCCCGCGAGCCAGGCCGAGGGCAGGGCCGAGAGGAGGGGCCGAAGTTCCCCGGGACCAGACCCCGAGGCCGCTCGTTCTGCACAGCAGCGGCGGGTGGCCGCGAAGCCCTTCCCCTCAGAAGCTGCTCTTGCGCGGCCGCCCGGCACCGGACCCACTTACCCGGCCCGCCGTCCCCACGACTGTCGCGGCTTCGGCCGCCGGGGCCCCTCCGCAGCCGGCAGCGTCAGTGAGGCCACCCTCCCCTCGGGCGCCAGGGCAGCTCCGTGACGGCGGAGGGAAGAGACCCCGAGCCGGGAGCTCCAGCTCTGAGGAAACGCGGGCTCCGTTCTGGGCGCAGTGGGTGGGGCCGTTCTGCCCCGAGGCATCCTGGGAGGGGGCGGGGCGCCGGGGGAGGAGCCGCCAGCAGCTCAGGGCCCCGTCGGGGGTCCTGGAGGGGCGGCCCGGCCTGAGGGCCCCGCCCACTGTGGCCGCAGCGCAGGCCTTTTTCCTGGAATCCCACACAAAAAGTCAGAAAGATACACACGGTCTACAGTGAATGTTCACAAATGGTGGTTGCTGCTGTGCTTACTATCCTATTAAACGTGTGAAATCCATAACACACTTGAAGTTCAAAATTAAATACGATTTTATTTATTTACTTATTTATTTTTTGCGATACGCAGGCCTCTCACTGCTGTGGCCTCTGCCATTGCGGAGCACAGGCTCCGGATGCGCAGGCTCAGCGGCCATGGCTCAGGGGCCCAGCCACTCCGCGACATGCGGGATCCTCCTGGACCGGGGCACGAACCCGTGTCCCCTGCATCGGCAGGCGGACTCTCAACCACTGCGCCACCAGGGAAGCCTCTAAATACGAATTTTCACCTTTCTAATTGTCTCTCTGCTATTCACAATTGTCGTTAATGAATCAGAGACTGTGGCATCACTAGTTAAAAATGAGCTTGTTAAAAAAATAGAACTCAGGCCCACCGGACCTACTGAATCACAATCTGCAATTTTACAGTCTCTCCAGTGTACCTGTGGACCCATGAATAGTTGTAAGGTACATTTCTACCTCGACATGTCTTTTCTGTCTGAGAAATACACACATCTTATCCAGTTTGATATAAATAAAACACTCAAAAATGCATATGCCTGTGTTGAAACCATCATTTTATTATTTCTTTTCCAGATAAGTATAGTCTCTATACTGGTTTTGTGGATCACATGCCATACTCTTTTTTTGTAGTTAGAAATAGAGAAAGTTACTTTGTAAAAAAAAAAAAAAAAAAAAAAAAATATATATATATATATATATATTAGTGGATGATTGAAGACACTCTTCTAAATTAAAACCAGTTCTCTTAATTTGCTCTTTTCTTCTTGGGTCATATTATGAACTCTTCCCGTGGCCACATGGCATGTGTACTTTTAATTTCAGGGACTGCTGACATTCCAGGATGTGCCCATAGATTTATCTCAAGAGGACTGGGAATGCCTGGACCAAGATCAATGGGAGTTGTACAGGGATGTGATGTGAGAAAAGTATAGGAACCTGCTTTCCTTGGGTGAGGATAACTTCCTTCCAGAATTCCTTATCCACCCACAGGGTTTAGAGGCCTTCATTTGTAGAATGTCTCCTGGAGTGTTCTGCTTCCTACAATAGGGTTTCAGATTGCAACGATTCAGGAAATATTGGGAGTTTGTGGGTATAATTTATGTTATTCTTTGAAAATTGCAGCCTTCTTTATAATATACTTTGTAACTGCTTGGGATGTGTCTATATGAACAGTGTACTATATGCTTCTGTTATAGTCCTTACAATATTTTATTCTCTTATTATCTGTAACAATCTTCCATGGATTCTTTGGGCTTAAGGTGTATTAAAAGGGAGACGGCGATTCTGGGACTTCCCTGGTGATGCAGTGGTTAAGACTGCGCCTGCCAATTCAGGGGACACCCCCCACACGTGTCCGTACCCCGAACTCGAGCCTCAGCCTCACCGGGGGCCTAACCCTAACCCTAGCTCCGGCCCTTCGCCGGGCCGCCAGGCCTGAAGCCTGAGGCCTAGCCTCACGGCATGCCGCGCCCTACGCCGCACACGCCCCCCCACACGTGTCCGTACCCCGACCTCGAGCCTCAGCCTCACCGGGGGCGTAACCCTAACCCTAGCTCCGGCGCTTCGCCGGGTCGCCGGGCCTGAAGCCTGAGGCCTAGCCTCACGGCATGCCGCGCCCTACGCCGCACACGCCCCCCCACACGTGTCCGAACCCGGACCTCGAGCCTCAGCCTCACGGGGGGCCTAACCATAACCCTAGAACCGACCCTTCGCCGGGCCGCCAGGCCTGAAGCCTGAGGCCTAGCCTCACGGCATGCCGCGCCCTACGCCGCACACGCCCCCCCACACGTGTCCGTACCCCGACCTCGAGCCTCAGCCTCACGGGGGGCCTAACCCTAACCCTAGCTCCGGCCCTTCGCCGGGCCGCCAGGCCTGAAGCCTGAGGCCTAGCCTCACGGCATGCCGCGCCCTACGCCGCACACGCCCCCCCACACGTGTCCGTACCCCGACCTCGAGCCTCAGCCTCACGGGGGGCCTAACCCTAACCCTAGCTCCGGCCCTTCGCCGGGCCGCCAGGCCTGAAGCCTGAGGCCTAGCCTCACGGCATGCCGCGCCCTACGCCGCACACGCCCCCCCACACGTGTCCGTACCCCGACCTCGAGCCTCAGCCTCACCGGGGGCCTAACCCTAACCCTAGCTCCGGCCCTTCGCCGGGCCTCCAGGCCTGAAGCCTGAGGCCTAGCCTCACGGCATGCCGCGCCCTACGCCGCACACGCCCCCCCCATGTGTCCGCACCCCGACCTCGAGCCTCAGCCTCACCGGGGGCCTAACCCTAACCCTAGCTCCGGCCCTTCGCCGGGCCGCCAGGCCTGAAGCCTGAGGCCTAGCCTCACGGCATGCCGCGCCCTACGCCGCACACGCCCCCCCACACGTGTCCGTACCCCGACCTCGAGCCTCAGCCTCACCGGGGGCCTAACCCTAACCCTAGCTCCGGCCCTTCGCCGGGTCGCCAGGCCTGAAGCCTGAGGCCTAGCCTCACGGCATGCCGCGCCCTACGCCTCACACGCCCCCCCACACGTGTCCGTACCCCGACCTCGATCCTCAGCCTCACGGGGGGCCTAACCCTAACCCTAGCTCCGGCCCTTCGCCCGGCCGCCAGGCCAGAAGCCTGAGGCCTAGCCTCACGGCATGCCGCGCCCTACGCCTCACACGCCCCCCCCACACGTGTCCGTAACCCGACCTCGAGCCTCAGCCTCACGGGGGGCCTAACCCTAACCCTAGCTCTGGCCCTTCGCCGGGCCGCCAGGCCTGAAGCCTGAGGCCTAGCCTCACGGCATGGAGCACCCTACGCCTCACACGCCCCCCCACACGTGTCCGTAACCCGACCTCGAGCCTCAGCCTCACGGGGGGCCTAACCCTAACCCTAGCTCCGGCCCTTCGCCGGGCCGCCAGGCCTGAAGCCTGAGGCCTAGCCTCACGGCATTCCGCGCCCTACGCCGCACACGCCCCCCCACACGTGTCCGTACCCCGACCTCGAGCCTCAGCCTCACCGGGGGCCTAACCGTAACCCTAGCTCCGGCCCTTCGCCGAGCCGCCAGGCCTGAAGCCTGAGGCCTAGCCTCACGGCATGCCGCGCCCTACGCCGCACACGCCCCCCACACGTGTCCGTACCCCGACCTCGAGCCTCAGCCTCACGGGGTGCCTAACCCTAACCCTAGCTCCGGCCCTTCGCCCGGCCGCCAGGCCTGAAGCCTGAGGCCTAGCCTCACAGCATGCCGCGCCCTACGCCTCACATGCCCCCGTACACGTGTCAGTACCCCGACCTCGAGCCTCAGCCTCACCGGGGGCCTAACCCTAACCCTAGCTCCGGCCCTTCGCCGGGCCGCCAGGCCTGAAGCCTGAGGCCTAGCCTCACGGCATGCCGCGCCCTACACCGCACACGCCCCCCCACACGTGTCGGTACCCCCGACCTCGAGCCTCAGCCTCACGGGGGGCCTAACCCTAACCCTAGCTCCGGCCCTTCGCCGGGCCGCCAGGCCTGAAGCCTGAGGCCTAGCCTCACGGCATGCCGCGCCCTACGCCGCACACGCACCCCCACACGTGTCCGTACCCCGACCTCGATCCTCAGCCTCACCGGGGGCCTAACCCTAATCCTAGCTCCGGCCCTTCGCCGGGCCGCCAAGCCTGAGGCCTAGCCTCACGGCATGCCGCGCCCTACGCCGCACACGCCCCCCCACACGTGTCCGTACCCCGACCTCGAGCCTCAGCCTCACCGGGGGCCTAACCCTAACCCTAGCTCCGGCCCTTCGCCGGGCCGCCAGGCCTGAAGCCTGAGGCCTAGCCTCACGGCATGCCGCGCCCTACGCCGCACACGCCCCCCCACACGTGTCCGTACCCCGACCTCGAGCCTCAGCCTCACCGG
This sequence comes from Kogia breviceps, assembly GCF_026419965.1. Classification (NCBI taxonomy): domain Eukaryota; kingdom Metazoa; phylum Chordata; class Mammalia; order Artiodactyla; family Physeteridae; genus Kogia; species Kogia breviceps. Next base: position 139,026,278 of record NC_081330.1, read on the forward strand.
GGGCCTAACCCTAACCCTAGCTCCAGCCCTTCGCCGGGCCGCCGGGCCTGAAGCCTGAGGCCTAGCCTCACGGTATGCCGCGCCCTGCGCCTCACACGCCCCCTCACACGTGTCCGTACCCCGATCTCGATCCTCAGCCTCACCTGGGGCCTGACCCTTACCCTAGCTCCAGCCCTGACCCTGACCCCTAGGCCTCCCCCTCAGTTTGAAGCCTGAGGCCTAGCTTAACTGCACACTGCCCCCTACGACGCACACGCCCCCTAACACGCATCCGCACCCCGATCTCGACCCTCAGCCTCACCGGGGGCCTCACCCTAAACCTATCTCCAGCCCTGACCCTGACCCCTAGGCCTCCCCCGCAGCCTGAAGCCTGAGGCCTAGCCTAACGGCATGCCACGCCCTACGACGCACACGTCCCCTAACACGCATCCCCACCCCGATCTCGACCCTCAGCCTAACCGGGGGCCTCACCCTAACCCTAGCTCCAGCCCTGACCCTTCCCCTAGGCCTCCCCCGCAGCCTGTAGCCTGAGGCCTAGCCTAACGGCACGATGCGCCCTACAATGCACACGCCCCCTAACACGCATCCGCACCCCGATCTCAACACTCAGCCTCACTGGGGGCCTAAGCCTAACCCTAGCTCCAGCCCTGACCCTGACCCCTGGGCCTCCCCCGCAGCCTGAAGCCTGAGGCCTAGCCTAACGGCACACCGTGCCCTACGACGCACACGCCACCTAACACGCATCCGCACCCCGATCTCGACCCTCTGCCTCACCGGGTCCTAACCCTAACCCTAGCTCCAGCCCTGACCCTGACCCCTGGGCCTCCCCCGCAGCCTGAAGCCTGAGGCCTACCCTAACGGTACGCTGCGCTCTGCGCCGCACACGCCCCCTAACACGTATCCGCACCCCGATCTCGACCCTCAACCTCACCGGGGGCCCAACCCTAACCCTAGCTCCAGCCCAGACCCTGACCACGGGACCTCACCCGCAGCCTGAAGCCTGAGGCCTACCCTAACGATAACCCATACCCTGGCCCGTACACTCCCCCTAGCACGTATCTGTACCCCAATCTTTCCCTAACCCTCTCCCGGCGCTAAGCCTAACCGTAAGTCCTGTTCGTGAGACTCGTACAATTAAGACCTTAGTCCCTTTTTTCACCATTTTTGTGCAACCAATCCAGTTAAAATAGGAGGCGTTAACAACTGTAAAATTAATATTAAAAAGATCTCATTCTCTTAGGATTTCAGGAGCGTAATTCTGAAAGCTGGTCTGGAACTGACACTGACACTGAGAGACTTCGTAGCCAGTTGTCTAATTCTACCTAAGTAGGTTTTAACTTCTGACGTAGTATTGATGTATCCATAACAGTCGCTAATGACCACTACACGTATTTCTCTTCTATTAGTATCTGATCTAACATCATTGTTTGGAATTTAATAGTTAAGAGAGGATTCCTTGAAAACGTATGGTTGCAGCTATCAGCAGACATTATTTTGAGAATGGCTAGTGGCATCCTGAGTGTGATATAGCTAAGAAATTGAATTTCAACAATACAGGAATGTGGGGACTTACCTGGCGGTTCAGTGTTTAAGACTTCACCTTCCAATGCAGGGGTTGCCGGTTGGATCCCTGGGCAGGGTGCTAAGATCCCACATGCCTCGCAGCCAAAAAACCAAAACATGAAACAGAAACAATATTGTAATAAATTCAATAGAATTACAAAATGGTCCACATCAAAAAAAAAAACTTAAAAAGAAAACAAAACAAAAATTACAGGAATGCATCTAAATCACATCTACAATGGTCACTTAGGTTTATCTTGGGTGTCTGAACCCTAGTTACTCCTTTTTGACTGTCAAATGCATTCCCGTCCTCAATGCCAAAGCAGATGTACAATTCGTATCCAAAAGACCATAAAACAGGCCACGTTGGTCAGTAAAATTTAAGTTAAACCAGGTATAAGCCAGAGTGACTTCCTCACACCTCAATACGTGAAGAGTTTTTTTCCCTTTTCATTACAAGTCTTTCAATAGAAAGCATTGGTGATCAAAATGTCAATCCATCAGTGTCAGAATGATTCAGCTGTTTGGCCCATGTGTAGACCATGTCCCTCAGCGCTAGGCCTCCTTTATATTTGCCTAGTTAATCCGCATTGGGGGAATACTGATCAGCTATCGTGAACATGCTCAGAGGTATGTTAATGAGAAAACGCTTTATATAGGCCATACATTTTATTATTCATACCCAATTGTCACACAAGCATTGTACATGTGCTTTTAGCAGTAGACCTAAAGCAAACAGTGAAACATCATGAGTAAGTACATTCTGATCATTTCACTAGATAGTTTTCCTTTCCTCTTAAACATCAGGGCAAAATGAAGCCAACACAGTAACCTTCATAAATACACACTTCAGTACAGAGGTGTCATTTATCCAATTGCTCCAAGTCCTAAGTAGCTTGAGCGCAAGGACTTCCCTGTGTCTGGAAAACACAGATCAAAGCCAGTAACAAAAAACCAAATACATTATAACCATACTCACCAGTTGACTCAGTAACCAATCCTTTCATTAACTTTTTATGAAGCCATCCGATTCTACATTAAGATTTTTCATTTCTTACCCAGTTTGGCATTATGATATGAAACTTATCAGAGACCTGTGCTTGCCAAAAGGTCCTTCACATAGATCTTCTTGAAGATGGAGCACTTTTGCAAAGTGCTAGAGCACAACAGCAACTATCTATAAAACACATAAGGACTTAAAATTCATGGTTAAACATTTGATCACAATGTAAATGACAAAAGAAGCCATGGTTGCTGCTACATACAACATTTTAAAATATATAGAATTATGAGTGAAAAAATTTTACCAGGACATACTAGATTTTTAGGAATTCCATGTAATTTAACATACTAATCAAACATTTCTCTCTGAGATGGCTCAAGGGCCTTCTAAAGCATCTCAAAGTTAGCTGGAGATTAAAAAAACTGTTAGAATTGGCCAAACAACACTTATTCACTGAACCAAAGCAAAGAGATTTCAAACAAAAAGAGAGATCACAGACACAGGCAAAGGAACTCACAAGCTCTTTGCAATCAAAAGCAGCATTCCAAGAAAACTTTGGAGGGAGAAACCAAATCCAGGCTTGGCCTAACCCACTTCCAACAAAATCCATCTTAGAAAATCCTGGTCATGCACAACTCTTTTCTCAATGTTCCCTTTGCACAAATGTTCATCACCTTCTGTATCCATCTTATGTTGCCCCTTATTATTTTCTGCATTCAGAAACCACCAGCTCTAGTACAAAGTGACTTTCTTTTCTCTTTGTACCATCAGCCTGTTACCTAGCTGCTCACTTTCTTTATTACGTAGCTTCATAAATGCTTGAACATATGGAACTTCTTTTGTCTTTCTCTTCCTGTGACAAAATAACTCTAGCTGAAGGATAGTATAGTCATTTAGGCTACCATTCAAAGACCACCTTTCCTCGTTCTTCAAGAATGTATCCATACATTGGCCAGACAAAATTACAATAGAATTTCATTCTTTTCATAGTCTTAGGTTTACAACTATAGGTTGACCTGTATGCCAGGATTTTGCCCATTGGCTAGCAGATGGAACTGAAGAAGAAGCACTTCTTATGTTTGAACTATAGAACACACACACACAGACTAAGAACAAAACAAAATCCTAAACACCAACCGAAGCCTCAAACCAAAGGAACCAGAAACCAAAGAGAAACCAAAAACCAAACAGCACAAGGCTCAAATCAGCTTCCAAGTCTCAACTTAGCCTGTGACCTCTGTTCAAGTGGTGCACCTCCCAAATGAGATTTCCTGGAATGAAAAGTCACCCAAATGGGAACCGAGGTTCCCCCAAATGTACCGGGCTAAAAGGACCTCAGACTGCATGCCAGAGTGTTACCCCATGCTGGCTGAGTTGCTGCAACATCCCAAATGCTATTTTTCTGGTTCCCCAAAATAGTCCCTTGAAGTAGGACATTTGGGGCACTCCAGGCAGGAGGAAGAGAGGAACGTCCTCAAGGCAAAGACAGCCTCAGCAGCTGCTAGGGTGGTTCCTCTTCCACCATCTACTCCTGCCCCAGAGTTCTAACTGCTGGGATGACTGGGGCTCGGCCTTTCCAGGCAAGGGTCCCAGGTGGTCTGACCTCTAAAGGAATTCTGCAACTCTACACTCTCTCGGAAGAGGCTGGTGTGGAGAAAATCTCAGTGTCCGATCAAGTCAGGGTACCTACAGGGGACATCCCCAAGTCAGGCCCACATTGGGTACTAAATGTAATGTCTAATACTCGACCTCTGTGCACCAGTGCCAAATCGAATCTCAGAGAGAGGGGTTTGCAGGAAGTAGAAAAGAATAGCTTTACTGCTTTGGCAGCCAAAGGGGGACACAGAAAACTCGTGCCCTCAAAAACCATGTGTCCCAATGCAGGAGGATCTGGTGAGGAGGTTTACAGCAATGGTTTAAGGAAACAGTTGATCTTAAGGATTAGTGTGTGTACAGGGCCTTAACTCACTTTAATCTGGCCTCAGATGGTCTCTTGATGAGCTTCTCTGGAATGAAGAAGACTAAAATCTTCTATTTTGTGGGGGTTTTAGGTTGGTAAAGAGCCCAAAGATACTCTTACCTGTATCCCTTGAGGGAAAACCAGGATCCTGGCCCAAGGCTGCACTATTGCTTCTTGATGGTTTCTCTCTTGTCTCTGCATCTCCTCCTTTCCCTGATGAGCAACTGTTCGAACCTGCCCTTTGGAACTCAGGGAAGGTCCTGGAATCTCTAGCCTAACTAAGGCCCTGACACTGTTCCTAACTCAGACCCTGACACTCTCCCTAACTAAGGCACTGACACTACTCCTAACTCACTCCCTGACACTGTACCTAACAAAGGTTCTGATGCTAATCCTAACTCAAGCCCTGACACTGTCTCTAACTAAGGTCCAGCATCTGTCCCTAATACAGGCCCTGCTACCAGCAAGAACAAAAATCCAGACACTATGCTGAGCTAATATCCTGACCCATTTCTAACCAAGGTCCTGACACTGTCCCTAAGAAAGCCCTGTTGCTATCCCGACGTGAAGACCGGAGGCTGTGCCTAACTCAGGCCCTGATAATGGCTTTAGCAAAGCTCCTGAGGCTGATCCTAATGAGGCCCTTATGCTGCTCCTAAGTCATGCCCTGATAGTATCCCTAGCTAAGGACCTGACACTAGGCCTCACTCGAGCTCTGTCACTCTCCTTAAGTCTGGCTCTGACGCTGTCCCTACCTCAAGCCCTGACACTGGTCCTAAATTAGGTCCTGATGCTCTAAGTAACTAAGGTCTTGGCACTATCCCTAGTTCATGTCCTGACACTATTCCTAGACCTTAACCTAACCTTGTGTTTAACTAATGTCTAGCCTCTTATACTAAATAAATCCCTGTCGCTGTCCCTAACTAAGGCCCTGAAATTAGTTCCGAGGCCGTGACCCTGTCCCTAACTGAGGCCTGGAGGTCCTAACTCAGGCCCCGACACTACAACCTAACTCAGTACCTAACAAAGGCTCTGATGCTTGTCCTAGGTCATGCCCTGACACTGTCTCTGGGGCCCTGCTGCCGTCAATATCTAAAGTCCTGACATTATCCTGAGCCAATATCTTCACCCATGTCTTACCAAGGTCCTGAAACTGTCCCAACGTAAGCCCCGACGCTGTCCCTAAGTGAGGCCCTGAGGCTGTCCCTAACAGAGGCCATGAGAATGTCTTTAAAGAAGACCCTAACGTTGATCCTACAGATGCCCTTATACTACTCCTAAATCATGCCCTGACACTGTCCCTAACTCAGGCCCTAAAGATAGACCTCACTTAGGCCCTATTGCCGCACCTTAGTTAGGCTCTGACACTATCCCTACATCAGCCCTGACACTGGTCCTGATTAAGGCTCTGACTCTGGTCCTAACTAAGGCCCTGACGCTCTCAATGACTAAGGTCTTCACGCTATCCGTAGCTCACTTCCTGACACTACCCCTCGCCTGGAAGCTGACTCTGTCCCGAGCTAATGTTCTGCCTCTTATACTCCCTGAAGCCCTAATGCTCTCCCCAACTAAGGCCCTGACTAGCTCTAACTAAAACGCTGACACACTCTAACTACGGCCCGAAATCTGTCCCTAATATAGGCCTTGCTGACGGCAATAACTAAAATCCGGACACTATGCTGAGCTAATATCCTGAACCATTTCTAACCAAGGTCCTGACACTGTCCCTAAGAAAGCCCTGTCGCTGTCCCTACGTGAAGACGTGAGGCTGTGCCTAACTCAGGCCCTGAAGCTATGCCTAACTGAGGCCTTGATGCTGTGCCTAACTCAGGCCCTGACCATGTCTTTAACTAAGACCCTAATGCTGATGCAACAAAGGCCCTGATGCTGCTCCTAAGTCATGCCCAGACAGTGTCCCCAGCTAAGGGCCTGATGCTACGTCTCACTCAGGCCCTGTCGCTCTCCCTAAGTCAGGCTCTGATGCTGTCCCTACCTGAAGCCCTGACACTGGTCCTAAATAAGGCCCTGATACTCTCAGTGACTAAGGTCTTGACACTATCGCTAGGTCATTTCCTGACACGATCCCTAACCCTAACCCTGTCCCTAGCAAATGTCCTGCCTCTTATACTAACTGAAGCCTTTATGCTGTGAATCCCTCAGGCCCTGAATTTAGCCCCAAGGCCGTGGCACTGTCCCTAACTAAGGCCTAGATGCTCGTCCTAAATCCCACACTGACACTGTTCCTAACTCAGGCCCTGACACTGTACCTAACAGAGAACCAGATGCTAGTCCTAACACAGGCCCTGACACTGTGTCTAACTAAGGCCCTGCTGCCATCAATATCTAAAGTCCTGACAGTATCCTGAGCTTATATCCTGACCCATCTCTTACTAAGGTCCTGAAACTGTCTCTAAGTAAGCCTTGACGCTGTCCCTAAGTGAGGCCCTGACGCTGTCTCTAACAGAGGCCCTGATAATGTCTTTAACAAACCCCTTAGGCTGTTCCTACTGAGGCCCTTATGGTGCTCCTAAGTCATTCTCTGACACTGCCCCTAGCTAAGGGCCTGACTCTAGGCCTCACTCAGGCCCTGTCGCTCTCCCCAAGTCAGGCTCTGACGCTGTCCCTACCTGAAGCCCTGACACTGGTCCTAAATTAAGCACTGATGCTCTAAGTAGCTATGGTCTTGACACTATCCCTAGGTCATTTCCTGACGCTATCCCTAGACCTTAACCTAACCTTGTCTTTAACTAATGTCGAGCCTCTTACGCTAAATAAATCCCTGATGCTGTCCCTAACTAAGGCCCTGAAATTAGTCCTGAGGCCATGACCCTGTCCCTGAGACCTGGAAGCTGTCCTTAACAAAGGCCCAAGGTCCTGAAACTGACACTATCAGTTAAAGAACTGAGGCCCTGACACTCTCCCTAATTAAGGACTGAGGCTGTCTCTAACTAAGGCCCTGAGTCTATCTTTAACTAATGGCCTCACTCTTTCCCTAACAAAGGCCCTGATGCAGTCCCTAACTAAGGCCCTGACACGGTCCCTAAGAACATGAGCTGTCTCTCATTAATGCCCTGATGCGGCCCATAAATGATGTACTGAAGACGGCACTAAGGTCCTGACGATGTTACTAATGACCCCAAATGTCTCTTACTAAGGCCCTCAAATTACCCGAGGCCCTAAAGATGTCCATAACTAAGTCTCTGACACTATCTCTAACTAAGACCCTCAAGTTATCTTTAACTGAGGCCATAACAGCGTCCCTAACGAAGAACTTGACATTGTCTCTAACTAAGGCCCCGAGTCTGTCTTTACCTAACGGCCTCACTTTTTCCCCAACTACTCCCTGACGCTGCCCCTAACCAAGGCCCTGATGGTGTGCCTGATTGCCTGAGCTGTCTTTCACTAATAACCTGACTCTGCCGATAAATAACACCCCGGTTATGTCCCTAATGAACAGCCTGAAGTGTCTCTTACTAAGGTCCTCAAGGTTTTCTCTGAGGCCCTGACACCCTCCTTAATTAACGCCTTGACACTGCCTTTACCTAATGGCCTGATGCAGTTCCGACCTGAGATGCTGATGCTCTAAGACCTTGAAGTCTCTACCTGAGAAGCTGACACTGTCTGTAACTAATTTCCTGACTTTTTCCTTAACTAACATCCTAATTTTGTCTCTAAATAACGGCCTGACACTGGTCCTAACTACAGCCCTGATGCTGACCCTATCTAAGGCCCTGACGATGTCCCTACTAGACTTAGACGTCCCTCACTGTGGTCCTGATCCTGTCCATTACTAAGGCCCTGAATATGTGCTTAAGTAAGTCTCTGACACTGTCCTCAGGCGCTGACCCTCTTCCTAACTAAGGGCCTTGACGCTGTCTCTAAAGAAGGCCCTGACACTGCCCCTAAATAACAGCCTGACACTGGGCCCAAGTATGGACCTGATCCTGTCCGTGACTAAGGCCCTGAAGATGTCCCTCATTAAGTCTCTGACACTGCCCTTAATAAGCCCCTGACGCTGTCCCTATCTAATGGCCTAAGCTATAACTTACAAAGTCCCTAACACTATCCCCAAGACGCTGACGCCCTCCCTAACTTAGCCTTTGATGCTGTCCCTTAGTGCCTAAGCGATCACAAAATAATACCCTGATTCTATCGCTAAGGCCCTGAATATATCCTGAGAAAGTCTCTGAAGTGTCCCTCACTAACGGCCTAAACTCTCTCTTACTAAGTCCCTCAAGTTATCTCTGAGGGCCTGACAGCACTGGCCCTAACTAACGTCCTGATGCTGAACCTAACTAAGGCCTTGATGCCGATTCTACCTGAGGCCCGAGAACTGTCTGTAACCAATGACCTGCCTCTTTCCCTAACTAACACCCTAGTTTGGTCCCTCATTAACGTCCTGACACTGGTCGACACTACAGCCCTGATGCTGGCTCAATCTAAGGCCCTGACGATGTCCCTAATAGCCTTAGATGTCCCTCACTGTGGGCCTGACCCTGTCCCTAACCAAGGCCCTGACCCTCTTCCTAACTAAAGCTGTGATGATGTCTCTACCTGAGGTACTGACACTGTCTATAATAACGGCCGACTCTTTCCCTAACACCCTTATGCTGTCCCTAATAGCCTCGTGTACCTCTCAATAATGCCCTGAGCCTGTCCATAACGAAGGCCCTGAATATGTCCCTAAGTATGTCTCTGACGCTGTCCTTAACTAAAGCCCTGATGCTCTCTCTACCTAAGGCACTGACACTGTCTGTAATAATGGCCTCTTTCCCTAACTAACACCCTGATGCTATCCCTAACTGAGGCCCTGAAGATGTCCCCAATACCCTTAGGTGTTCCTCAGTATCACCCTGATCCTGTCCATAACGAAGGCCCTGAATATGTCCCTAGCTAAGTCTCTGATGCTGGCCCTAACTAAGGCCCTGATGCTGTCTCTACCTCAGAATCTGACATTTGAACGTCCTGACTCTCCCTAACATCCTGACGCTGCCCCTAAGTGAGGCCCCGACACTCTTCTTAACTAAGGACTTGCCGCTGTCCCTACCTAACACCCTGACACTGTCTGTAACTAACGACCTGACTCTTTCCCTGACTAACACCCTCGTTTTGGCCCTAACTAACGCCCTGACACTGGTTCTAATTATGGCCAAGATGCTGGCTCCAAGGCCCCGAAGATATCCCTAAGTAACAGCCCGAACTGTGTCTAACGAAGGCTCTCACGTTTTCTCTAACTGAAGCACTGACGCTGTCCCTTATAGTCTAAGCTGTCACTACATAATGCCCTGGTCCCGTCCATAACTAAGGCCCTGAATATGTCCCTAAGTACATCTCTGACGATGTCCTTAACATCCCGAACTCTCTTCAAGTTCCCTCTGCGGCTCTGACACCGGCCCTTCCTAAGGCCTCGCCCCGGGCTTGTCCCAGGCGGTTGCTCGGTTTTCTCTCGTCCGCGTCTCCAGCCAGCCGCCTGCCGTCGGCCACTCTAAGAGTCTGCGGTGCAGCGTCCCACGTGGGACGTGCCTGTGTCGGCTCAGCTGTGGGAGGAGAGTCACGGCCGCTCCGCCCTCCAGGGGACGGCGGCTCCGGGTAGGAATCTCTCCGCCGGTGTCTGGACACAGGGTTCTGTGCCCTTGTTTGCTGTAAATCCCTTGGAGTTACCTCTATTTTTTTTTAATGGCTATCCCCCTCAGCATATTCATGATTTAAATTATTTACCACATTAAAATTCAGGAATGACATTATTACAAAGAGCAGGAAGACACCGGATGCCCCCCCAATGATCTAGTACTTGGAGGATTTACAATTCTAATGAGAAAGCACTCACTCTCCTCACCCTCTTGGGCGTCAGCACAAGGCGGGGATCAGCTGCGTCCTTTATTTGTCCCTCTGATTTTCCAGAACCTTTCCTTCGAGAAGAAATCTCTGGGCTCTGCGGGAACTGTGAGTGGCGGCCATCAGGTAAATCTGAGCCTGAAAAGCAAGAGGAAGAGAGCTAGAGGCGGAGGGGAGAACCGGTGACGGGGAGAAGCAGGGGCATCCACGTTCAATCGCAGGCTGAGAGTCTGGGTTAGTCTCCACCGAAGCCAAGGACCCCCAGGAGCTGGCCCCGCTGGCCTTGTCACCTGGTGTGGGGACTGGGGACAGCCAGACCTCCATGGCCACTCTCAGAGGAACCAAGAAGGTGGGAGCGCACCCCTGAGAGCCAGATTGGAAACTGGTCATGCTGTGAAACAATAAGATGCCCTTTCCAGAAAAGTGAAGACTGTTCTCTTGGTTCTCAAAGACTTGCAAATACTCCGTGTCCTTCTGGAGGCACGCTGAAGCCTTCAGCCTTTGAGGGCAGTAATGGGAGTGCATCTGGCCTCAAAGCCATCCAGCACTCACTCCTTGAGGGTGCTGAGGATGACCCGCGTCCACCCCTTGGGTGCTGTGGGCCTGAAACTCCCTGACCACAGAGGATGGGAGGGGCCGCACAGATGCTCCACTGGATACCGGGGACTGGGCTGGTGGGTTACAGGCCTTTATCAGATACATGGTTTGCAAACATCTTGTGCCATTTGGGATGGCGGATTACCTTATTCCTTGCTCCTTTCACACACAACGGTTTTTCATTTTGAGGAAGTCCAATTCATCTATTTTGTCTTTTGTTGCTTGGGCTTTCAGTAGATCTAAGAAATCATGACCAAATCCAAGGTCATGAAGATTTACTCTCATGTTTTCTTCTACGAGTTTTATAATTTTGGTTCTTGCAACTAGGCCTTTGGTCCATTTAGCGTTGATTTTGTATATGGGGTGGGGGGAGGTAAGGGTCCAACTTTATTCTTCTGCATGTGGGTATCCAGTTGTTCTAGAACGTGTGCTGTGTGGGAGAAAATACCTGCAAATGATGCGACCAACCAGGGTTTGATTCTAAAATATACAAACAGCTCATACAACTCAAAAAAAGGAAAAAAAAAATCAATAAGTAGGCAGAAGGTCTAAATAGACATTTCTCCAAAGAAGACATACAGATGGCCAATAGGCACATGAAAAGATGCTCCACATCACTAATTATTAGAGAATGCAAATCAAAACTACACTGAGGTACCACCTCATAGTGGTCAGAATGGCCATCATTAAAATGTGTGCAAATAAATGCTGGAAGGGGTGTGGAGAAAAGGGAACCCTCCTACACTGTTGGTGGGAATGTAAATTGATGCAGCCACTATGGAAAACAGTATGGAGGTTCCTCAAAAACTAAAAATAGAGCTACCATATGATCCAGCAATCCCGCTCCTGGGCACATATCCAGACAAAACTATAATTCAAAGAGATACGTGCACCCCAGCATTCACAGCAGCACTATTCACAATAGCCAAGACGTGGAGGCAACCTGAATGTCCCTCAACAGATGAGTGGATGTAGAAGATGTGGTACATATATGCAATGGAATATTACTCAGCCATAAAACAGAATGAAATAATGCCATTTGCAGCTACATGGATGGACCTAGAGATGATCATACAAAGTGAAGTAAGTCAGACAGAGAACGACAAATACCATATGATCTCTCTTATATGTGGATGATAAAATGAGACCCAAATGAACCCATCTACAGAACAAAAACAGACTCACAAATATAGAAAACAGACTTGTGGTTGTCAAGGGGAAGACAGGGGAGAGGGATGGATCAGGAGTTTAGGATTAGTAGATGCAAATTACTATATAGAGGATGGATAGACAAGGTCTTACTGTACAGCACAGGGAACTGTATTCAATAGCCTGTAATAAACCATAATGGAAAAGAATATGAAAAATATGTATATATGTATGTATATACGAATCACTTTGCTGTACAGCAGAAATTAACACGACATGGTAGGTCAACTATACTTCAGTATCAATTAGTTTGAAGGCACTTTTATAAATTAGGTCTTATTTCTCTTGTCCTTTCATCCTGGGACAGATGTATAACAGAAACTAACCTGGATTACTCCGGGATGAACTCATATCACACAGAATTTTAACTGTTGAACGAACCATGAATACCAGTTACACCATGGGATGTCCTGATCCAATATGTAGTTTGTAAACCTTGTAGCAAGACTGCAGAATCCACTAAATTTGGAATTCAAACTGAAATGAAGCCACCTGTCCCATGACTGCTCCACAACTAGTTATACAACATCAATTGGAAACCGTATACAATCAAATGAATGTAGATAGAAAAAACTATAGCCTTCCTTTTTTTTTCTTTTAGATGAAGATGGTACTTAAGGCGATGTCTTGGGCCATTTCAGGGTGTTACTCAATTTCCTGGGTATCTCCCATGCACACAGGAGGTACACGTGGTAGTTAACTTGTTTGTGCAACTATATGAAGGTAGTTAATACCACAACACTATATACGTAAAGTGAATTAAATGCTAAAGTCATGTTTTGTATTTTTAATGACAATGGAAAAAAAAGTGTAGTGTTGATATTTGTTACAAAAATGAACATTAAAAACATTCTTAGTGAAAAAAGCCATACAGAAAAGACCACCTAGATCCCATACTCATCTTGTCTGCTTCAAATCCATCAAGGTTGTCCAAATGAGGGGGAAACTCAGTAATGGTTCCAGAAAAAGAAAACTGGATCAGGATGGAAAAAGACATTTTCACACAGTTGGGACAGCAGGTGAAAGTTGAAGTGGGGCTGAGTATTAAATTATACTGTGGACATCAGGATTTCTTCATTTAGGGGGTATATGCTGGTTCCTTGGGCGAAACACACTGAGCATTTTGTGTGAAGTGGCGAATGTGAGTACTTTTTGCCATGATTGCAACTTTTCTGTACATTTTAAATTACTGGAAAGTAAATTACTGTTCTAGACAACCATGTCAGTATCGTGCCAGAAAATCAGAAAAGACAGATATCAAATTTTGTTATAGAGGCCAAGACTTACCCAGATCAAGTTCAACCAAGGTTGTGATACTTATTTCCCTTGTAGGAGTCCGCATGGTATAAAGAGGCACCGTGGGAAGAGTATATTAGTAGCTACCATGTCTTGGGGTCCTGTGGATTACCTGGGGTGCAGTAGAAACTGTGAGATTTTAGTATTGCAATTTTTCACATTACTTCAAAAAATATGTTAAAAATAATTTCAGTAAAGTTGCAAACTATGCAATCAATATACACAAATCAGTTTTGTTTCTATACACTAATAATGAACCACCAGCAAGAAAAATTAAGAAAACAATCCCATTTACAATTCCATCAAAAAGTACGAACTATTTAGCAATAAATTTAACCAAGGACATGAAAGACCTATACACAGAAAACTATGAAGCATTGATAAAGGAACTGAAGACACAATAGAAAACAATATTCCATGCTCATGCATCAGAAAATTTACTATTATTAAAATGTTTATTCTACCTAAAGCCATCAACAAACAGTGCCAGGAAAACTAGACACCAGACTCCAAAGAACGACACTGGTCACCATCTACACTGCACGTAAAACTAACTAAAAGCGCACAGTATTCCACGAAAACCCTTTCTCTCCCGAGTCCCCTGAAGACGCACCCCACCCACCCAGCAGTCAGCTGCACAGGAAGATTCTCCACACTTGCTCGTTTTTTCCTCTTGCAGAGTCTCCTCACCAGTGGTTCCCGAGAAAACCCAGCTCCTGTCAGTGTGGACAATGCCTCATGGTCCAGAAACCTAAGCCCTGACAGGAGACAAAGCTCCTGTCTGCTTGTCACGGAGCAAAGTCTGTGGGCAGGGTGCACCTGTGCCCCCAGGGGCAGACAGGTGGGTCCGGCGCCCCCTGTGGGACGTCAGAGAAGTGCCGGGAGCGCCGCACTCACAAACCCAGAGGCCTCATCCGGAAGGCTGTTCTGCTGTATATACTAAGTTTGGAAATCCAAACTGAAACGCAGCCAAGTATCTCACTGTATCTTCTCAAAAGATGGCTAAGGAGCAATTGATTACAAACCATATGTAATGAAATGAATGTAGACACAAACTTTACAACTTCAAACAAAATTCACTCAAAATTGCCCATAGACAAATTTAAAATCACCAAACTATAAAAATCCTAGAAAAAAAGATAATCTACATGACTTTGAGTCTGGTGACCTTATTCAGAAAACTGGAAGACAAACCACAAACTGCAAGAAACTATTTCCCAAACACGTATCTGATAAAGGATCTGTACTCCAGTTATGCCAACAACGCCATTAAAACTTGGTAAAGATTGAAACACACACCTGGCTCAAGAAGATAAACAGGCAGTAAAGCATACAAGAATATACTCAGCATGCTGGTGGAATGCATGTACAACCAACTTCAGAAGACAGTTTGGCAGTTTTTTGCCAAATCTAAACAGTCTCACCTTAGGATCCAAGAAGTGTACCTCTTGTATTTAGACAACTGCTTTGAAAAACTGTGTTCAAACCAAAACTAGCATCAAGTAATGCACAGCAGCTCTATTCATAATGGGTAAAAACATAAAGATGTCAGGATGTCCTTCTGCAGATGAATTCATAAGCAAATTAGGGCACATCCACGTCAAGGGGAGCAGAACACACCACCCCAAAATGGGCCCATTTGACAAAAGGACTATTGGGACTGATTAAGTTAAGACACAGCAGACCCAGGAGAATCGTTCAAAACCAAGTAGAAAATGCCCCTTTAGGAGGTAAATTTACATTTATTAAGGATATCTCCATTTGTAAGCGTACGTCCCTCTCTGGACCAGGATTTGGTCTAAATATCAAGAAAAGCTTGTTGGTACTTCCCTGCTGGTCCAATGGTTAAGACTCCATGCTCCCAATGCAGGGGACCAGGGTTTAATCCCTGGCCGGGGAACTAGATCCCACATGCTGCAATTAAGAGCCCGCATGTCA
The DNA here is from genome assembly GCF_026419965.1 of Kogia breviceps. Lineage (NCBI taxonomy): Eukaryota > Metazoa > Chordata > Mammalia > Artiodactyla > Physeteridae > Kogia > Kogia breviceps. Next base: position 139,041,679 of record NC_081330.1, read on the forward strand.
CAACTAAAGATTCACAGGCCACAACTAAGACCCGGTGCAGCCAAATAAATAAAAGTTCAAAAAAACTTGTCAATGAAATAGGCCTGGATGTAAATCTGTGTAACCATACCCTTGTTTACTGGGCTTTGACCAATAACATCCCTTAACTGGCTTCCTCCATTCCCTAACATCCTTCTTTCGTTCTCAGCAGAAGATAGCATTTAAGCTAATGGCTTGGGCCATTTCGGGGAGTGACTCAGTTTTCCTGGGTATCTTTCAAGTATACAGGAGGTATGCATGGTATATATTAAACTTCCGATTGTTTTCTCCAGTTCGTCTCTTTTTCATTACAAGGGAGATCTCAATAAAGAACATAGAAGTGTAGAGGGAAAATTATTTTTCCTCTCATATACGTGCAATGCAATAGTATTCAGAGATATAAAGGAGTGGACCATCAACCTGTGCAAAAAAAAAAAAAAATAGATGCATCTAACACTTACATTGCTAAGTGAAAGAATCCAGTCTGAAGTGCTACACACTGTACGACCTCATCTATGTGACATTCTAGAAAAGGCAAAACTGACAACGGTAAACAGTTTACGGAATATGTGGTTGAAACAGTCCATATGATACTTTAGTGGTGAATAATTGTCACTATGCATTTGTCTACACCCACAGAGTTTTTACAACCCAACAAGTAATTTACAATCTATTCAAACTTAGCTACTTAGGATATGAGAGTGTCAAAGACTGGAATGCAGAATGTAACAAAGAATCTAACTGATTCAGAAATGTATGAAAAAACTCACTGTTGGTAGCGGGACAGATGGGCTGACCTGAGTTAACTTTGGAAATGTACACACTCTGTAGGCCAAAGACACAATGTGCCATACATACACAGGGGACTCTATGTTATTTCCCATGAGGGGTAGTAGCTAACGGTACTGAAACTATAATATCAGTAATCGAATGGAACAAGCGCTTAATTAAATAAATGACAAATGGTGGAAGCCAGGTTTCTTACCACTGCAGTGGGATGTTACAGTCAAACAAAGGGAGAAGGTTACAGTATCCATGTCATAACAGATCCGGTTGGAGATATCAGTATAAACTATCTTTAGCCTACACATAGTTCCACATGGAAATCTTTATAATTATGTGTATAGATATAGCCTGGGATACATGCATATATTTCTATGTACTGTCAGCTGAGCACATTTAGCTCCCACATGTAAGTTTTTAAAACCATTCTCTAATAAAAAGAACAAGGGCTCTTTGAAGAAAGGGCTGATGCTAGGACTGAGACGGTAAATATAAGAAACAGGATAACCTTAAAATATCAGAAAGTAAAGAGGTACCAAAAATTTTAAAAACCCACAAAAGAAAAATTATGTAAAATGAAAACAGGAGGAAATGGAAAAAGCTCTCAACAGCCAAAGCAAGAATTAACTAAGCAGTCTAAAAATGTAGTGCTGGATTATAACCCAAAGTTTACAATAATTATTCACGGGTCCAAACTGGTAAAAATAAATTACATCATTTTTGATGAATGGTGTTAAACAGAAATCTCCTATGCAGAAAGCTTCTCAACAATATATGTAGCCACTCAGCTGTCCATCAAGGATGTGAAGCTAACCCCTCTCTCCTCAAGCATGGGTTCTGCATTATGACTTCCTCCTAAATAAGACACACAGGATGGACACGGGGAAAAAATTAACCGCACTGTGGGAAAACTTGACCAACACTACTTCAGCTGGGTGACCAAAGTTAAGAATATAAGTGAGAAGTTTCCTTAAGAGCCTGTCCTCTTGATATACAGTGAAGAGGAGTCACTTCACCTCTGTGATCTGCTTTCTCAAAGCCAAGTCGAACCACGACAAAACCACCAAGCAAATCCCAGTGCAGGGCAGTCTACAAAATACCTGCCCAGTCCTCCTCCACACTGTCAAGGTCATGGAAACCAGGAGAGTCTGAGCAACTGTCAGAGCCCAGAAGACACTAAACAGACATGATGACCCCATGTCCTATGAGACCCTGGAACAAGGAAAGGTATAACAAAGGGAACATGAACAGGAACTTCAGTTAATAGTAAAGTATCAATATTGGTTCATTATTTGTCATGATTCTGTAGAAAATTAGACAGGAAAAATTAAATGTCAAATAAGAAAAACCTACTGTAACAAACTGGAAATCTACAGGAAAAGGGGTATTTCTTTGTAAAAAAAAAAAAAAAAAAAAAAAAAAACCACATTACCAAAATGAACCCTAAATTAAGGAAAATACAAAAAGACCAATGAATCACCGAGGAACCTCTCCCCCATACTGGTTATCCTATCACTGTTCCAGGGTCTCCCTCTCCCGGGACAGGGAAGGAGCAGGGACAGAGCTGTCTGGCAGCTCCCCTAGTATATGACCCCACCCGGGGTCTTCACCTCCCCCAGCCACGCCTACCCAGTGAGGACACCTGAGGAAGGACCAGGGGTTATTGATTCAGATGTATCAACCAGGACTTTTTCTCTCCCCAGCGACTGGACACACTTACGGAAGTAAAATAAATTAGTATTTATCGTCAGGGTAGAAATGCATTAATACTTGCAAGTGGCAACTTGAAGGATGGGACTGGATCTGGCAGGTCCCGTGGCTCACACTGTCTCAGTGTGACCTTGCTTCTCTCCACACCTTTGTCCTGCTCGGTGCCTTTGGGGGACCCCATTCACAGGCACAGGCTCTCGCACTGCCCTTGGACCAACAGCTGTTCTAGGCTGGCAACCACTCACCATCCATTTTCCGAGAAAGAGTTTCTCCTTTTCCTGGATTCCAAGAAAGTCATGGCTTTAAATGCCTTTGATCTGGCTTGGGTGGCATTCTCACCCTTGACCCATCACCAGGAGATGGAAAATGGGACTGGCTAGATGTGGGCTGTAAACCCATCTTCGAGCTGGTGCAACACGCGCTCATTCTTCTGGAACTGTCTGGACTGGAAGCAGGTGAGATGTAATTCCCAAAGGAAAACTGAGGCACTTGGGCCTGAGAGCAGATGCTGGCTTGGAGAAAGCAGCAGATTCTAAGTCAATGACAGCTCACTGCACAGCACAGAATCTGACACAAAAGGAAGAAAGGGGTTCACCTAGGGTCAGGGCTGCAGCTACTCATCCAGTGCTCTTCCTGTCCTCCCAAGATGGCAAGAAGTTCTTTCACTTGCTGAAAAATCAGGATCATTGGTGGTGGTAAACGCAAGTCTCTTTCCTTGGGCGTCAGATCCTCACATCTCAGCCCATGTGCCCTCAGAAGACACACAGACTTCATCCCTGCCCCTGAGAGGTGGGAGCCCTTGAGCTATGCCATCTCCCTGGCCATATTAACTACCGATCCCTGAAAAACAATACTGTTCCTTTTCCAGTTTCTTCTCTCTCCTTTACTAACAGGAAGAAACCAAATGCTAAGGTGGTAAGGAAACTCGCGTGCAATGAAGTAACGGGAGGCTCAAGAACTCTTCCATGCCATGGAACCCATAATTGGCAGGCTTTCCAGAGGCCACTTGGATGTATATGGCTCTCCAAGACAAGGCAGTCTCAGTGTCAACCTCCCATTTGGAGGTCCAGTTGCTCCCATATCTTTGACTCCTAATGAATATGCATGTCAAAAGTTTCTAACGACTGAAAGGACAAAGGACTGCAGGGCCACGGTCTGCTGTATGGGTGTTGTGTCAGGGACACAATCCAATGTTTAGAGGATTATTACTTCTCTTGGCAGCCTATGAGGCTGTGAGCGGGAGGCCTTTTTCTCAACCACATGCACCTTGGTAGTTGAAACTTCTCATAGGAAGGTCTACACTGCCCAGGTAGCTCTTGAATCGCCCGGCATCATGGTCAGCTCCGTAACTGTCCATGATGGCCTGACAATGCCCAGGCTGGACTGAACTAGAGGACCACAGATGCCCGCCTGGCGAGTCAGAGGTCAAGGGCTGTCCTGCCTGAGACTTGATCATCTCTCATGCCCACTCAGATGGGACAAAGGATGCCTCCAGTTCCAGGAGGGCCCCACCGGCCCTTAAGAAGGCAGCATCCGGGGGCTGGCAGGTCACTGCACCCGGTCCTGTATAAATCCACACATGTCCACTGAGCACCCTCCTGTCTGGGCTGCGCTGGGCCCTGGGGCTGCCCAGGCAGAGTAGGGCCAGCATCACCCTCCCCAGGTAGGAGGGCCGAAGGAAACCATGCCTGACTTCTGACATGCTCCTCAATCCTTGACAGAGGTCGAGGTGGATAAGAAACAGTCCGAGACAAGAACAGACATTTCATTCTTCTCTCAGAGCCCAGGACTAGTGGGAGGGAGGCCAGAAAAACAGTTATTGACCTCAGCTCCCTGACTCCTGTCTGACCCTGGGCAAGTCCTATCCATTCTGGAGGCTTCAGAGAGGAGGAGAGGGGCGGGCAATGAGGGCCGATTGTGCTGAAACCTAACTCTAACCTTTACCCTAAGAACCCTAACCTCTAACTGTAACCCCCTAACAATCCTAGCCCCAGACCCCTAGACCCTCGCCCCTGACCCCTAAACTCTAATCCCTGACCCTTTAACCACAGCCCTCTACCATGACTCTCCAACAATGACCCATAACCCTAAACCGTGACCCCTGAACCCTCACACGGACTCAACCCCAGGCCTAAAGCCTGGCGTAGTGGGTACCGAGGGATGACTGTATGAACTCTCACAGAAACCAAGGAATTCAATCTTCCTGACCATGAATTTAGCAACGTTTTTTTAGATTTGACAGTAAAGCATAAGAAATGAAAGAAAAAGTAGATAAATTGGATTTCCTCAAACTTACAAACCTTTGTGCATCAAAAGAGGCTATCCAGAAAGTAAAGACAGCCCACAGAATGGAAGACAATATTGGCACATTATATATCTGATAAGACTCTCTACCTAGAATATACCCAGGACTTTTACAACTCATCAACAAAAAGACAAACAATAACATTTTTGAAACAGACAAATGGCTTGCACGGACTGCTCTCCAGGCAAGACACACAAATGGTCAACAAGGAAACGAAAAGCTGTCAAACATCAGTAGTCATGATGGAAACGCAAATTAAAACCCCAGTGTGGTGCCCCTTCACACACGCTAGAGTAAAAATAAATTTTAATATAAATTTTAGAATATGTAAATAAAAACAACAAATGCTGGCAACAATGTAGAGAAATTGGAACCCTTAAAAGTTACTTGTGGAGATGTACAATGGTGCAGTCTATGTGTTCAAAACTTTAGCATTTACTCAAAAATATAAAATATAATTACCATGTGGTTCAACAACTCCACTCCTAGACATATACCCCAAAAATGGAAAACAGGCGTTCAAACAAAAACTTGTACACCAATTATTCATAGCAGCACTGTTCAAAATAGCCCAAGGTAGAAAGGATTTCAATGTCCATCAGCAGGTAAACGGATAAGCAAAATAAGGTAGATCCATAAGCTGCATTATTCTGTCCCATAAAGGAATAAAGTAAAATTCTACAGCCACTGTGGAAAACTGTATGGTGGCTCCTCAGAAACATGGAAAACGTATGATCCCTTGATTCCGCTCCAGGGTGTACACCCAAAATATTGGAAAGCGAGGACTGGAACAGACATTTGTACCCCGTGTTCATAGCAACATTATTCACAACAGCCAAAAGGTGGAACACATCCTTCAGCAGATGAATGGACAAGTACAGTGTAGAATATACACAACGGAATATGATTCAACCTTGAAAACTAAGGTAATTCTCACACATGCTACAACGTGCATGAACCTTGAAGTCGTTATGCCAAGTGAAACCAGCCAGACACAGAAAGGACGCACGTTCTATGATTCCACTAGTATGAGGTATCCAGATAAGTCAAATTCAAAGACAAAGTAGAATAAGGTTGCCAGGGGTTGAGGTGAGTTAGGGTTTAATGGCTCCGGTTTCACATGGGGAAAATAAAGCTCTGGAGATGGAGGGTGAGGATATTTTTACAACAATGTGAATGTAGTTAATGCCACAGAACTGTATACTTAAAAATGGTTTCAATGGGGCTTCCCTCGCGGCACAGTGGTTAAGAATCCGCCTGCCAATGCAGGGGACACGGGTTCAAGCGCTGGTCCTGGAACATCCTGCATGCCGCAGAGCAACTAAGCCCGCGAGCCACAGCTACTGAGCCTTCGTGCCACAACTACTGAAACCCATGCGCCTAGAGCCTGTGCTCCACAACAAGAGAAGCCACTGCAATGAGAAGCCTGCACACAGCAACAAAGAGTAACCCCTGCTCGCCGCAACTAGAGAAAGCCTGCGTGAAGCAACAAAGACCCGACACAGCCAAAAACTAAAATAAAATAATTTTTTAAAAGCTTTAAAAAATGGTTTAAATGGTAAACTGGAGTATTTTGTGAAAGTGGAAAACTTTATACTGCTATTTAAAGTTTTTTATACACTTGAAATTCACTAGAAAATAAAGTACTTATCAAAACCACCATGTCATACCACGCCGGAAACACAGACATCAAACTCTGTTATAGAGGCCAAGCTCTACCCAGATCCAGTTCACCCGCAGTGGTGATGCTAATCAGCCTTGTAGGCGTCCACATACTACAAGAGGCACCGTGGGAAGGTTACACTGGGAGCCACTATGTCTCGGGTGCCGATTGCTGAATTCTAGTTTTCCACATTCAACCGCCAAAAAACTGTTACAACTAAAACATGAATTCAGTAAAGCTGCAGGATACAAAAAAAGAAAAATCAACGCACAAAGATCATTTGCGATTCTATACGCTGATAAGGAACCATCAGAAAAAGAATTTTTTAAAAATCTCACTTACAACTGCATCCAAAAAGATAACGAGGAGTAGATTGAACCAAGGACGTGAAGGACCTGCACACTGAAAACTGGAAGACACTGATAAAGGAAACTGAACAGACAAAAATAAATGGAAAGGTACCCCGTGCTCATGAGTAAACAGAATACTGTGAAGATATGCATTCTAAGGTGGGACTTCCCTGGCCGCCCAGGGGTCGGGACCCTGCACTCCCGCTGCAGGGGCCGCGGGTTCCATCCCTGGTTGGGGAACTAAGATCCCGCATCCTGCAGGCCACGTGGTGTGGCCCCAATTTTTTTAAATTAAAAGAATATGCATCCTAGCCAAATTAATGTACACATTCAATGCAATCCCTACCCAAAGTCCAATGACATTTTCCATAGAAACAGAACAAACAATCTTAAGTTGTGTGTGGAGCCACGAAGGACCCAGAAGAGCCAGAGCGACCCTGAGGCAGGAGAACGAGCTGGAGGCCTCTCGCTCCCTGACTTCACAGTTCATTACGAAGCTACAGTCCCAACGAAGTGTGGCATTGGCACAGAAACAGGCACACGGGCCAGAGGAGCAGAGCAGAGAGCCCAGGAGTCAACCTACAGGTATGCGATCAGTTAATTCACAAGAAAGGAGCCCAGAACATACGCCAGGGAAAGGACAGGCCCCTCAATAAACGGTGCTGGGAAAACCAGACGCCACTCGCCAAAGAACAACACTGAACTCTGTCTACACCCCACACAAAAGGGGCCAAACACCCAGTTTTCCACATCAAGCCCTTCCTCTCCCGGGTCATCTGAAGACAGACACCCGCAGCGGTCAGCCACGCACAGGAACCTTCTCCCCACTTTTTCTCACCTTCTCCCTCAGCGGCAGCACCTCCCGGCAGGTCCCTAGGAGACCAGGCTCCTCTCAGCCTGAACTGAACCCCCCAGTGTCCCAGAGCTGAAGCCCCAGCGGGTCCTGAGGAGAGCTGGCTTCCGTTAGTGTGGACTTGGCCCCGGGTTGTACCGAAGCCCGGCCGTCAGCGTGGACTCAGCCCCGCGTGTTCCTGAAGCCAAAGCCCCAGCAGGTCCCGAGGAGACAGGGCTCCTCCCAGCATGAACATGAACAGCGTGATCTGAACAGACATCCGGCGAAAAAAGATACAGATAGTAAAAGTCATACAGAAACAAGCTCAACAACATATACCGTTAGGGAACTACAAATTAAAATCATGAGACACCATAGCACACCAATTGGGACTGCTAAGCTACAAAAATATGACAATACCAGTTGCTAGAGGGTGAGGAACAGAAGGAACTCTCCCTATAGCTGGGGGGTGGTGCCTGTGCAGCCACTTTGTAAGACAATTTGGCAGTTTTTTCCAAAGCTAAACAAGTCTCACGTTGGGATCCAACAATCATACTTCCAGTACTTAGGGAACTGCTTTGAAAATCTATGTCCAAATGCAAACAAGGATGCAATTATGCACAGCAGCACTTCCATAATGGCTAAAAACTTGAAATCAGGATATCCTTCAAAAGATGAATGCATAAGCAAATTGGGGTACATCCATGTCAAGGCGAGTAGAATATGCCACCCCAAAATATGTCTCTCTGGCATAAGGGTTATTGGTCTGCTTTAAAAAAATAGGGCTTCCCTGGTGGCTCAGTGGGTAAGAGTCCACCTGACGATTCAGGGGACACAGGTTCGAGGCCCGGTCCAGGAAGATCCCACATGCCGCAGAACAACTAAGCCTGTGCGCCACAACTACTGAGCCTGCGCTCTAGAGCCCGCGAGCCACAACTACTGAGGCCGTGTGCCACAACTACTGCGCCCATGTGCCACAACTACTGAAGCCTGCACGCCTAGAGCCTGTGCTCCACGACAGGAAAATCCACCACAATGTGGTGCCCGCGGGCCGCAATGAAGAGTAGCCCCTGCTCGCCACACCCAGAGAAAAGCCTACATGCGACAACGAAGACCCAATGAAGCCAAAAATAAAATAATAAATTTGTTTTTAAAAAAAATCTCAGAAAGCTGAGATTGCCATTTTATGAAGGGCATTTACAATAGAGAAATCTCCATTTATAAGGGTATGTCCCTCTTTGCACCAAACATAGAAGGATAATTAAATCTTAAGTAACTCTTTTCAATGGGGAAGTCCTGACTTAAATGTGCACACAGCCATACCCTTGTTTACTGTGCTTTGCATGATAACCTTCCATAACTGGCCTTCCCCCCTTCCCCAGCATCTTTTCTGTTTTTAGCTGAAGACGGTATTGAAGGGGATGGTTTGGGGAGTGACTCAGTTTTCCGTGGTATCCCCCCTCTATTCAGAAGGTATACATGTTATTAAACTTCTGCTTTTCTCCTGGTAATCTGTCTTTTATTACAGGGGCGGGGGGGGCCTCAACCAAGAACCTAGAAAAGTAGAGGGAAAATTGTTTTTCCTCCCATACACATGCAGTGGAATACTACTCAGCAGAAAGGAATGCACCATCCACCTATGGAAAGACATGGATAAACCTTCAGCGTGTACTGCTAAGTGAAAAATCCAGCCTGAGCAGGCTGCACACAGTATGACCCCATTGATGACATCCCGGGAAAGGCAAAGCTACATAGATGATAAGCAGATCATGGGGTGGGGGGTTTGAAGTGTTCCATGTGATACTCTAGGATGGATACCTGTCACTATGCATTTGTCTAAGCCCATAGATGTGTGTAGCCCAAGGGGCCAATCATAATCTACTCAAATTTAGTTATTTAGGGTGTAGGATGTTGCACGATGGAATACGTCATGTGACAGAATCTAACGATTAGAAATATATGGAAACAACTCACTGTAGGGGATGGGGTAAAAGCTGCTGACTTAAGTTACCTTTGGAAATGAATGGAATCTGTAGGCTAAAGGCAAAATGGCCCGTATATATACAGTGGGCTTTGTTTTATGAAGTTCTTTCCAGGGTGTAGTAGCTAACAATTCTGAAACCTCTGCACATGTAGTGTGGAAAGGAGCAATGCATAGATAAATGGCAGATGGTGGGAGCCAGGCTCCTTGCTGTGGGAGTGCAAAGTTACAGGTACGCAAGGGGAGAGCCTCTGCCCTCGTAATCCTGGATCTGGGGAACACACAGATCTTCACGCCGGGAAGACCCTGCAGACATAGGAACTTCGCACCCCATCTTTCCATCCACACCTGCTGGAAACACTCAGCACTCCATAATCAGTCAACTGCAGCATTTAAGACATTCTCACCCCTAAGCAGATAAAGGAGCGTGAGGGTCTGGCTTACCCCTAAGCTGTCCCAGAATCTAGGCCCTGGGGATGGAGACAGTTTGGGGTTTCCTGGGACACTGAATCCAGGCCTTGGGGGTGGAGCCAGGTTGGGGCTCCTGGGCCTCTGAATCCAGGCTCTGGGGGTGGAGCCAAGTTGGGGGCTCCTGGGCCTCTGAATCCAGGCCCTGGGGGTGGAGCCAGGTTGGGGGTTCCTGGGCCTCTGACCAGCAGGTGAGAGGAAGGAGGAAGACCAGTCCTGAGGACAGAGGTGCCCTGAAGTCTGTGAGCCCAGGAGCCCCGATGGGACTCATTCCCAGTGAGGACATGGGCGGGGCCTGCAGTGGTTCTCTGTTCCCCCTGGGCCCTTTGATGAAGCCATGGCAGCACTGGGCCCAGACGTCTCCTGGCGGCGTCTCAAACTCTGACACAGTGGTTTTACAAAGGAACAAGAGAATGGAGCTGAGCCCCTGATGGCCACTCCTTTCTGGCTCTGAGTTGCTTCCAACAAGACCGCAGTCACCTGCATTAGTCTGCTGTGACCCATCTGCCCCCACTTTGCCTTTCCTCTCCCTCCCTGCCATGATCCCAGGGACATTTCCAGCCCGGACCCCTCTCCCAGGCCAGACGCCTCCGTCCAGTCACTGCACACCCATCTCACCTTGGGGGCTTAGCAGGGTTTCAGAGGACTGGGATCCTGCAGCTCCCCACACCCAGGAGCAGCCCCACCTTCCCAGGCTGCTGAGCCCAGGCACCAGGTGTAACCAAGCAGGACCCTGTGGGGCCTTCCCAGGACAGACCCCTCCCCCACACCCTCTGCTGTAGCTCCCCTCTGAAGTACCTGGATAACAGTGCCCGATGCATGCTTCCTCCACCACCAAGTGGAAGAAATTAACTACTTGATGATCAGGAACAGGTAGCCCCGGAGCTCCTGGTGCCTAAGAATTTATAACGTTAACCGCCCGTTACCTCACCATCAACCAGAGAATCGTGCACCAGCTGATCACATACCCTGCGACCCCCCTCCTTCACTTGGCCTTGAAAATTGCTTTGCTGAAATCCCTCAAGGAGTTCGGGGTTCTAAAGCACAGGCCACCTGGCCTCCTTGTATCGGCACTTTGACAATTCAGGCTGCACCTTCCTCCACCACCCCCGGTGTCAGTAGACTGGCTCTGCTGCCCTCGGGCGAGCGGACCCACGTTCGGTTCGGTAACACTGGGGCCTCCCAGGCTCCCACTCGCCTTGTGCCCCAGTGACTGTCAGCTCCTCCTCCACAGTCTTGTTGCAGCAAAAGCAGAAACGAAGTTTCCCTGCCCCGAGAACAAGGGGACAGCGAAAAGACTAGAGAAGAAACGTAACCTGGCCTGAAAGAGCTCATCACTCCTTGTTTCACTTTGTCACTCATCTGTAGTAACTAGATTTGTACTCTACAAAGCTAACCTCACTCCGACACTATGGGATTTACCTTCGGCACCCATCACCCCTCACTGTGTGTGTTACAGCCCCTGCTTCTCACTCCCTAACCTTATTATGTAACGCACTTACATTCTATACGCTCCTCGCAACAAATCACCCCTAGTTTTTCATTTCAGAAACAAGGTCACTGGCCAATAAACCAGAGGCAAACGGACGCAATTACCAGTCTGCTGGACCCCAATTACCGGGCGGCCTGACGCCAGCTGTGACTGATTTGAAATAATGCAAAGGAAAGGAGGAATGCAAGACCTTCACTACTTTGATCCTTATCCTCTACCCTGGACTGCAGAAGCCCCACATATAAAATCTTCCCTGATTCTCAAGGAGGGGTGCCCAGTTCTTGAGGTGCTAGCCAGCTGTGTCTTCCCTGCTGCCTCGCAGAAAAATAAAGCCATCTCTCTCTTCCTCCAAAACCCGTCTCCGTATTTCTGTTCGGCCTCGGTGCACTGGGAAGCCGATATTTCAACAACAGCCTGTAGCCAGTTCCCACGCTAATTCTCCTCTATGCCCACAGCCCTGGCCCAAGCCCGATCTTGTGCCTGGTTCCTCCATCAGACCTGACAAACCTCCCTGCCCCACGGTGCGTCTCACATCCCACCCCAACGTGGTCTTTCTGAAGCATAAACGAGACTGTGACTCTCTCCCTCCTGTAATCCCCCAAAGTGTCCCCACTTTCGCTAGGGTATGTGCCGGGAGAGACATCTGCCAAGGCCCTGAGAGTCCCCGGCAGCCCCACTAGGCTGCTGGCTCCTGGGTTCCCAGACACTGAGCACCTCAGCAGGCCAGGAGACACGGCAGGAAACCCCAGAACTGCTCACCTCCGGAGGGGGTTGGCACTGCCACTGCCTGATCAAAGAGAGCAGAGAAGGGTTCCCCAGCTGGGACACAAACTCTGCACGAGTGGCCTCTCCTTGAGCCATTAGCTCACCTCGTCTGACTTGAGGGAAGGAAGGACCGAGGCTTACTTGGTTCCTAAGGAGGATGCTATAGGCTCAGTCATGTCTCCCCAAATCCACGTGCTGAATCCCTAACCCCCAGGACCCCAGGACGTGGCTGTATTTGGAGATGGGATTTTTAAAGAGGTGATCAAGGTAAAAAAGAGGTCACTACGGTGGATCCTAATCCAATAGGATTGATGTCCTACAAGAAGAGATTAGGACACAGATAGGCACAGGGGGAGACCATGTGAGGACCTGGGGAGAAGATGGCTGTCTAAGCACCAACTAGAGAGACCTCAGAAGAAGCCATCCTGCAACACCTTGATGTCAGATGTCTGGTATCCAGGACTGGGGGAGGATGAACTCCTGCTGTTTTTTTGTTTGTTTGTTTGTTTGTTTGCGGTATGCGGGCCTCTCACTGTTGTGGCCTCTCCCGTTGCCGAGCACAGGCTCCGGACATGCGGGCTCAGCGGCCATGGCTCACGAGCCCAGCCGCTCCGCGGCATGTGGGATCCTCCCGGACCAGGGCACAAACCCATGTCCCCTGCATCGGCAGGCGGATTCTCAACCACTGCGCCACCAGGGAAGCCCCACTCCTGCTGTTTTAAACCAACCAGCTTGTGGTCGTTTGTTACAGAAGCCACAGAACAGTCACACGGACCCTGCTCTGTGGGACCCTGGAAGTGCGGGTCTCATTAAAGACCAACAGAGGCTGGGTTACAGAACCCTTAGAGTCAGCACTGGGCCCCAGAAATTCTAAAGCAGTGGCTGGACACCAGAACGTTGAGGGGTCAGTCGGAAGCCAATCCCTAAGGGTGCCGGCTGCACACGGCCTCCCCAGGTTTTTACGCCTGCCTGTACAAGTTGGGGATAAGTATTTCCATCCTGATTCAGGACCTCTGATATCACCGTTCACGCTGCCAATTAAGAACCCACCAGTTACACAGGAAAACCCTAGCAGGACACTTGCTCCAGTGGGAAAGAATTCTGAAGTTGGTCAGAGGTGGGGAATCGTCTCCCACGCAGCCAGCAGCCCCCACCGCAAGGCACGTCTTCACTGCAAAGCTGGGGGACCGTGCTGAGGCGTCCCTGAGTAAACGTGAGCTGACCCCCAGGCCAGCTGCTGCTGAACTGTTCCCGCCCTTCTCAGGTAAAACATCTGAATGTGTGCAAGGATTTGAAAGCCTAGAGGAAGGGCCGTAGAGCCACACCAGCCACGGCACACAGGCCGACGTGGGGCCTGCAGGCCAGCCAGCATGGTCCTGGCCCCGGGCGCTCTTCTGGAAGCTTTCCATCTCCCTGCCCAATGTACCCCTCCTGCCCCGGCCCCCACCGCTTTTCTCCGTCCTCACCTCTGCCTGGGGAGAAATTCCAGCGGCAGGTATGGGTGACACATCCTCTTCTTTAGCAGGTGGCAGCCCGGCAACTCCTGCAGAAAGTCCAGCAGAGCCCCACTCGCACCGGGCCACGCACAGAGCCATGCACAGAGCCATGGGCCCTACTCCCTCCCACCAGCCCAGCCCCGAGACTGCCGATGGGGCAGAGAATATGGCGTCAGGCACAGCTGCAGGAGCTCTTGCTGCCTAGAGAGGGGTTTATATTGACCTCAGCCCAGGCACACCTGGGGAGGGCTGGCCGGCCGGGTCAGGCTGCCCAGGTCAGCCAATCCTCGCCCCTCAGGGGCTCAGTTGCAGAACATGGGCCTTGCTGCACCGGCAAGGTCCAAGAACAGGTATAGGTCCTGAGGGTCAGGATAGACAAGGGGCTGCAGCCCTGGCTTGTTTTCTAATCATTTTATCTGGCCCATGAGTGGGAGACAACTTCAAGAAGACCCTCTCCTAATGATGGGAACCCAGGAGTCAGGGAGAGGAGGGGTCGTGGGTAAAACAGAGGCCTGGTGCCCCAGCTGCAGTGGAAGCCTCTGGAAGACCCGGTGGAAGGAGGCCGCACAAAGTGAAGCCCAGGGTCACAGACCTGTCCCGGAGCCGCTGTTTGTTAGTTCACGTCTTGCTCTGAGGTGCTTTGTGTCAGCTCTGACCAACAGGTGAGCTGGCGGTGCTCTGAAAGAAGGGCTACGTGCACAGTTCCTATGTACCCAGCCTTGCTGGGGTACCTGCCCAGCTGAGTTCCATACCCTGGGAGGGGCCTGACCACGAGAGCCCCGTGGGCTGCTGGGTACCAGCTCAGCTGAGTTCCATACCCTGGGAGGGGCCTCACCACGAGAGCCCCATGGGCTGCTGGGTACCTGCTCAGCTGAGCTCCATACCCTCGGAGGGACCTGACCATGAGAGCCTCATGGGCTGCTGGGTACCAGCTCTGCTGAGCTCCATAACCTGGGAGGGACCTGACCACGAGAGCCCCGTGCGATGCTGGGTACCTGCTCAGCTGAGCTCCATACCCTGGGAGGGGCCTGACCACGAGAGCCCCGGGGGCTGCTGGGTACCAGCTCAGCTGAGCTTCATACCCTGGGAGGGGCCTGACCACGAGAGCCCCGTGGGCTGCTGGGTACCTGCTCAGCTGAGCTCCATACCCTGGGAGGGGGCTGACCACGAGACCCTATGGGCTGGGAGGGGTGTGTGTGTATGAGCGTCCTCTCTGTGCAGCCGGCACAGAGTTGCTTGGCACCTTCCCTGTGGGCAATGCTGGGATGAAATGAGGACCAGGAGATGCCACGGACCCCCTGAATACCTGTCCATCCCGAGTGATGAGGTGAGTAGGAGGGTGCTGGCCACTGGGCTGCGTGAGGGAGGCCCCACGGGTATCTCTTGTGTCTTCCACCTGACACTACGGAGGCCTCCCCAGGACAGAGCAGAGGGCCTGCCTGGGGCAGGTGGGAGCTCCTGGTGACCCTGCAGGGGACATGAGAGGGACGGACCAGGCAGGAGGGGGAGGGAGCCCAGGAAGGGCCATGGGACTCGGGGCCAAGGGGGCCTTTTTGGGTCTGAGCTGGGAGTGGACGTGCAGGTGGTGCGTGTGATCCAGGAAAGCTGCCCTGGTGACGTGAGGCTGAACCTGCTTCAGAGTGACAAGCCTGCCGGGTGATCCCAGAACAGGACAGTGAGACGGATCCTGTTAGAAGAAGGTGAGTGAGTCCCCCCAGGAGGAGGTTCTGTGCGCTGGCCCCGGGAGGGGGTGAAGGGAACGGGCGTGGAACCTGCGGGGAGTGGGCAGTCCCCCTGGGTGGGTGGCAGGTGCCGACCCCACTCCGTGGTCCCTCAGCTGTGCTTCCGGCTGGATTACTTGGCTTCTCGGAGCCTCAGCTTCCTGGTCTGCTCTTGGGGTGATGGCAGCACGGACTAACTAGTAATTTGCTCAGAACAGGGTAGGAAGGGGTCTAGTGGAAATTCCACGGAACACCGTCAGCATGGGAATCACGGGCCCTGTTTCCCGCAGGTCTGTCTTCAGGATCAGGGGAGCAAATCCGAGCAGACTTGCAGCAGAGCCGGGGGAGGGGCTCCGTTTGGTGGGTCCCCCTGTTTCCTGAATCTCGGAAGGAGCAGCTCCAGCGGGCAGTGGCAGCTTCATCCCACACCTGGAAGCATCCAGACCTCAAGGCCCAGCAGCCCCCGAGCCCTGTGTCTGGGCCCCCGGGAGGCAGACGGGACAGGCCGGCGTCCTCCTTGCCCTCTTTCTGCCCAGAACATTCGAGGTCCAGGCCGTCAATGGGGAGAAGCAGGGATGGGGGTGTCGCACGTGGGAAGAGGACACGGAGCAGCGTGTGTGCGTGGACGTCCACACCGGGAATGTGGGTCGGTGGGGCGCGGGCTCTGGGAGGTGCAGATGGGGGGCCTGAGGGAGCAGGGCGGGGCCGGGGGTCCTGGGGGGCGGGGGGCGAGCTGTGCCTGTGCCGGGCCTCAGACTCCACGGGGCTTCCCTCCCCTGGACACTGGGAGGAGGGGCCGAGCAGCGTGGATGGACGGACCCCTCGCGTCCCCAGGCCCTGGCAGCCTCGGCCCTTCAGGCTCTGGGCCGGGGAGCCTGAGGAGCGCAGGTGCAGCTGTGCCCACAGGGAGGCCTGCAGGGGCCGAGCAGGAAGCGCCGGGTGGTCTCGCCTGTGCGGAAGCTTCCGAGCCGGTGTCCGGGGGGAGCTCTCACCTCGCACGTGGGTTTCGAGTCCACAGCTCAGATCACCTTCTAGCCGCCTGCTTTGTTTTCTAGACACAGAGTCCTAACATCTCCTGTGTCCCCTGCCCGTGAAAAGGCGCGTCTGATCTGGCACCAGGTGCTGCCTCTGGTCCCTCCTGACTGGACGCCCGGCAGCCAGTGTCACCGCGTCACGACTGTCAGGGGGTGTCAGGCGTGGGGGGACGAGAGCACAGGGTGCAGGCCCACGAGGGGCCGTGCCGTCCGCGGAGCCGGTGCTGTGGCTGTACGTGTTCCCTCCCCGACCCCGCGGGCAGAGAGCACCGCCCCCTTCCAGACTGCTACCAAGTGAAGTCACGTGACCCCTGCTCGGCCCCGGCCTGGCGAGGCGCTCTGCCTCAGCGGGGAAGCTTTCCTTTTTCCACGGGGGTGCAAGTAGGCAAATAACAAAACCAAAGCTGAGATCAGCACAGCACAGGCTCTGTTCAGTGGCCAGAGAATGCAGAAGCGGGACCTAAGTTCACAGATCACCTTCTCGCCCTCCTGGAGAGAGTGCTTTAATTTTAAAGAGTAAAGACAAAGGGAGGGGGAGTGAGGCTAATGATGGGGTGAAGAGGCCTTCCGGGGAAGGGGCGGGGCCTTTTCCAAGGGGGTGGGGCACCACCTCCTTTTACCCGTTTCTGGTCGTTCATGTCCAGTCACGGCCACCGGTAGGTGTGTCACTGAATATGCTGATATAGTAAATTCAACACGTGATGAGACTCAGGGTCTGTTGCAGGTCACATTCGTTGCCATCTTGGTCCCATCTGTTTGTTTGTTTGTAGCTTCCTTTCTTATCTCTGGACGCCTTAACTTAAATACTTAGGTGAACTCCTGCTGAAGGTGGGGGTGGAGGACAGCCCTGTGAAAGGTGGGAGCACGGGTTCTGAGCAGGGCCTGGGGCAGCTCTGACAACAAGAGGCGGAGCCTGAGACGGGCGGTCAGTCTGAAGCCCACACTGGGGCCTGTGGTCGGCTTGCGGAGGTGGTCAGCCGGGGCACGTGTCAGCGAAGGTTCTCGGTGTTTACACAGAAGATATGAACATGGGCCCAGATGCAGAGCTGCCTGCGGACGCTGCTACAGAAACCCCTGATTCTTTCCTGAGAAAAGTGTTGGGGGGGCATTCAGGCAACAGGGCAAACTGTTTGCTTTGGATGTTCCTGTGGGGAAGTGGGTGCATAGCAACAGGGGCTCAGCCTGCATAACCCCAGAAGCCTTCCCAGGACAGCTCCAGAACTGCTTCTGGAATGGCAAGGAGAAGTGGGTCTTCCACCCACTAGACGTGGAGGAGAGGGCTGGGGTCTGCAGGGCCGCCCTCACCTTCAGGGACCGGCTGGGAGGCTCACAGGACTCGGCACATGCTCGTGGCTTGTATGCTCACAGCTGAAATGGGTCACAGCACGCGGTAGCGATGCAGGGAGGGAGGGCCCCTGCTCCCATCACCTCCTGACCCTCCATGCCCCCTCCTTCCCTCGAGGGTCTCTAGGGTGTCTCTTCCCCCAGCCACAAAGGGCAGAACCACAAAAGTTACCCGCACCCCCGTGTCCCCAGGGAAGCTCATTAGAGGCTTGGCACCCGGCTGGGGGCTGGTCACGTGGTGTTCTCTGTCCTCACCCTCCAAAATTCTGGTGCCCAGAAGGGGAGCCGGTGTTCAGCATGAACCACATGGTTTGTGCACACAGCACAGGCGCAGGGGGCTGCCCCTAACGGGAGGTGGGAGGGCTTAGATCAGGGCAGGGGCCTGCTCAACAGCTGCATTAGCTTCCTGGGGCAGCTGTGACAAACGACCACAAACGGAGGCTCAGAGCAACAGAAACCTGTCCTCTCTCAGTCCTGCAGACCAGACGTCTGAGATCAAGGTGTCCCAGGGCCACGCTCCCTCCGGAGGCTCCAGGGGAGGGTCCTGCCTGCCTCTTCCAGCTTCTGGGGGCTCCAGGTGTCCCTGGCCTTGCGGCCACATCCCTCCTGTCTCTACCTCCATCTTCACATGGTGCCTCTTGTGTGTCTGTGTCTCTCTTCCGGTCTCTTAGAGGGACTCTGTCACTGATTTAGGGCCACCCGGATCCAAGATGACCTCACCTTCAGATCCATAACTAATTATACCTGCAAAGACCCTACTTCCAAATACAGTTCCATTCTCAGATTCTGGGGGGTATGATGTGGACATAACTTCTGGGGGCCCCCATTCAACCCACTGTAGTACCCAGTTCCCAGACACCAGCCGACCTTCCTCAGGACAGCATCAGGCTGGTGATGTTCTGTGTTTCCGCACGGAGTTGTCTCTTGTTTCTTGTGGTGACAGTGAGGTTGGGTGGGGGAGGCTTCTGGCTGACCCCCGGTCATTCCAGGGACCACGCTGACGTGTCCTTCCCGGGAGGGTGCGAGCACGGCCAGGACTCCCTGGGAATGCTCCACATCGACCGCTCGGTGGTCAGACACCTGCATGGGCTGGACCGGGCCCCGGACCTCTGCACCTTCTACCACATCCACAGCCTGGTGTGCTCTGTGCAGGCCTCGGACCAGGAGGTGCGAACCGGCAGGATCGGTGGGAGCCCTCCTGCCTGCCACGTGGCCTCCAGCCCACCACAGACCCTCCAGTCCTGCCATGGACACCTCCATCACATTAGCCTCCAAGAGGGCTTCTGGGAGGGGTGAAACTTGACCATGAAGAAGACAGGGCCGGCCCTACCTGCAGCAGGTGCAGGCAAGGACTGGGGGTGCTTGGCTACTTGTCCCCAAAGACCCAGAATGTGGGCTCTGTCTTGATGGGTCCACCTCCACCTGGGCTCACCTGGGGGGTCGCTGCAGGGAGAGCGCATCCTTAGGTGATTTTCCAACTCTCCCCACCCCCAGCTTCACCCCCTGGGCTCCCCCTGGCCCAATAATAGTCTTTAAATAGTGTCTCTCACTCATCAGGCCTGCGTGGGAGATTTTAGTATTGTGTGGGAGTCAGCGACCAGCGGCCATGTGTCCTGGGTGTCTTGGGAGGGGCAGGAGCCTCACTCTCACGTTCCTGCCCCAGGGGACCTGGGGTCGGGGCAGCAGACCCAGGCTCTCTTCTGGTAGAAGCTCCCTCTCTGTGAGCAAGTCTTCCCCGGCTCCCATTATCCTTACTGGAGGCTCGGGAGGCCACAGCATCAGGGCACCTCTAGCACCAAGACCCCACCCTAGGGAGCTTCTCAAGAGAAGGGACCAGGCCTGGGGGTGGAGGGAAGGAGTGGTCAGCCTCTTCAGGATCCCCGGGGCTAGGATGCCTCCTACGTAGGAGGGCCTTGGACTCAGCTTAACTACCACCCGGGTCTCCTACCCCCTCCCCTGGGAGGGGGTCCTTCAGATTCCAGGGCCCCAAGATCCTCCCCATCGACCTCTGACCCCAACTGAAGAGTCGGGGGCCCAGAGACCCCCTCCCCGGCTTCTCTTTTCTTGGAGGCTCCCAGATTCCCTGAAGCTGTTATACCCCGGGTTTATTATGCTGAAGGATGCAAGTTAAAATCAGCGAGGATGGAGGCGACGAGCAGGGTCCAGCATCCTCGGCTGTGGCCGCCCAGGGAAGCCCACCTGAGTCCTGAAGTGCAGGGTTTATTGGGGTCTGTCTCGTCCATGTGGGGACCACCGTGTGCCTGACCTTGGCCTCCGGCCCCCGGGGGCGACTCAGGAAGCCCCACCGTGTATCACGCCGTCAGCACAGACCGGCCTGGAGCGAGGTCCACGGAGCACGGACACTCCCGTTGGACTCAAGGTGACCTCTGGAGCCAGGACAGAGGCCCGGCCTCTCTGTGGGCAGGTGATCCCACACCGCACGGGCCCTGGTGCGGTGCCCGTTCTGTGGGGTCAGCTGGGTGCACGCGGGTCAGCCAGTGTCTGTGTCTCAGCCTGTGACCACTGACCACACTGTCCTGCTCTGCTCACGAGAGCGAGGCCAATGGAGGGACAACGGGGGTGGGAACAAAGCCGGGTCGGCGTCAGGCTGGGTGAGAAAGGGCCAAGGAGCGAGAACAATGCTGCCCTTGCCTGGTGAGCCGAGCGTCAACGTCCGCCCTGTGGGCAGCCCCTCTCCCCAGGTCCCGAGGCAAGGCTGCCTTTCCTGCACCCTGGGGCAGGGTCATGCCTGTGTATACAGCAGGACGCACAGCCGTGCACGCAGCAGGTCTGATGCCCGCCCTTGGAGTGTACCTGGGGGCTTGGTGAGGGTGGATCATCCCGACAGGACCTGGGCCGAGCCCGGGGAGGATGGAGGAGAGAAGCGTTCGGGAGCCTCTGCAGGGGGTCCTCACCTGTCTGCACAGGGGGCCTGAGGACACCGACCGGGAGTGGGCAGCCGGGGAGCCCAGTCCTGGGTCATCCCTGAGGCTGGATGAGGGGTGTGGAGCTGGGCGTCATGGCGGTGGGGCGGAGGAGCTGATCGCAGGACCCTGTGGAGACAGAGCACACAAGGCAGAAGGGAAGGTGGAGACCGTGCCCGATGCAGGATGGAGACACTAGCAGGTGGCGCTGCAGGGACCGGATCAGGGCTGCTCCCTGCAGGGCGGCCACCGAGCCCTGCACCGCTGGAAGCCCCGCGGCGTCTGGACAGAAACCCAGAGGATGGGGGGACAGAGGGGCGGGAAGAGTTTGGAAAAGTCACGCCATCTCCACGTGTCCTGGGGAAGGGGACCCCGCTCCAGCCTCCTTCCTTAGATTCTCCCCACTTGGGGAAGTCTGCAAACTCAAAACCCAGTTGTGTAAGCCTTGGAATTTGTCGGGAGGATGAAATGGAAGTGGGGAAAGGAATGAAAAACAAGGTCTATGTGATTGGACAGCACATGCCACTCTAATTTCCAATCAGGAATAGGAATTCCCAAAAAGCTCAAGAAGCCCCTGTAACCAGAATGGGGCTTGAAGCAATCCCGCGACTTTGTGGTCGGTTACAGAAACAAGATGAAGACACTTGCTGAGGGGCACGGCAATCCAAAACGCCTGCAGAGTTCTACATGATACTATAGTCCAAAGTTATATTGAGGTCAGACTATGAAGAGGCGTTGAACGCAAGGGAGAACTGCAGGAAACGGAGGTCAACGGGTACATCGGAATGGCCCCGATAGCACATGAAAAGCGCCAGAACGTGGACAATGATGCGGTTGGCCAAAAAGGGCGTATGCGTTTTTTCCTGAATATATTCAGGAAAAAACGCATACGCCCTTTTTGGCCAACCAAGCAACCTGGGAGAGCAAATCAGCACTACAAAGAAATCTCTCGCCCCCCCCGGGGGCAAAAGGGCCAGGCGAAAAAAGTCTAAAAACCAGAAAGGCAGGACAGGCCACGGAGTCAAGGGAGCCTTGTTAAGCTGATGGGCGGGATGTCAATGGCCAACAGCCAATCTTCACAAGTGTATCCTCTTTCCCAAACCATGGAAAACACAGAACCACAGAGCATAGGGCACTTCCACACATGGGCGTTGACCTTGGGAAAATGAAAAAATCAACCAGACACAGGGACCCCAAAGTTGAGGGCTGCTGTCTTGACAAGAACCTCCACTCCGGTACACGTTTCATATCCCAGGAAAGAGCCAAGTGGACAAAGACAAGTGGACAAGTGGACAAGTGGTGCTACGTAGGTCCAATGGAGTGTCACTCAGCCATGAAATCCACGTCATGAGGCTGGTAGCAGCATCCTGAGTGGATTTAGGTACGATCATCCTCAGTGAAATAAGTCCCACAAAAAAAGAAACTTATGATATCACTTATCGAGGGAATGTAAAAATCGCTCCCCATGAACTGAATCCCCAAACAGAACAGAGTCACGCTTTTAGAAAACACACTTATGCCTGCTTCAGGGGAAAGGTGAGGTGGGGTGACGCATAAAACTCGAGCTTGAAATGAGCACAGATACCCTTCCGAAAACCGAATATGGAATGGACACGACCTACTCCTTGCTCAATCAACTGGACTCACCAGAGCCTGTTCATCGCACAAGTATCTATCCGACTAGTAAGCATCTTAAAAGCTAAGTCTTGATATCTCTGTGTAAGTGCATCAAGTGTGTGTAAAGCGGCCTAAAACCAGCAGGGAAAATCAGCTCAGACCCATTCTGAGGATACATTTCCAACACAAAGAAGAAACAAGCAGGGCAAAACAGAGAGAAATTCTTCCAAAATGCGTTCAGGGACTGGCATGCAACCAGGATTGACCACATCTACAGCCCCAGTGGCAGAAGACATAAGGCTGGACACTCTTGGGGCTGAGATGATTGGTGAGGTTGGGAAAGCAAGTGCAGACCCTTGAAAGGAATCCTGCGTGCTCCCCATTCCATGGGTCCCAACTTTCCAGGTTCAACGCAATCTTCCGACAGCGAAAGCACTCATTGGAAACCCAGCGGATGCTACACCGTGGGATCGGGAAAGCTTTCTGAAACTCACCTCAGTTTTCATCTCCTGGTGCTCGTGTTCTCCATTCAGGCCCCCTTACTAACAATCTCCCCACTTGGAGACTCGGCGCCTTTCCATGCCTCTTTCGTACCGTCTGCAATTTGTCCGCAGGATGAACTGCAAGAGGGGGAACCAATGAGAGACTCGCTGGAGGTGTTTGGTCGGGCACATGTCACTCTCATTTCCCATCGCGAAGAAGAATTCACCAGAGGCTCAGCCTGCCACCCCGAATGGACAATAGGGCGTGAAGCCATCCAGCCGAGTTGCGTCCCACTCACAAAAAAGCGACTTGGGAAATGGAGCTCAGGGGCACTGCACTTCCCAAAGCTGCAGAGTTCTAAACGATAACTATCGCCCCAAAATATATTGAGGTCAGGGTACGAAGAGGCGTTGAACGCAAGGCAGAACTGCAGGAAACGGAGGTCAACGGGTACATCGGAATGGCCCCGAAAGCACATGAAAAGCGCCAGAACGTGGCCAACCAAGCAAGCTGGGAGAGCAAATCAGCACTACAAAGAAATCTCTCGGCCCCCCCCCCCCCCGGGCAAAAGGGCCAGGCGAAAAAAGTCTAAAAACCAGAAAGGCAGGACAGGCCACGGAGACAAGGGAGCCTTGTTAAGCTGATGGGCGGGATGTCAATGGCCAACAGCCAATCTTCACAAGTGTATCCTCTTTCCCAAACCATGGAAAACACAGAACCACAGAGCATAGGGCACTTCCACACATGGGCGTTGACCTTGGGAAAATGAAAAAATCAACCAGACACAGGGACCCCAAAGTTGAGGGCTGCTGTCTTGACAAGAACCTCCACTCCGGTACACGTTTCATATCCCAGGAAAGAGCCAAGTGGACAAAGACGAGTGGACAAGTGGACAAAGACAAGTGGACAAGTGGACAAGTGGTGCTACGTAGGTCCAATGGAGTGTCACTCAGCCATGAAATCCACGTCATGAGGCTGGTAGCAGCATCCTGAGTGGATTTAGGTACGATCATCCTCAGTGAAATAAGTCCCACAAAAAAAGAAACTTATGATATCACTTATCGACGGAATGTAAAAATCGCTCCCCATGAACGGAATCCCCAAACAGAACAGAGTCACGCTTTTAGAAAACACACTTATGCCTGCTTCAGGGGAAAGGTGAGGTGGGGTGACGCATAAAACTCGAGCTTGAAATGAGCACAGATACCCTTCCGAAAACCGAATATGGAATGGACACGACCTACTCCTTGCTCAATCAACTGGACTCACCAGACCCTGTTCATCGCACAAGTGTCTATCCGACTAGTAAGCATCTTCAAAGCTAAGTCTTGATATCTCTGTGTAAGTGCATCAAGTGTGTGTAAAGCGGCCTAAAACCAGCAGGGAAAATCAGCTCAGACCCATTCTGAGGATACATTTCCAACACAAAGAAGAAACAAGCAGGCCAAACCAGAGAGAAATTCTTCCAAAATGCGTTCAGGGACTGGCATGCAACCAGGATTGACCACATCTACAGCCCCAGGGGCGGAAGACATAAGGCTGGACACTCTTGGGGCTGAGACGATTGGTGAGGTTGGGAAAGCAAATGCAGACCCTTGAAAGGAATCCTGCGTGCTCCCCATTCCATGGGTCCCAACTCTCCAGGTTCAACGCAATCTTCCGACAGCGAAAGCACTCATTGGAAACCCAGCGGATGCTACACCGTGGGATCGGGAAAGCTTTCTGAAACTCACCTCAGTTTTCATCTCCTGGTGCTCGTGTTCTCCATTCAGGCCCCCTTACTAACAATCTCCCCACTTGGAGACTCGGCGCCTTTCCATGCCTCTTTCGTACCGTCTGCAATTTGTCCGCAGGATGAACTGCAAGAGGGGGAACCAATGAGAGACTCGCTGGAGGTGTTTGGTCGGGCACATGTCACTCTCCTTTCCCATCGCGAAGAAGAATTCACCAGAGGCTCAGCCTGCCACCCCGGATGGACAATAGGGCGTGAAGCCATGCAGCCGTGTTGCGTCCCACTCACAAAAAAGGGACTTGGGAAATGGAGCTCAAGGGCACTGCACTTCCCAAACCTGCAGAGTTCTAAACGATAACTATCGCCCCAAAATATATTGAGGTCAGGCTACGAAGTGGCGTTGAACGCAAGGCAGAACTGCAGGAAACGGAGGTCAACGGGTACATCGGAATGGCCCCGATAGCACATGAAAAGCGCCAGAACGTGGACAAGGATGCGGTTGGCCAAAAAGGGCGTATGCGTTTTTTCCTGAATATATTCAGGAAAAAACGCATACGCCCTTTTTGGCCAACCAAGCAACCTGGGAGAGCAAATCAGCACTACAAAGAAATCTCTCGCACCCCCCCCCACGGGCAAAAGGGCCAGGCGAAAAAAGTCTAAAAACCAGAAAGGCAGGACAGGCCACGGAGTCAAGGGAGCCTTGTTAAGCTGATGGGCGGGATGTCAATGGCCAACAGCCAATCTTCACAAGTGTATCCTCTTTCCCAAAACATGGAAAACACAGAACCACAGAGCATAGGGCACTTCCACACATGGGCGTTGACCTTGGGAAAATGAAAAAATCAACCAGACACAGGGACCCCAAAGTTGAGGGCTGCTGTCTTGACAAGAACCTCCACTCCGGTACACGTTTCATATCCCAGGAAAGAGCCAAGTGGACAAAGACGAGTGGACAAGTGGACAAAGACAAGTGGACAAGTGGACAAGTGGTCCTACGTAGGTCCAATGGAGTGTCACTCAGCCATGAAATCCACGTCATGAGGCTGGTAGCAGCATCCTGAGTGGATTTAGGTACGATCATCCTCAGTGAAATAAGTCCCACAAAAAAAGAAACTTATGATATCACTTATCGAGGGAATGTAAAAATCGCTCCCCATGAACTGAATACCCAAACAGAACAGAGTCACGCTTTTAGAAAACACACTTATGCCTGCTTCAGGGGAAAGGTGATGTGGGGTGACGCATAAAACTCGAGTTTGAAATGAGCACAGATACCCTTCCGAAAACCGAATATGGAATGGACACGACCTACTCCTTGCTCAATCAACTGGACTCAGCAGACCCTGTTCATCGCACAAGTATCTATCCGACTAGTAAGCATCTTAAAAGCTAAGTCTTGATATCTCTGTGTAAGTGCATCAAGTGTGTGTAAAGCGGCCTAAAACCAGCAGGGAAAATCAGCTCAGACCCATTCTGAGGATACATTTCCAACACAAAGAAGAAACAAGCAGGGCAAAACAGAGAGAAATTCTTCCAAAATGCGTTCAGGGACTGGCATGCAACCAGGATTGACCACATCTACAGCCCCAGTGGCAGAAGACATAAGGCTGGACACTCTTGGGGCTGAGATGATTGGTGAGGTTGGGAAAGCAAGTGCAGACCCTTGAAAGGAATCCTGCGTGCTCCCCATTCCATGTGTCCCAACTTTCCAGGTTCAACGCAATCTTCCGACAGCGAAAGCACTCATTGGAAACCCAGCGGATGCTACACCGTGGGATCGGGAAAGCATAATGAAACTCACCTCAGTTTTCATCTCCTGGTGCTCGTGTTCTCCATTCAGGCCCCCTTACTAACAATCTCCCCACTTGGAGACTCGGCGCCTTTCCATGCCTCTTTCGTACCGTCTGCAATTTGTCCGCAGGATGAACTGCAAGAGGGGGAACCAATGAGAGACTCGCTGGAGGTGTTTGGTCGGGCACATGTCACTCTCATTTCCCATCGCGAAGAAGAATTCACCAGAGGCTCAGCCTGCCACCCCGGATGGACAATAGGGCGTGAAGCCATCCAGCCGAGTTGCGTCCCACTCACAAAAAAGCGACTTGGGAAATGGAGCTCAGGGGCACTGCACTTCCCAAAGCTGCAGAGTTCTAAACGATAACTATCGCCCCAAAATATATTGAGGTCAGGGTACGAAGAGGCGTTGAACGCAAGGCAGAACTGCAGGAAACGGAGGTCAACGGGTACATCGGAATGGCCCCGAAAGCACATGAAAAGCGCCAGAACGTGGCCAACCAAGCAAGCTGGGAGAGCAAATCAGCACTACAAAGAAATCTCTCGGCCCCCCCCCCGGGCAAAAGGGCCAGGCGAAAAAAGTCTAAAAACCAGAAAGGCAGGACAGGCCACGGAGACAAGGGAGCCTTGTTAAGCTGATGGGCGGGATGTGAATGGCCAACAGCCAATCTTCACAAGTGTATCCTCTTTCCCAAACCATGGAAAACACAGAACCACAGAGCATAGGGCACTTCCACACATGGGCGTTGACCTTGGGAAAATGAAAAAATCAACCAGACACAGGGACCCCAAAGTTGAGGGCTGCTGTCTTGACAAGAACCTCCACTCCGGTACACGTTTCATATCCCAGGAAAGAGCCAAGTGGACAAAGACGAGTGGACAAGTGGACAAAGACAAGTGGACAAGTGGTGCTACGTAGGTCCAATGGAGTGTCACTCAGCCATGAAATCCACGTCATGAGGCTGGTAGCAGCATCCTGAGTGGATTTAGGTACGATCATCCTCAGTGAAATAAGTCCCACAAAAAAAGAAACTTATGATATCACTTATCGAGGGAATGTAAAAATCGCTCCCCATGAACTGAATCCCCAAACAGAACAGAGTCACGCTTTTAGAAAACACACTTATGCCTGCTTCAGGGGAAAGGTGAGGTGGGGTAACGCATAAAACTCGAGCTTGAAATGAGCACAGATACCCTTCCGAAAACCGAATATGGAATGGACACGACCTACTCCTTGCTCAATCAACTGGACTCACCAGAACCTGTTCATCGCACAAGTGTCTATCCGACTAGTAAGCATCTTCAAAGCTAAGTCTTGATATCTCTGTGTAAGTGCATCAAGTGTGTGTAAAGCGGCCTAAAACCAGCAGGGAAAATCAGCTCAGACCCATTCTGAGGATACATTTCCAACACAAAGAAGAAACAAGCAGGCCAAACCAGAGAGAAATTCTTCCAAAATGCGTTCAGGGACTGGCATGCAACCAGGATTGACCACATCTACAGCCCCAGGGGCGGAAGACATAAGGCTGGACATTCTTGGGGCTGAGACGATTGGTGAGGTTGGGAAAGCAAATGCAGACCCTTGAAAGGAATCCTGTGTGCTCCCCATTCCATGGGTCCCAACTCTCCAGGTTCAACGCAATCTTCCGACAGCGAAAGCACTCATTGGAAACCCAGCGGATGCTACACCGTGGGATCGGGAAAGCTTTCTGAAACTCACCTCAGTTTTCATCTCCTGGTGCTCGTGTTCTCCATTCAGGCCCCCTTACTAACAATCTCCCCACTTGGAGACTCGGCGCCTTTCCATGCCTCTTTCGTACCGTCTGCAATTTGTCCGCAGGATGAACTGCAAGAGGGGGAACCAATGAGAGACTCGCTGGAGGTGTTTGGTCGGGCACATGTCACTCTCCTTTCCCATCGCGAAGAAGAATTCACCAGAGGCTAAGCCTGCCACCCCGGATCGACAATAGGGCGTGAAGCCATGCAGCCGTGTTGCGTCCCACTCACAAAAAAGGGACTTGGGAAATGGAACTCAAGGGCACTGCACTTCCCAAACCTGCAGAGTTCTAAACGATAACTATCGCCCCAAAATATATTGAGGTCAGGCTACGAAGTGGCGTTGAACGCAAGGCAGAACTGCAGGAAACGGAGGTCAACGGGTACATCGGAATGGCCCCGATAGCACATGAAAAGCGCCACAACGTGGACAAGGATGCGGTTGGCCAAAAAGGGCGTATGCGTTTTTTCCTGAATATATTCAGGAAAAAACGCATACGCCCTTTTTGGCCAACCAAGCAACCTGGGAGAGCAAATCAGCACTACAAAGAAATCTCTCGCCCCCCCCCGGGGGAAAAGGGCCAAGCGTAAAAAGTCTAAAAACCAGAAAGGCAGGACAGGCCACGGAGTCAAGGGAGCCTTGTTAAGCTGATGGGCGGGATGTCAATGGCCAACAGCCAATCTTCACAAGTGTATCCTCTTTCCCAAACCATGGAAAACACAGAACCACAGAGCATAGGGCACTTCCACACATGGGCGTTGACCTTGGGAAAATGAAAAAATCAACCAGACACAGGGACCCCAAAGTTGAGGGCTGCTGTCTTGACAAGAACCTCCACTCCGGTACACGTTTCATATCCCAGGAAAGAGCCAAGTGGACAAAGACGAGTGGACAAGTGGACAAAGACAAGTGGACAAGTGGACAAGTGGTGCTACGTAGGTCCAATGGAGTGTCACTCAGCCATGAAATCCACGTCATGAGGCTGGTAGCAGCATCCTGAGTGGATTTAGGTACGATCATCCTCAGTGAAATAAGTCCCACAAAAAAGGAAACTTATGATATCACTTATCGAGGGAATGTAAAAATCGCTCCCCATGAACGGAATCCCCAAACAGAACAGAGTCACGCTTTTAGAAAACACACTTATGCCTGCTTCAGGGGAAAGGTGAGGTGGGGTGACGCATAAAACTCGAGTTTGAAATGAGCACAGATACCCTTCCGAAAACCGAATATGGAATGGACACGACCTACTCCTTGCTCAATCAACTGGACTCACCAGACCCTGTTCATCGCACAAGTATCTATCCGACTAGTAAGCATCTTCAAAGCTAAGTCTTGATATCTCTGTCTAAGTGCATCTAGTGTGTGTAAAGCGGCCTAAAACCAGCAGGGAAAATCAGCTCAGACCCATTCTGAGGATACATTTCCAACATAAAAAAGAAACAAGCAGGGCAAAACAGAGAGAAATTCTTCCAAAATGCGTTCAGGGACTGGCATGCAACCAGGATTGACCACATCTACAGCCCCAGCGGCGGAAGACATAAGGCTGGACAGTCTTGGGGCTGAGACGATTGGTGAGGTTGGGAAAGCAAATGCAGACCCTTGAAAGGAATCCTGCGTGCTCCCCATTCCATGGGTCCCAACTCTCCAGGTTCAACGCAATCTTCCGACAGCGAAAGCACTCATTGGAAACCCAGCGGATGCTACACCGTGGGATCGGGAAAGCTTTCTGAAACTCACCTCAGTTTTCATCTCCTGGTGCTCGTGTTCTCCATTCAGGCCCCCTTACTAACAATCTCCCCACTTGGAGACTCGGCGCCTTTCCATGCCTCTTTCGTACCGTCTGCAATTTGTCCGCAGGATGAACTGCAAGAGGGGGAACCAATGAGAGACTCGCTGGAGGTGTTTGGTCGGGCACATGTCACTCTCATTTCCCATCACGAAGAAGAATTCACCAGCGGTTCAGCCTGCCACCCCGGATCGACAATAGGGCGTGAAGCCATCCAGCCGTGTTGCGTCCCACTCACAAAAAAGCGACTTGGGAAATGGAGCTCAGGGGCACTGCACTTCCTAAACCTGCAGAGTTCTAAACGATAACTATCGCCCCAAAATATATTGAGGTCAGGCTACGAAGAGGCGCTGAACGCAAGGCAGAACTGCAGGAAACGGATGTCAACGGGTACATCGGAATGGCCCCGATAGCACATGAAAAGCGCCAGAACGTGGACAATGATGCGGTTGGCCAAAAAGGGCGTATGCGTTTTTTCCTGAATATATTCAGGAATAAACGCATACGCCCTTTTTGGCCAACCAAGCAACCTGGGAGAGCAAATCAGCACTACAAAGAAATCTCTCGCCCCCCCCCCGGGGCAAAAGGGCCAGGCGAAAAAAGTCTAAAAACCAGAAAGGCAGGACAGCCCACGGAGTCAAGGGAGCCTTGTTAAGCTGATGGGCGGGATGTCAATGGCCAACAGCCAATCTTCACAAGTGTATCCTCTTTCCCAAACCATGGAAAACACAGAACCACAGAGCATAGGGCACTTCCACACATGGGCGTTGACCTTGGGAAAATGAAAAAATCAACCAGACACAGGGACCCCAAAGTTGAGGGCTGCTGTCTTGACAAGAACCTCCACTCCGGTACACGTTTCATATCCCAGGAAAGAGCCAAGTGGACAAAGACGAGTGGACAAGTGGACAAAGACAAGTGGACAAGTGGACAAGTGGTGCTACGTAGGTCCAATGGAGTGTCACTCAGCCATGAAATCCACGTCATGAGGCTGGTAGCAGCATCCTGAGTGGATTTAGGTACGATCATCCTCAGTGAAATAAGTCCCACAAAAAAAGAAACTTATGATATCACTTATCGAGGGAATGTAAAAATCGCTCCCCATGAACTGAATCCCCAAACAGAACAGAGTCACGCTTTTAGAAAACACACTTATGCCTGCTTCAGGGGAAAGGTGAGGTGGGGTGACGCATAAAACTCGAGCTTGAAATGAGCACAGATACCCTTCCGAAAACCGAATATGGAATGGACACGACCTACTCCTTGCTCAATCAACTGGACTCACCAGACCCTGTTCATCGCACAAGTGTCTATCCGACTAGTAAGCATCTTCAAAGCTAAGTCTTGATATCTCTGTGTAAGTGCATCAAGTGTGTGTAAAGCGGCCTAAAACCAGCAGGGAAAATCAGCTCAGACCCATTCTGAGGATACATTTCCAACACAAAGAAGAAACAAGCAGGCCAAACCAGAGAGAAATTCTTCCAAAATGCGTTCAGGGACTGGCATGCAACCAGGATTGACCACATCTACAGCCCCAGGGGCGGAAGACATAAGGCTGGACATTCTTGGGGCTGAGACGATTGGTGAGGTTGGGAAAGCAAATGCAGACCCTTGAAAGGAATCCTGCGTGCTCCCCATTCCATGGGTCCCAACTCTCCAGGTTCAACGCAATCTTCCGACAGCGAAAGCACTCATTGGAAACCCAGCGGATGCTACACCGTGGGATCGGGAAAGCTTTCTGAAACTCACCTCAGTTTTCATCTCCTGGTGCTCGTGTTCTCCATTCAGGCCCCCTTACTAACAATCTCCCCACTTGGAGACTCGGGGCCTTTCCATGCCTCTTTCGTACCGTCTGCAATTTCTCCGCAGGATGAACTGCAAGAGGGGGAACCAATGAGAGACTCGCTGGAGGTGTTTGGTCGGGCACATGTCACTCTCCTTTCCCATCGCGAAGAAGAATTCACCAGAGGCTAAGCCTGCCACCCCGGATCGACAATAGGGCGTGAAGCCATGCAGCCGTGTTGCGTCCCACTCACAAAAAAGGGACTTGGGAAATGGAACTCAAGGGCACTGCACTTCCCAAACCTGCAGAGTTCTAAACGATAACTATCGCCCCAAAATATATTGAGGTCAGGCTACGAAGTGGCGTTGAACGCAAGGCAGAACTGCAGGAAACGGAGGTCAACGGGTACATCGGAATGGCCCCGATAGCACATGAAAAGCGCCACAACGTGGACAAGGATGCGGTTGGCCAAAAAGGGCGTATGCGTTTTTTCCTGAATATATTCAGGAAAAAACGCATACGCCCTTTTTGGCCAACCAAGCAACCTGGGAGAGCAAATCAGCACTACAAAGAAATCTCTCGCCCCCCCCCGGGGGAAAAGGGCCAAGCGTAAAAAGTCTAAAAACCAGAAAGGCAGGACAGGCCACGGAGTCAAGGGAGCCTTGTTAAGCTGATGGGCGGGATGTCAATGGCCAACAGCCAATCTTCACAAGTGTATCCTCTTTCCCAAAACATGTAAAACACAGAACCACAGAGCATAGGGCACTTCCACACATGGGCGTTGACCTTGGGAAAATGAAAAAATCAACCAGACACAGGGACCCCAAAGTTGAGGGCTGCTGTCTTGACAAGAACCTCCACTCCGGTACACGTTTCATATCCCAGGAAAGAGCCAAGTGGACAAAGACGAGTGGACAAGTGGACAAAGACAAGTGGACCAGTGGACAAGTGGTCCTACGTAGGTGCAATGGAGTGTCACTCAGCCATGAAATCCACGTCATGAGGCTGGTAGCAGCATCCTGAGTGGATTTAGGTACGATCATCCTCAGTGAAATAAGTCCCACAAAAAAAGAAACTTATGATATCACTTATCGAGGGAATGTAAAAATCGCTCCCCATGAACGGAATCCCCAAACAGAACAGAGTCACGCTTTTAGAAAACACACTTATGCCTGCTTCAGGGGAAAGGTGATGTGGGGTGACGCATAAAACTCGAGTTTGAAATGAGCACAGATACCCTTCCGAAAACCGAATATGGAATGGACACGACCTACTCCTTGCTCAATCAACTGGACTCAGCAGACCCTGTTCATCGCACAAGTATCTATCCGACTACTAAGCATCTTAAAAGCTAAGTCTTGATATCTCTGTCTAAGTGCATCAAGTGTGTGTAAAGCGGCCTAAAACCAGCAGGGAAAATCAGCTCAGACCCATTCTGAGGATACATTTCCAACACAAAGAAGAAACAAGCAGGGCAAAACAGAGAGAAATTCTTCCAAAATGCGTTCAGGGACTGGCATGCAACCAGGATTGACCACATCTACAGCCCCAGTGGCAGAAGACATAAGGCTGGACACTCTTGGGGCTGAGATGATTGGTGAGGTTGGGAAAGCAAGTGCAGACCCTTGAAAGGAATCCTGCGTGCTCCCCATTCCATGGGTCCCAACTTTCCAGGTTCAACGCAATCTTCCGACAGCGAAAGCACTCATTGGAAACCCAGCGGATGCTACACCGTGGGATCGGGAAAGCATAATGAAACTCACCTCAGTTTTCATCTCCTGGTGCTCGTGTTCTCCATTCAGGCCCCCTTACTAACAATCTCCCCACTTGGAGACTCGGCGCCTTTCCATGCCTCTTTCGTACCGTCTGCAATTTGTCCGCAGGATGAACTGCAAGAGGGGGAACCAATGAGAGACTCGCTGGAGGTGTTTGGTCGGGCACATGTCACTCTCATTTCCCATCGCGAAGAAGAATTCACCAGAGGCTCAGCCTGCCACCCCGGATCGACAATAGGGCGTGAAGCCATCCAGCCGAGTTGCGTCCCACTCACAAAAAAGCGACTTGGGAAATGGAGCTCAGGGGCACTGCACTTCCCAAAGCTGCAGAGTTCTAAACAATAACTATCGCCCCAAAATATATTGAGGTCAGGGTACGAAGAGGCGTTGAACGCAAGGCAGAACTGCAGGAAACGGAGGTCAACGGGTACATCGGAATGGCCCCGATAGCACATGAAAAGCGCCACAACGTGGACAAGGATGCGGTTGGCCAAAAAGGGCGTATGCGTTTTTTCCTGAATATATTCAGGAATAAACGCATACGCCCTTTTTGGCCAACCAAGCAAGCTGGGAGAGAAAATCAGCACTACAAAGAAATCTCTCGCCCCCCCCGGGGGCAAAAGGGCCAGGCGAAAAAAGTCTAAAAACCAGAAAGGCAGGACAGGCCACGGAGTCAAGGGAGCCTTGTTAAGCTGATGGGCGGGATGTCAATGGCCAACAGCCAATCTTCACAAGTGTATCCTCTTTCCCAAACCATGGAAAACACAGAACCACAGAGCATAGGGCACTTCCACACATGGGCGTTGACCTTGGGAAAATGAAAAAATCAACCAGACACAGGGACCCCAAAGTTGAGGGCTGCTGTCTTGACAAGAACCTCCACTCCGGTACACGTTTCATATCCCAGGAAAGAGCCAAGTGGACAAAGACGAGTGGACAAGTGGACAAAGACAAGTGGACAAGTGGACAAGTGGTGCTACGTAGGTCCAATGGAGTGTCACTCAGCCATGAAATCCACGTCATGAGGCTGGTAGCAGCATCCTGAGTGGATTTAGGTACGATCATCCTCAGTGAAATAAGTCCCACAAAAAAAGAAACTTATGATATCACTTATCGAGGGAATGTAAAAATCGCTCCCCATGAACGGAATCCCCAAACAGAACAGAGTCACGCTTTTAGAAAACACACTTATGCCTGCTTCAGGGGAAAGCTGAGGTGGGGTGACGCATAAAACTCGAGTTTGAAATGAGCACAGATACCCTTCCGAAAACCGAATATGGAATGGACACGACCTACTCCTTGCTCAATCAACTGGACTCACCAGACCCTGTTCATCGCAGAAGTATCTATCCGACTAGTAAGCATCTTCAAAGCTAAGTCTTGATATCTCTGTGTAAGTGCATCAAGTGTGTGTAAAGTGGCCTAAAACCAGCAGGGAAAATCAGCTCAGACCCATTCTGAGGATACATTTCCAACATAAAGAAGAAACAAGCAGGGCAAAACAGAGAGAAATTCTTCCAAAATGCGTTCAGGGACTGGCATGCAACCAGGATTGACCACATCTACAGCCCCAGCGGCGGAAGACATAAGGCTGGACAGTCTTGGGGCTGAGACGATTGGTGAGGTTGGGAAAGCAAATGCAGACCCTTGAAAGGAATCCTGCGTGCTCCCCATTCCATGGGTCCCAACTCTCCAGGTTCAACGCAATCTTCCGACAGCGAAAGCACTCATTGGAAACCCAGCGGATGCTACACCCTGGGATCGGGAAAGCTTTCTGAAACTCACCTCAGTTTTCATCTCCTGGTGCTCGTGTTCTCCATTCAGGCCCCCTTACTAACAATCTCCCCACTTGGAGACTCGGCGCCTTTCCATGCCTCTTTCGTACCGTCTGCAATTTGTCCGCAGGATGAACTGCAAGAGGGGGAACCAATGAGAGACTCGCTGGAGGTGTTTGGTCGGGCACATGTCACTCTCATTTCCCATCACGAAGAAGAATTCACCAGCGGTTCAGCCTGCCACCCCGGATCGACAATAGGACGTGAAGCCATCCAGCCGTGTTGCGTCCCACTCACAAAAAAGCGACTTGGGAAATGGAGCTCAGGGGCACTGCACTTCCCAAACCTGCAGAGTTCTAAACGATAACTATCGCCCCAAAATATATTGAGGTCAGGCTACGAAGAGGCGCTGAACGCAAGGCAGAACTGCAGGAAACGGATGTCAACGGGTACATCGGAATGGCCCCGATAGCACATGAAAAGCGCCAGAACGTGGACAATGATGCGGTTGGCCAAAAAGGGCGTATGCGTTTTTTCCTGAATATATTCAGGAAAAAACGCATACGCCCTTTTTGGCCAACCAAGCAACCTGGGAGAGCAAATCAGCACTACAAAGAAATCTCTCGCCCCCCCCCCCCCGGGGCAAAAGGGCCAGGCGAAAAAAGTCTAAAAACCAGAAAGGCAGGACAGCCCACGGAGTAAAGGGAGCCTTGTTAAGCTGATGGGCGGGATGTCAATGGCCAACAGCCAATCTTCACAAGTGTATCCTCTTTCCCAAACCATGGAAAACACAGAACCACAGAGCATAGGGCACTTCCACACATGGGCGTTGACCTTGGGAAAATGAAAAAATCAACCAGACACAGGGACCCCAAAGTTGAGGGCTGCTGTCTTGACAAGAACCTCCACTCCGGTACACGTTTCATATCCCAGGAAAGAGCTAAGTGGACAAAGACGAGTGGACAAGTGGACAAAGACAAGTGAACAAGTGGACAAGTGGTGCTACGTAGGTCCAATGGAGTGTCACTCAACCATGAAATCCACGTCATGAGGCTGGTAGCAGCATCCTGAGTGGATTTAGGTACGATCATCCTCAGTGAAATAAGTCCCACAAAAAAAGAAACTTATGATATCACTTATCGAGGGAATGTAAAAATCGCTCCCCATGAACGGAATCCCCAAACAGAACAGAGTCACGCTTTTAGAAAACACACTTATGCCTGCTTCAGGGGAAAGGTGAGGTAGGGTGACGCATAAAACTCGAGTTTGAAATGAGCACAGATACCCTTCCGAAAACCGAATATGGAATGGACACGACCTACTCCTTGCTCAATCAACTGGACTCACCAGACCCTGTTCATCGCACAAGTATCTATCCGACTAGTAAGCATCTTAAAAGCTAAGTCTTGATATCTCTGTCCAAGTGCATCAAGTGTGTGTAAAGCGGCCTAAAACCAGCAGGGAAAATCAGCTCAGACCCATTCTGAGGATACATTTCCAACATAAAGAAGAAACAAGCAGGGCAAAACAGAGAGAAATTCTTCCAAAATGCGTTCAGGGACTGGCATGCAACCAGGATTGACCACATCTACAGCCCCAGCGGCAGAAGACATAAGGCTGGACAGTCTTGGCGCTGAGACGATTGGTGAGGTTGGGAAAGCAAATGCAGACCCTTGAAAGGAATCCTGCGTGCTCCCCATTCCATGGGTCCCAACTCTCCAGGTTCAACGCAATCTTCCGACACCGAAAGCACTCATTGGAAACCCAGCGGATGCTACACCGTGGGATCGGGAAAGCTTTCTGAAACTCACCTCAGTTTTCATCTCCTGGTGCTCGTGTTCTCCATTCAGGCCCCCTTACTAACAATCTCCCCACTTGGAGACTCGGCGCCTTTCCATGCCTCTTTCGTACCGTCTGCAATTTGTCCGCAGGATGAACTGCAAGAGGGGGAACCAATGAGAGACTCGCTGGAGGTGTTTGGTCGGGCACATGTCACTCTCATTTCCCATCACGAAGAAGAATTCACCAGAGGTTCAGCCTGCCACCGCGGATCGACAATAGGGCGTGAAGCCATCCAGCCGTGTTGCGACCCACTCACAAAAAAGCGACTTGGGAAATGGAGCTCAGGGGCACTGCACTTCCCAAACCTGCAGAGTTCTAAACGATAACTATCGCCCCAAAATATATTGAGGTCAGGCTACGAAGAGGCGCTGAACGCAAGGCAGAACTGCAGGAAACGGATGTCAACGGGTACATCGGAATGGCCCCGATAGCACATGAAAAGCGCCAGAACGTGGACAATGATGCGGTTGGCCAAAAAGGGCGTATGCGTTTTTTCCTGAATATATTCAGGAATAAACGCATACGCCCTTTTTGGCCAACCAAGCAACCTGGGAGAGCAAATCAGCACTACAAAGAAATCTCTCGCCCCCCACCCCGGGGGCAAAAGGGCCAGGCGAAAAAAGTCTAAAAACCAGAAAGGCAGGACAGGCCACGGAGTCAAGGGAGCCTTGTTAAGCTGATGGGCGGGATGTCAATGGCCAACAGCCAATCTTCACAAGTGTATCCTCTTTCCCAAACCATGGAAAACACAGAACCACAGAGCATAGGGCACTTCCACACATGGACGTTGACCTTGGGAAAATGAAAAAATCAACCAGACACAGGGACCCCAAAGTTGAGGGCTGCTGTCTTGACAAGAACCTCCACTCCGGTACACGTTTCATATCCCAGGAAAGAGCCAAGTGGACAGAGACGAGTGGACAAGTGGACAAAGACAAGTGAACAAGTGGACAAGTGGTGCTACGTAGGTCCAATGGAGTGTCACTCAGCCATGAAATCCACGTCATGAGGCTGGTAGCAGCATCCTGAGTGGATTTAGGTACGATCATCCTCAGTGAAATAAGTCCCACAAAAAAAGAAACTTATGATATCACTTATCGACGGAATGTACAAATCGTTCCCCATGAACGGAATCCCCAAACAGAACAGAGTCACGCTTTTAGAAAACACACTTATGCCTGCTTCAGGGGAAAGCTGAGGTGGGGTGACACATAAAACTCGAGTTTGAAATGAGCACAGATACCCTTCCGAAAACCGAATATGGAATGGACACGACCTACTCCTTGCTCAATCAACTGGACTCACCAGACCCTGTTCATCGCACAAGTATCTATCCGACTAGTAAGCATCTTAAAAGCTAAGTCTTGATATCTCTGTCTAAGTGCATCAAGTGTGTGTAAAGCGGCCTAAAACCAGCAGGGAAAATCAGCTCAGACCCATTCTGAGGATACATTTCCAACATAAAGAAGAAACAAGCAGGGCAAAACACAGAGAAATTCTTCCAAAATGCGTTCAGGGACTGGCATGCAACCAGGATTGACCACATCTACAGCCCCAGCGGCAGAAGACATAAGGCTGGACACTCTTGGGGCTGAGACGATTGGTGAGGTTGGGAAAGCAAATGCAGACCCTTGAAAGGAATCCTGCGTGCTCCCCATTCCATGGGTCCCAACTCTCCAGGTTCAACGCAATCTTCCGACAGCGAAAGCACTCATTGGAAACCCAGCGGATGCTACACCCTGGGATCGGGAAAGCTTTCTGAAACTCACCTCAGTTTTCATCTCCTGGTGCTCGTGTTCTCCATTCAGGCCCCCTTACTAACAATCTCCCCACTTGGAGACTCGGCGCCTTTCCATGCCTCTTTCGTACCGTCTGCAATTTGTCCGCAGGATGAACTGCAAGAGGGGGAACCAATGAGAGACTCGCTGGAGGTGTTTGGTCGGGCACATGTCACTCTCATTTCCCATCACGAAGAAGAATTCACCAGAGGTTCAGCCTGCCACCGCGGATCGACAATAGGGCGTGAAGCCATCCAGCCGTGTTGCGACCCACTCACAAAAAAGCGACTTGGGAAATGGAGCTCAGGGGCACTGCACTTCCCAAACCTGCAGAGTTCTAAACGATAACTATCGCCCCAAAATATATTGAGGTCAGGCTACGAAGAGGCGCTGAACGCAAGGCAGAACTGCAGGAAACGGATGTCAACGGGTACATCGGAATGGCCCCGATAGCACACGAAAAGCGCCAGAACGTGGACAATGATGCGGTTGGCCAAAAAGGGCGTATGCGTTTTTTCCTGAATATATTCAGGAAAAAACGCATACGCCCTTTTTGGCCAACCAAGCAACCTGGGAGAGCAAATCAGCACTACAAAGAAATCTCTCGCCCCCCACCCCGGGGCAAAAGGGCCAGGCGAAAAAAGTCTAAAAACCAGAAAGGCAGGACAGGCCACGGAGTCAAGGGAGCCTTGTTAAGCTGATGGGCGGGATGTCAATGGCCAACAGCCAATCTTCACAAGTGTATCCTCTTTCCCAAACCATGGAAAACACAGAACCACAGAACATAGGGCACTTCCATACATGGGCGTTGACCTTGGGAAAATGAAAAAATCAACCAGACACAGGGACCCCAAAGTTGAGGGCTGCTGTCTTGACAAGAACCTCCACTCCGGTACACGTTTCATATCCCAGGAAAGAGCCAAGTGGACAGAGACGAGTGGACAAGTGGACAAAGACAAGTGAACAAGTGGACAAGTGGTGCTACGTAGGTCCAATGGAGTGTCACTCAGCCATGAAATCCACGTCATGAGGCTGGTAGCAGCATCCTGAGTGGATTTAGGTACGATCATCC
The DNA here is from genome assembly GCF_026419965.1 of Kogia breviceps. Classification (NCBI taxonomy): domain Eukaryota; kingdom Metazoa; phylum Chordata; class Mammalia; order Artiodactyla; family Physeteridae; genus Kogia; species Kogia breviceps. Next base: position 139,081,779 of record NC_081330.1, read on the forward strand.
TCAGTGAAATAAGTCCCACAAAAAAAGAAACTTATGATATCACTTATCGAGGGAATGTAAAAATCGCTCCCCATGAACGGAATCCCCAAACAGAACAGAGTCACGCTTTTAGAAAACACACTTATGCCTGCTTCAGGGGAAAGCTGAGGTGGGGTGACGCATAAAACTCGAGTTTGAAATGAGCACAGATACCCTTCCGAAAACCGAATATGGAATGGACACGACCTACTCCTTGCTCAATCAACTGGACTCACCAGACCCTGTTCATCGCACAAGTATCTATCCGACTAGTAAGCATCTTAAAAGCTAAGTCTTGATATCTCTGTGTAAGTGCATCAAGTGTGTGTAAAGCGGCCTAAAACCAGCAGGGAAAATCAGCTCAGACCCATTCTGAGGATACATTTCCAACATAAAGAAGAAACAAGCAGGGCAAAACAGAGAGAAATTCTTCCAAAATGCGTTCAGGGACTGGCATGCAACCAGGATTGACCACATCTACAGCCCCAGCGGCAGAAGACATAAGGCTGGACACTCTTGGGGCTGAGACGATTGGTGAGGTTGGGAAAGCAAATGCAGACCCTTGAAAGGAATCCTGCGTGCTCCCCATTCCATGGGTCCCAACTCTCCAGGTTCAACGCAATCTTCCGACAGCGAAAGCACTCATTGGAAACCCAGCGGATGCTACACCGTGGGATCGGGAAAGCTTTCTGAAACTCACCTCAGTTTTCATCTCCTGGTGCTCGTGTTCTCCATTCAGGCCCCCTTACTAACAATCTCCCCACTTGGAGACTCGGCGCCTTTCCATGCCTCTTTCGTACCGTCTGCAATTTGTCCGCAGGATGAACTGCAAGAGGGGGAACCAATGAGAGACTCGCTGGAGGTGTTTGGTCGGGCACATGTCACTCTCATTTCCCATCACGAAGAAGAATTCACCAGAGGTTCAGCCTGCCACCGCGGATCGACAATAGGGCGTGAAGCCATCCAGCCGTGTTGCGTCCCACTCACAAAAAAGCGACTTGGGAAATGGAGCTCAGGGGCACTGCACTTCCCAAACCTGCAGAGTTCTAAACGATAACTATCGCCCCAAAATATATTGAGGTCAGGCTACGAAGAGGCGCTGAACGCAAGGCAGAACTGCAGGAAACGGATGTCAACGGGTACATCGGAATGGCCCCGATAGCACACGAAAAGCGCCAGAACGTGGACAATGATGCGGTTGGCCAAAAAGGGCGTATGCGTTTTTTCCTGAATATATTCAGGAAAAAACGCATACGCCCTTTTTGGCCAACCAAGCAACCTGGGAGAGCAAATCAGCACTACAAAGAAATCTCTCGCCCCCCACCCCGGGGCAAAAGGGCCAGGCGAAAAAAGTCTAAAAACCAGAAAGGCAGGACAGGCCACGGAGTCAAGGGAGCCTTGTTAAGCTGATGGGCGGGATGTCAATGGCCAACAGCCAATCTTCACAAGTGTATCCTCTTTCCCAAACCATGGAAAACACAGAACCACAGAGCATAGGGCACTTCCACACATGGGCGTTGACCTTGGGAAAATGAAAAAATCAACCAGACACAGGGACCCCAAAGTTGAGGGCTGCTGTCTTGACAAGAACCTCCACTCCGGTACACGTTTCATATCCCAGGAAAGAGCCAAGTGGACAAAGACGAGTGGACAAGTGGACAAAGACAAGTGGACCAGTGGACAAGTGGTCCTACGTAGGTGCAATGGAGTGTCACTCAGCCATGAAATCCACGTCATGAGGCTGGTAGCAGCATCCTGAGTGGATTTAGGTACGATCATCCTCAGTGAAATAAGTCCCACAAAAAAAGAAACTTATGATATCACTTATCGAGGGAATGTAAAAATCGCTCCCCATGAACGGAATCCCCAAACAGAACAGAGTCACGCTTTTAGAAAACACACTTATGCCTGCTTCAGGGGAAAGGTGATGTGGGGTGACGCATAAAACTCGAGTTTGAAATGAGCACAGATACCCTTCCGAAAACCGAATATGGAATGGACACGACCTACTCCTTGCTCAATCAACTGGACTCAGCAGACCCTGTTCATCGCACAAGTATCTATCCGACTACTAAGCATCTTAAAAGCTAAGTCTTGATATCTCTGTCTAAGTGCATCAAGTGTGTGTAAAGCGGCCTAAAACCAGCAGGGAAAATCAGCTCAGACCCATTCTGAGGATACATTTCCAACACAAAGAAGAAACAAGCAGGGCAAAACAGAGAGAAATTCTTCCAAAATGCGTTCAGGGACTGGCATGCAACCAGGATTGACCACATCTACAGCCCCAGTGGCAGAAGACATAAGGCTGGACACTCTTGGGGCTGAGATGATTGGTGAGGTTGGGAAAGCAAGTGCAGACCCTTGAAAGGAATCCTGCGTGCTCCCCATTCCATGGGTCCCAACTCTCCAGGTTCAACGCAATCTTCCGACAGCGAAAGCACTCATTGGAAACCCAGCGGATGCTACACCGTGGGATCGGGAAAGCATAATGAAACTCACCTCAGTTTTCATCTCCTGGTGCTCGTGTTCTCCATTCAGGCCCCCTTACTAACAATCTCCCCACTTGGAGACTCGGCGCCTTTCCATGCCTCTTTCGTACCGTCTGCAATTTGTCCGCAGGATGAACTGCAAGAGGGGGAACCAATGAGAGACTCGCTGGAGGTGTTTGGTCGGGCACATGTCACTCTCATTTCCCATCGCGAAGAAGAATTCACCAGAGGCTCAGCCTGCCACCCCGGATCGACAATAGGGCGTGAAGCCATCCAGCCGAGTTGCGTCCCACTCACAAAAAAGCGACTTGGGAAATGGAGCTCAGGGGCACTGCACTTCCCAAAGCTGCAGAGTTCTAAACAATAACTATCGCCCCAAAATATATTGAGGTCAGGGTACGAAGAGGCGTTGAACGCAAGGCAGAACTGCAGGAAACGGAGGTCAACGGGTACATCGGAATGGCCCCGATAGCACATGAAAAGCGCCACAACGTGGACAAGGATGCGGTTGGCCAAAAAGGGCGTATGCGTTTTTTCCTGAATATATTCAGGAATAAACGCATACGCCCTTTTTGGCCAACCAAGCAAGCTGGGAGAGAAAATCAGCACTACAAAGAAATCTCTCGCCCCCCCCGGGGGCAAAAGGGCCAGGCGAAAAAAGTCTAAAAACCAGAAAGGCAGGACAGGCCACGGAGTCAAGGGAGCCTTGTTAAGCTGATGGGCGGGATGTCAATGGCCAACAGCCAATCTTCACAAGTGTATCCTCTTTCCCAAACCATGGAAAACACAGAACCACAGAGCATAGGGCACTTCCACACATGGGCGTTGACCTTGGGAAAATGAAAAAATCAACCAGACACAGGGACCCCAAAGTTGAGGGCTGCTGTCTTGACAAGAACCTCCACTCCGGTACACGTTTCATATCCCAGGAAAGAGCCAAGTGGACAAAGACGAGTGGACAAGTGGACAAAGACAAGTGGACAAGTGGACAAGTGGTGCTACGTAGGTCCAATGGAGTGTCACTCAGCCATGAAATCCACGTCATGAGGCTGGTAGCAGCATCCTGAGTGGATTTAGGTACGATCATCCTCAGTGAAATAAGTCCCACAAAAAAAGAAACTTATGATATCACTTATCGAGGGAATGTAAAAATCGCTCCCCATGAACGGAATCCCCAAACAGAACAGAGTCACGCTTTTAGAAAACACACTTATGCCTGCTTCAGGGGAAAGCTGAGGTGGGGTGACGCATAAAACTCGAGTTTGAAATGAGCACAGATACCCTTCCGAAAACCGAATATGGAATGGACACGACCTACTCCTTGCTCAATCAACTGGACTCACCAGACCCTGTTCATCGCAGAAGTATCTATCCGACTAGTAAGCATCTTCAAAGCTAAGTCTTGATATCTCTGTGTAAGTGCATCAAGTGTGTGTAAAGTGGCCTAAAACCAGCAGGGAAAATCAGCTCAGACCCATTCTGAGGATACATTTCCAACATAAAGAAGAAACAAGCAGGGCAAAACAGAGAGAAATTCTTCCAAAATGCGTTCAGGGACTGGCATGCAACCAGGATTGACCACATCTACAGCCCCAGCGGCGGAAGACATAAGGCTGGACAGTCTTGGGGCTGAGACGATTGGTGAGGTTGGGAAAGCAAATGCAGACCCTTGAAAGGAATCCTGCGTGCTCCCCATTCCATGGGTCCCAACTCTCCAGGTTCAACGCAATCTTCCGACAGCGAAAGCACTCATTGGAAACCCAGCGGATGCTACACCCTGGGATCGGGAAAGCTTTCTGAAACTCACCTCAGTTTTCATCTCCTGGTGCTCGTGTTCTCCATTCAGGCCCCCTTACTAACAATCTCCCCACTTGGAGACTCGGCGCCTTTCCATGCCTCTTTCGTACCGTCTGCAATTTGTCCGCAGGATGAACTGCAAGAGGGGGAACCAATGAGAGACTCGCTGGAGGTGTTTGGTCGGGCACATGTCACTCTCATTTCCCATCACGAAGAAGAATTCACCAGCGGTTCAGCCTGCCACCCCGGATCGACAATAGGACGTGAAGCCATCCAGCCGTGTTGCGTCCCACTCACAAAAAAGCGACTTGGGAAATGGAGCTCAGGGGCACTGCACTTCCCAAACCTGCAGAGTTCTAAACGATAACTATCGCCCCAAAATATATTGAGGTCAGGCTACGAAGAGGCGCTGAACGCAAGGCAGAACTGCAGGAAACGGATGTCAACGGGTACATCGGAATGGCCCCGATAGCACATGAAAAGCGCCAGAACGTGGACAATGATGCGGTTGGCCAAAAAGGGCGTATGCGTTTTTTCCTGAATATATTCAGGAAAAAACGCATACGCCCTTTTTGGCCAACCAAGCAACCTGGGAGAGCAAATCAGCACTACAAAGAAATCTCTCGCCCCCCCCCCCCCGGGGCAAAAGGGCCAGGCGAAAAAAGTCTAAAAACCAGAAAGGCAGGACAGCCCACGGAGTAAAGGGAGCCTTGTTAAGCTGATGGGCGGGATGTCAATGGCCAACAGCCAATCTTCACAAGTGTATCCTCTTTCCCAAACCATGGAAAACACAGAACCACAGAGCATAGGGCACTTCCACACATGGGCGTTGACCTTGGGAAAATGAAAAAATCAACCAGACACAGGGACCCCAAAGTTGAGGGCTGCTGTCTTGACAAGAACCTCCACTCCGGTACACGTTTCATATCCCAGGAAAGAGCTAAGTGGACAAAGACGAGTGGACAAGTGGACAAAGACAAGTGAACAAGTGGACAAGTGGTGCTACGTAGGTCCAATGGAGTGTCACTCAACCATGAAATCCACGTCATGAGGCTGGTAGCAGCATCCTGAGTGGATTTAGGTACGATCATCCTCAGTGAAATAAGTCCCACAAAAAAAGAAACTTATGATATCACTTATCGAGGGAATGTAAAAATCGCTCCCCATGAACGGAATCCCCAAACAGAACAGAGTCACGCTTTTAGAAAACACACTTATGCCTGCTTCAGGGGAAAGGTGAGGTAGGGTGACGCATAAAACTCGAGTTTGAAATGAGCACAGATACCCTTCCGAAAACCGAATATGGAATGGACACGACCTACTCCTTGCTCAATCAACTGGACTCACCAGACCCTGTTCATCGCACAAGTATCTATCCGACTAGTAAGCATCTTAAAAGCTAAGTCTTGATATCTCTGTCCAAGTGCATCAAGTGTGTGTAAAGCGGCCTAAAACCAGCAGGGAAAATCAGCTCAGACCCATTCTGAGGATACATTTCCAACATAAAGAAGAAACAAGCAGGGCAAAACAGAGAGAAATTCTTCCAAAATGCGTTCAGGGACTGGCATGCAACCAGGATTGACCACATCTACAGCCCCAGCGGCAGAAGACATAAGGCTGGACAGTCTTGGCGCTGAGACGATTGGTGAGGTTGGGAAAGCAAATGCAGACCCTTGAAAGGAATCCTGCGTGCTCCCCATTCCATGGGTCCCAACTCTCCAGGTTCAACGCAATCTTCCGACACCGAAAGCACTCATTGGAAACCCAGCGGATGCTACACCGTGGGATCGGGAAAGCTTTCTGAAACTCACCTCAGTTTTCATCTCCTGGTGCTCGTGTTCTCCATTCAGGCCCCCTTACTAACAATCTCCCCACTTGGAGACTCGGCGCCTTTCCATGCCTCTTTCGTACCGTCTGCAATTTGTCCGCAGGATGAACTGCAAGAGGGGGAACCAATGAGAGACTCGCTGGAGGTGTTTGGTCGGGCACATGTCACTCTCATTTCCCATCACGAAGAAGAATTCACCAGAGGTTCAGCCTGCCACCGCGGATCGACAATAGGGCGTGAAGCCATCCAGCCGTGTTGCGACCCACTCACAAAAAAGCGACTTGGGAAATGGAGCTCAGGGGCACTGCACTTCCCAAACCTGCAGAGTTCTAAACGATAACTATCGCCCCAAAATATATTGAGGTCAGGCTACGAAGAGGCGCTGAACGCAAGGCAGAACTGCAGGAAACGGATGTCAACGGGTACATCGGAATGGCCCCGATAGCACATGAAAAGCGCCAGAACGTGGACAATGATGCGGTTGGCCAAAAAGGGCGTATGCGTTTTTTCCTGAATATATTCAGGAATAAACGCATACGCCCTTTTTGGCCAACCAAGCAACCTGGGAGAGCAAATCAGCACTACAAAGAAATCTCTCGCCCCCCACCCCGGGGGCAAAAGGGCCAGGCGAAAAAAGTCTAAAAACCAGAAAGGCAGGACAGGCCACGGAGTCAAGGGAGCCTTGTTAAGCTGATGGGCGGGATGTCAATGGCCAACAGCCAATCTTCACAAGTGTATCCTCTTTCCCAAACCATGGAAAACACAGAACCACAGAGCATAGGGCACTTCCACACATGGACGTTGACCTTGGGAAAATGAAAAAATCAACCAGACACAGGGACCCCAAAGTTGAGGGCTGCTGTCTTGACAAGAACCTCCACTCCGGTACACGTTTCATATCCCAGGAAAGAGCCAAGTGGACAGAGACGAGTGGACAAGTGGACAAAGACAAGTGAACAAGTGGACAAGTGGTGCTACGTAGGTCCAATGGAGTGTCACTCAGCCATGAAATCCACGTCATGAGGCTGGTAGCAGCATCCTGAGTGGATTTAGGTACGATCATCCTCAGTGAAATAAGTCCCACAAAAAAAGAAACTTATGATATCACTTATCGACGGAATGTACAAATCGTTCCCCATGAACGGAATCCCCAAACAGAACAGAGTCACGCTTTTAGAAAACACACTTATGCCTGCTTCAGGGGAAAGCTGAGGTGGGGTGACACATAAAACTCGAGTTTGAAATGAGCACAGATACCCTTCCGAAAACCGAATATGGAATGGACACGACCTACTCCTTGCTCAATCAACTGGACTCACCAGACCCTGTTCATCGCACAAGTATCTATCCGACTAGTAAGCATCTTAAAAGCTAAGTCTTGATATCTCTGTCTAAGTGCATCAAGTGTGTGTAAAGCGGCCTAAAACCAGCAGGGAAAATCAGCTCAGACCCATTCTGAGGATACATTTCCAACATAAAGAAGAAACAAGCAGGGCAAAACACAGAGAAATTCTTCCAAAATGCGTTCAGGGACTGGCATGCAACCAGGATTGACCACATCTACAGCCCCAGCGGCAGAAGACATAAGGCTGGACACTCTTGGGGCTGAGACGATTGGTGAGGTTGGGAAAGCAAATGCAGACCCTTGAAAGGAATCCTGCGTGCTCCCCATTCCATGGGTCCCAACTCTCCAGGTTCAACGCAATCTTCCGACAGCGAAAGCACTCATTGGAAACCCAGCGGATGCTACACCCTGGGATCGGGAAAGCTTTCTGAAACTCACCTCAGTTTTCATCTCCTGGTGCTCGTGTTCTCCATTCAGGCCCCCTTACTAACAATCTCCCCACTTGGAGACTCGGCGCCTTTCCATGCCTCTTTCGTACCGTCTGCAATTTGTCCGCAGGATGAACTGCAAGAGGGGGAACCAATGAGAGACTCGCTGGAGGTGTTTGGTCGGGCACATGTCACTCTCATTTCCCATCACGAAGAAGAATTCACCAGAGGTTCAGCCTGCCACCGCGGATCGACAATAGGGCGTGAAGCCATCCAGCCGTGTTGCGACCCACTCACAAAAAAGCGACTTGGGAAATGGAGCTCAGGGGCACTGCACTTCCCAAACCTGCAGAGTTCTAAACGATAACTATCGCCCCAAAATATATTGAGGTCAGGCTACGAAGAGGCGCTGAACGCAAGGCAGAACTGCAGGAAACGGATGTCAACGGGTACATCGGAATGGCCCCGATAGCACACGAAAAGCGCCAGAACGTGGACAATGATGCGGTTGGCCAAAAAGGGCGTATGCGTTTTTTCCTGAATATATTCAGGAAAAAACGCATACGCCCTTTTTGGCCAACCAAGCAACCTGGGAGAGCAAATCAGCACTACAAAGAAATCTCTCGCCCCCCACCCCGGGGCAAAAGGGCCAGGCGAAAAAAGTCTAAAAACCAGAAAGGCAGGACAGGCCACGGAGTCAAGGGAGCCTTGTTAAGCTGATGGGCGGGATGTCAATGGCCAACAGCCAATCTTCACAAGTGTATCCTCTTTCCCAAACCATGGAAAACACAGAACCACAGAACATAGGGCACTTCCATACATGGGCGTTGACCTTGGGAAAATGAAAAAATCAACCAGACACAGGGACCCCAAAGTTGAGGGCTGCTGTCTTGACAAGAACCTCCACTCCGGTACACGTTTCATATCCCAGGAAAGAGCCAAGTGGACAGAGACGAGTGGACAAGTGGACAAAGACAAGTGAACAAGTGGACAAGTGGTGCTACGTAGGTCCAATGGAGTGTCACTCAGCCATGAAATCCACGTCATGAGGCTGGTAGCAGCATCCTGAGTGGATTTAGGTACGATCATCCTCAGTGAAATAAGTCCCACAAAAAAAGAAACTTATGATATCACTTATCGAGGGAATGTAAAAATCGCTCCCCATGAACGGAATCCCCAAACAGAACAGAGTCACGCTTTTAGAAAACACACTTATGCCTGCTTCAGGGGAAAGCTGAGGTGGGGTGACGCATAAAACTCGAGTTTGAAATGAGCACAGATACCCTTCCGAAAACCGAATATGGAATGGACACGACCTACTCCTTGCTCAATCAACTGGACTCACCAGACCCTGTTCATCGCACAAGTATCTATCCGACTAGTAAGCATCTTAAAAGCTAAGTCTTGATATCTCTGTGTAAGTGCATCAAGTGTGTGTAAAGCGGCCTAAAACCAGCAGGGAAAATCAGCTCAGACCCATTCTGAGGATACATTTCCAACATAAAGAAGAAACAAGCAGGGCAAAACAGAGAGAAATTCTTCCAAAATGCGTTCAGGGACTGGCATGCAACCAGGATTGACCACATCTACAGCCCCAGCGGCAGAAGACATAAGGCTGGACACTCTTGGGGCTGAGACGATTGGTGAGGTTGGGAAAGCAAATGCAGACCCTTGAAAGGAATCCTGCGTGCTCCCCATTCCATGGGTCCCAACTCTCCAGGTTCAACGCAATCTTCCGACAGCGAAAGCACTCATTGGAAACCCAGCGGATGCTACACCGTGGGATCGGGAAAGCTTTCTGAAACTCACCTCAGTTTTCATCTCCTGGTGCTCGTGTTCTCCATTCAGGCCCCCTTACTAACAATCTCCCCACTTGGAGACTCGGCGCCTTTCCATGCCTCTTTCGTACCGTCTGCAATTTGTCCGCAGGATGAACTGCAAGAGGGGGAACCAATGAGAGACTCGCTGGAGGTGTTTGGTCGGGCACATGTCACTCTCATTTCCCATCACGAAGAAGAATTCACCAGAGGTTCAGCCTGCCACCGCGGATCGACAATAGGGCGTGAAGCCATCCAGCCGTGTTGCGTCCCACTCACAAAAAAGCGACTTGGGAAATGGAGCTCAGGGGCACTGCACTTCCCAAACCTGCAGAGTTCTAAACGATAACTATCGCCCCAAAATATATTGAGGTCAGGCTACGAAGAGGCGCTGAACGCAAGGCAGAACTGCAGGAAACGGATGTCAACGGGTACATCGGAATGGCCCCGATAGCACACGAAAAGCGCCAGAACGTGGACAATGATGCGGTTGGCCAAAAAGGGCGTATGCGTTTTTTCCTGAATATATTCAGGAAAAAACGCATACGCCCTTTTTGGCCAACCAAGCAACCTGGGAGAGCAAATCAGCACTACAAAGAAATCTCTCGCCCCCCACCCCGGGGCAAAAGGGCCAGGCGAAAAAAGTCTAAAAACCAGAAAGGCAGGACAGGCCACAGAGTCAAGGGAGCCTTGTTAAGCTGATGGGCGGGATGTCAATGGCCAACAGCCAATCTTCACAAGTGTATCCTCTTTCCCAAACCATGGAAAACACAGAACCACAGAACATAGGGCACTTCCACACATGGGCGTTGACCTTGGGAAAATGAAAAAATGAACCAGACACAGGGACCCCAAAGTTGAGGGCTGCTGTCTTGACAAGAACCTCCAGTCCGGTACACGTTTCATATCCCAGGAAAGAGCCAAGTGGACAGAGACGAGTGGACAAGTGGACAAGGACAAGTGGACAAGTGGACAAGTGGTGCTACGTAGGTCCAATGGAGTGTCACTCAGCCATGAAATCCACGTCATGAGGCTGGTAGCAGCATCCTGAGTGGATTTAGGTACGATCATCCTCAGTGAAATAAGTCCCACAAAAAAAGAAACTTATGATATCACTTATCGAGGGAATGTAAAAATCGCTCCCCATGAACGGAATCCCCAAACAGAACAGAGTCACGCTTTTAGAAAACACACTTATGCCTGCTTCAGGGGAAAGGTGAGGTGGGGTGACGCATAAAACTCGAGTTTGAAATGAGCACAGATACCCTTCCGAAAACCGAATATGGAATGGACACGACCTACTCCTTGCTCAATCAACTGGACTCACCAGACCCTGTTCATCGCACAAGTATCTATCCGACTAGTAAGCATCTTAAAAGCTAAGTCTTGATATCTCTGTCTAAGTGCATCAAGTGTGTGTAAAGCGGCCTAAAACCAGCAGGGAAAATCAGCTCAGACCCATTCTGAGGATACATTTCCAACATAAAGAAGAAACAAGCAGGGCAAAACACAGAGAAATTCTTCCAAAATGCGTTCGGGGACTGGCATGCAACCAGGATTGACCACATCTACAGCCCCAGCGGCAGAAGACATAAGGCTGGACACTCTTGGGGCTGAGACGATTGGTGAGGTTGGGAAAGCAAATGCAGACCCTTGAAAGGAATCCTGCGTGCTCCCCATTCCATGGGTCCCAACTCTCCAGGTTCAACGCAATCTTCCGACAGCGAAAGCACTCATTGGAAACCCAGCGGATGCTACACCCTGGGATCGGGAAAGCTTTCTGAAACTCACCTCAGTTTTCATCTCCTGGTGCTCGTGTTCTCCATTCAGGCCCCCTTACTAACAATCTCCCCACTTGGAGACTCGGCGCCTTTCCATGCCTCTTTCGTACCGTCTGCAATTTGTCCGCAGGATGAACTGCAAGAGGGGGAACCAATGAGAGACTCGCTGGAGGTGTTTGGTCGGGCACATGTCACTCTCATTTCCCATCACGAAGAAGAATTCACCAGAGGTTCAGCCTGCCACCGCGGATCGACAATAGGGCGTGAAGCCATCCAGCCGTGTTGCGACCCACTCACAAAAAAGCGACTTGGGAAATGGAGCTCAGGGGCACTGCACTTCCCAAACCTGCAGAGTTCTAAACGATAACTATCGCCCCAAAATATATTGAGGTCAGGCTACGAAGAGGCGCTGAACGCAAGGCAGAACTGCAGGAAACGGATGTCAACGGGTACATCGGAATGGCCCCGATAGCACACGAAAAGCGCCAGAACGTGGACAATGATGCGGTTGGCCAAAAAGGGCGTATGCGTTTTTTCCTGAATATATTCAGGAAAAAACGCATACGCCCTTTTTGGCCAACCAAGCAACCTGGGAGAGCAAATCAGCACTACAAAGAAATCTCTCGCCCCCCACCCCGGGGCAAAAGGGCCAGGCGAAAAAAGTCTAAAAACCAGAAAGGCAGGACAGGCCACGGAGTCAAGGGAGCCTTGTTAAGCTGATGGGCGGGATGTCAATGGCCAACAGCCAATCTTCACAAGTGTATCCTCTTTCCCAAACCATGGAAAACACAGAACCACAGAACATAGGGCACTTCCATACATGGGCGTTGACCTTGGGAAAATGAAAAAATCAACCAGACACAGGGACCCCAAAGTTGAGGGCTGCTGTCTTGACAAGAACCTCCACTCCGGTACACGTTTCATATCCCAGGAAAGAGCCAAGTGGACAGAGACGAGTGGACAAGTGGACAAAGACAAGTGAACAAGTGGACAAGTGGTGCTACGTAGGTCCAATGGAGTGTCACTCAGCCATGAAATCCACGTCATGAGGCTGGTAGCAGCATCCTGAGTGGATTTAGGTACGATCATCCTCAGTGAAATAAGTCCCACAAAAAAAGAAACTTATGATATCACTTATCGAGGGAATGTAAAAATCGCTCCCCATGAACGGAATCCCCAAACAGAACAGAGTCACGCTTTTAGAAAACACACTTATGCCTGCTTCAGGGGAAAGCTGAGGTGGGGTGACGCATAAAACTCGAGTTTGAAATGAGCACAGATACCCTTCCGAAAACCGAATATGGAATGGACACGACCTACTCCTTGCTCAATCAACTGGACTCACCAGACCCTGTTCATCGCACAAGTATCTATCCGACTAGTAAGCATCTTAAAAGCTAAGTCTTGATATCTCTGTGTAAGTGCATCAAGTGTGTGTAAAGCGGCCTAAAACCAGCAGGGAAAATCAGCTCAGACCCATTCTGAGGATACATTTCCAACATAAAGAAGAAACAAGCAGGGCAAAACAGAGAGAAATTCTTCCAAAATGCGTTCAGGGACTGGCATGCAACCAGGATTGACCACATCTACAGCCCCAGCGGCAGAAGACATAAGGCTGGACACTCTTGGGGCTGAGACGATTGGTGAGGTTGGGAAAGCAAATGCAGACCCTTGAAAGGAATCCTGCGTGCTCCCCATTCCATGGGTCCCAACTCTCCAGGTTCAACGCAATCTTCCGACAGCGAAAGCACTCATTGGAAACCCAGCGGATGCTACACCGTGGGATCGGGAAAGCTTTCTGAAACTCACCTCAGTTTTCATCTCCTGGTGCTCGTGTTCTCCATTCAGGCCCCCTTACTAACAATCTCCCCACTTGGAGACTCGGCGCCTTTCCATGCCTCTTTCGTACCGTCTGCAATTTGTCCGCAGGATGAACTGCAAGAGGGGGAACCAATGAGAGACTCGCTGGAGGTGTTTGGTCGGGCACATGTCACTCTCATTTCCCATCACGAAGAAGAATTCACCAGAGGTTCAGCCTGCCACCGCGGATCGACAATAGGGCGTGAAGCCATCCAGCCGTGTTGCGTCCCACTCACAAAAAAGCGACTTGGGAAATGGAGCTCAGGGGCACTGCACTTCCCAAACCTGCAGAGTTCTAAACGATAACTATCGCCCCAAAATATATTGAGGTCAGGCTACGAAGAGGCGCTGAACGCAAGGCAGAACTGCAGGAAACGGATGTCAACGGGTACATCGGAATGGCCCCGATAGCACACGAAAAGCGCCAGAACGTGGACAATGATGCGGTTGGCCAAAAAGGGCGTATGCGTTTTTTCCTGAATATATTCAGGAAAAAACGCATACGCCCTTTTTGGCCAACCAAGCAACCTGGGAGAGCAAATCAGCACTACAAAGAAATCTCTCGCCCCCCACCCCGGGGCAAAAGGGCCAGGCGAAAAAAGTCTAAAAACCAGAAAGGCAGGACAGGCCACAGAGTCAAGGGAGCCTTGTTAAGCTGATGGGCGGGATGTCAATGGCCAACAGCCAATCTTCACAAGTGTATCCTCTTTCCCAAACCATGGAAAACACAGAACCACAGAACATAGGGCACTTCCACACATGGGCGTTGACCTTGGGAAAATGAAAAAATGAACCAGACACAGGGACCCCAAAGTTGAGGGCTGCTGTCTTGACAAGAACCTCCAGTCCGGTACACGTTTCATATCCCAGGAAAGAGCCAAGTGGACAGAGACGAGTGGACAAGTGGACAAGGACAAGTGGACAAGTGGACAAGTGGTGCTACGTAGGTCCAATGGAGTGTCACTCAGCCATGAAATCCACGTCATGAGGCTGGTAGCAGCATCCTGAGTGGATTTAGGTACGATCATCCTCAGTGAAATAAGTCCCACAAAAAAAGAAACTTATGATATCACTTATCGAGGGAATGTAAAAATCGCTCCCCATGAACGGAATCCCCAAACAGAACAGAGTCACGCTTTTAGAAAACACACTTATGCCTGCTTCAGGGGAAAGGTGAGGTGGGGTGACGCATAAAACTCGAGTTTGAAATGAGCACAGATACCCTTCCGAAAACCGAATATGGAATGGACACGACCTACTCCTTGCTCAATCAACTGGACTCACCAGACCCTGTTCATCGCACAAGTATCTATCCGACTAGTAAGCATCTTAAAAGCTAAGTCTTGATATCTCTGTCTAAGTGCATCAAGTGTGTGTAAAGCGGCCTAAAACCAGCAGGGAAAATCAGCTCAGACCCATTCTGAGGATACATTTCCAACATAAAGAAGAAACAAGCAGGGCAAAACACAGAGAAATTCTTCCAAAATGCGTTCGGGGACTGGCATGCAACCAGGATTGACCACATCTACAGCCCCAGCGGCAGAAGACATAAGGCTGGACACTCTTGGGGCTGAGACGATTGGTGAGGTTGGGAAAGCAAATGCAGACCCTTGAAAGGAATCCTGCGTGCTCCCCATTCCATGGGTCCCAACTCTCCAGGTTCAACGCAATCTTCCGACAGCGAAAGCACTCATTGGAAACCCAGCGGATGCTACACCCTGGGATCGGGAAAGCTTTCTGAAACTCACCTCAGTTTTCATCTCCTGGTGCTCGTGTTCTCCATTCAGGCCCCCTTACTAACAATCTCCCCACTTGGAGACTCGGCGCCTTTCCATGCCTCTTTCGTACCGTCTGCAATTTGTCCGCAGGATGAACTGCAAGAGGGGGAACCAATGAGAGACTCGCTGGAGGTGTTTGGTCGGGCACATGTCACTCTCATTTCCCATCACGAAGAAGAATTCACCAGAGGTTCAGCCTGCCACCGCGGATCGACAATAGGGCGTGAAGCCATCCAGCCGTGTTGCGTCCCACTCACAAAAAAGCGACTTGGGAAATGGAGCTCAGGGGCACTGCACTTCCCAAACCTGCAGAGTTCTAAACGATAACTATCGCCCCAAAATATATTGAGGTCAGGCTACGAAGAGGCGTTGAACGCAAGGCAGAACTGCAGGAAACGGATGTCAACGGGTACATCGGAATGGGCCCGATAGCACACGAAAAGCGCCAGAACGTGGACAATGATGCGGTTGGCCAAAGAGGGCGTATGCGTTTTTTCCTGAATATATTCAGGAAAAAACGCATACGCCCTCTTTGGCCAACCAAGCAACCTGGGAGAGCAAATCAGCACTACAAAGAAATCTCTCGCCCCCCCCCCCCCGGGGCAAAAGGGCCAGGCGAAAAAAGTCTAAAAACCAGAAAGGCAGGACAGCCCACGGAGTCAAGGGAGCCTTGTTAAGCTGATGGGCGGGATGTCAATGGCCAACAGCCAATCTTCACAAGTGTATCCTCTTTCCCAAACCATGGAAAACACAGAACCACAGAGCATAGGGCACTTCCACACATGGGCGTTGACCTTGGGAAAATGAAAAAATCAACCAGACACAGGGACCCCAAAGTTGAGGGCTGCTGTCTTGACAAGAACCTCCACTCCGGTACACGTTTCATATCCCAGGAAAGAGCCAAGTGGACAAAGACGAGTGGACACGTGGACAAAGACAAGTGGACAAGTGGACAAGTGGTGCTACGTAGGTCCAATGGAGTGTCACTCAGCCATGAAATCCACGTCATGAGGCTGGTAGCAGCATCCTGAGTGGATTTAGGTACGATCATCCTCAGTGAAATAAGTCCCACAAAAAAAGAAACTTATGATATCACTTATCGAGGGAATGTAAAAATCGCTCCCCATGAACGGAATCCCCAAACAGAACAGAGTCACGCTTTTAGAAAACACACTTATGCCTGCTTCAGGGGAAAGGTGAGGTGGGGTGACGCATAAAACTCGAGTTTGAAATGAGCACAGATACCCTTCCGAAAACCGAATATGGAATGGACACGACCTACTCCTTGCTCAATCAACTGGACTCACCAGACCCTGTTCATCGCACAAGTATCTATCCGACTAGTAAGCATCTTCAAAGCTAAGTCTTGATATCTCTGTGTAAGTGCATCAAGTGTGTGTAAAGCGGCCTAAAACCAGCAGGGAAAATCAGCTCAGACCCATTCTGAGGATACATTTCCAACATAAAGAAGAAACAAGCAGGGCAAAACACAGAGAAATTCTTCCAAAATGCGTTCAGGGACTGGCATGCAACCAGGATTGACCACATCTACAGCCCCAGCGGCAGAAGACATAAGGCTGGACACTCTTGGGGCTGAGACGATTGGTGAGGTTGGGAAAGCAAATGCAGACCCTTGAAAGGAATCCTGCGTGCTCCCCATTCCATGGGTCCCAACTCTCCAGGTTCAACGCAATCTTCCGACAGCGAAAGCACTCATTGGAAACCCAGCGGATGCTACACCCTGGGATCGGGAAAGCTTTCTGAAACTCACCTCAGTTTTCATCTCCTGGTGCTCGTGTTCTCCATTCAGGCCCCCTTACTAACAATCTCCCCACTTGGAGACTCGGCGCCTTTCCATGCCTCTTTCGTACCGTCTGCAATTTGTCCGCAGGATGAACTGCAAGAGGGGGAACCAATGAGAGACTCGCTGGAGGTGTTTGGTCGGGCACATGTCACTCTCATTTCCCATCACGAAGAAGAATTCACCAGCGGTTCAGCCTGCCACCCCGGATCGACAATAGGGCGTGAAGCCATCCAGCCGTGTTGCGTCCCACTCACAAAAAAGCGACTTGGGAAATGGAGCTCAGGGGCACTGCACTTCCCAAACCTGCAGAGTTCTAAACGATAACTATCGCCCCAAAATATATTGAGGTCAGGCTACGAAGAGGCGCTGAACGCAAGGCAGAACTGCAGGAAAGGGATGTCAACGGGTACATCGGAATGGCCCCGATAGCACACGAAAAGCGCCAGAACGTGGACAATGATGCGGTTGGCCAAAGAGGGCGTATGCGTTTTTTCCTGAATATATTCAGGAAAAAACGCATACGCCGTTTTTGGCCAACCAAGCAACCTGGGAGAGCAAATCAGCACTACAAAGAAATCTCTCGCCCCCCCCCCCCCCGGGGGCAAAAGGGCCAGGCGAAAAAAGTCTAAAAACCAGAAAGGCAGGACAGCCCACGGAGTCAAGGGAGCCTTGTTAAGCTGATGGGCGGGATGTCAATGGCCAACAGCCAATCTTCACAAGTGTATCCTCTTTCCCAAACCATGGAAAACACAGAACCACAGAGCATAGGGCACTTCCACACATGGGCGTTGACCTTGGGAAAATGAAAAAATCAACCAGACACAGGGACCCCAAAGTTGAGGGCTGCTGTCTTGACAAGAACCTCCACTCCGGTACACGTTTCATATCCCAGGAAAGAGCCAAGTGGACAAAGACGAGTGGACACGTGGACAAAGACAAGTGGACAAGTGGACAAGTGGTGCTACGTAGGTCCAATGGAGTGTCACTCAGCCATGAAATCCACGTCATGAGGCTGGTAGCAGCATCCTGAGTGGATTTAGGTACGATCATCCTCAGTGAAATAAGTCCCACAAAAAAAGAAACTTATGATATCACTTATCGAGGGAATGTAAAAATCGCTCCCCATGCACTGAATCCCCAAACAGAACAGAGTCACGCTTTTAGAAAACACACTTATGCCTGCTTCAGGGGAAAGGTGAGGTGGGGTGACGCATAAAACTCGAGTTTGAAATGAGCACAGATACCCTTCCGAAAACCGAATATGGAATGGACACGACCTACTCCTTGCTCAATCAACTGGACTCACCAGACCCTGTTCATCGCACAAGTATCTATCCGACTAGTAAGCATCTTAAAAGCTAAGTCTTGATATCTCTGTGTAAGTGCATCAAGTGTGTGTAAAGCGGCCTAAAACCAGCAGGGAAAATCAGCTCAGACCCATTCTGAGGATACATTTCCAACATAAAGAAGAAACAAGCAGGGCAAAACACAGAGAAATTCTTCCAAAATGCGTTCAGGGACTGGCATGCAACCAGGATTGACCACATCTACAGCCCCAGCGGCAGAAGACATAAGGCTGGACACTCTTGGGGCTGAGACGATTGGTGAGGTTGGGAAAGCAAATGCAGACCCTTGAAAGGAATCCTGCGTGCTCCCCATTCCATGGGTCCCAACTCTCCAGGTTCAACGCAATCTTCCGACAGCGAAAGCACTCATTGGAAACCCAGCGGATGCTACACCGTGGGATCGGGAAAGCTTTCTGAAACTCACCTCAGTTTTCATCTCCTGGTGCTCGTGTTCTCCATTCAGGCCCCCTTACTAACAATCTCCCCACTTGGAGACTCGGCGCCTTTCCATGCCTCTTTCGTACCGTCTGCAATTTGTCCGCAGGATGAACTGCAAGAGGGGGAACCAATGAGAGACTCGCTGGAGGTGTTTGGTCGGGCACATGTCACTCTCATTTCCCATCACGAAGAAGAATTCACCAGCGGTTCAGCCTGCCACCCCGGATCGACAATAGGGCGTGAAGCCATCCAGCCGTGTTGCGTCCCACTCACAAAAAAGCGACTTGGGAAATGGAGCTCAGGGGCACTGCACTTCCCAAACCTGCAGAGTTCTAAACGATAACTATCGCCCCCAAATATATTGAGGTCAGGCTACGAAGAGGCGCTGAACGCAAGGCAGAACTGCAGGAAAGGGATGTCAACGGGTACATCGGAATGGCCCCGATAGCACATGAAAAGCGCCAGAACGTGGACAATGATGCGGTTGGCCAAAAAGGGCGTATGCGTTTTTTCCTGAATATATTCAGGAAAAAACGCATACGCCCTTTTTGGCCAACCAAGCAACCTGGGAGAGCAAATCAGCACTACAAAGAAATCTCTCCCCCCCCCCCCCCTGGGCAAAAGGGCCAGGCAAAAAAAGTCTAAAAACCAGAAAGGCAGGACAGGCCACGGAGTCAAGGGAACCTTGTTAAGCTGATGGGCGGGATGTCAATGGCCAACAGCCAATCTTCACAAGTGTATCCTCTTTCCCAAACCATGGAAAACACAGAACCACAGAGCATAGGGCACTTCCACACATGGGCGTTGACCTTGGGAAAATGAAAAAATCAACCAGACACAGGGACCCCAAAGTTGAGGGCTGCTGTCTTGACAAGAACCTCCACTCCGGTACACGTTTCATATCCCAGGAAAGAGCCAAGTGGACAAAGACGAGTGGACAAGTGGACAAAGACAAGTGGACAAGTGGACAAGTGGTGCTACGTAGGTCCAATGGAGTGTCACTCAGCCATGAAATCCACGTCATGAGGCTGGTAGCAGCATCCTGAGTGGATTTAGGTACGATCATCCTCAGTGAAATAAATCCCACAAAAAAAGAAACTTATGATATCACTTATCGAGGGAATGTAAAAATCGCTCCCCATGAACGGAATCCCCAAACAGAACAGAGTCACGCTTTTAGAAAACACACTTATGCCTGCTTCAGGGGAAAGGTGAGGTGGGGTGACGCATAAAACTCGAGTTTGAAATGAGCACAGATACCCTTCCGAAAACCGAATATGGAATGGACACGACCTACTCCTTGCTCAATCAACTGGACTCACCAGACCCTGTTCATCGCACAAGTATCTATCCGACTAGTAAGCATCTTAAAAGCTAAGTCTTGATATCTCTGTGTAAGTGCATCAAGTGTGTGTAAAGCGGCCTAAAACCAGCAGGGAAAATCAGCTCAGACCCATTCTGAGGATACATTTCCAACACAAAGAAGAAACAAGCAGGGCAAAACAGAGAGAAATTCTTCCAAAATGCGTTCAGGGACTGGCATGCAACCAGGATTGACCACATCTACAGCCCCAGCGGCAGAAGACATAAGGCTGGACACTCTTGGGGCTGAGACGATTGGTGAGGTTGGGAAAGCAAATGCAGACCCTTGAAAGGAATCCTGCGTGCTCCCCATTCCATGGGTCCCAACTCTCCAGGTTCAACGCAATCTTCCGACAGCGAAAGCACTCATTGGAAACCCAGCGGATGCTACACCGTGGGATCGGGAAAGCTTTCTGAAACTCACCTCAGTTTTCATCTCCTGGTGCTCGTGTTCTCCATTCAGGCCCCCTTACTAACAATCTCCCCACTTGGAGACTCGGCGCCTTTCCATGCCTCTTTCGTACCGTCTGCAATTTGTCCGCAGGATGAACTGCAAGAGGGGGAACCAATGAGAGACTCGCTGGAGGTGTTTGGTCGGGCACATGTCACTCTCATTTCCCATCACGAAGAAGAATTCACCAGCGGTTCAGCCTGCCACCGCGGATCGACAATAGGGCGTGAAGCCATCCAGCCGTGTTGCGACCCACTCACAAAAAAGCGACTTGGGAAATGGAGCTCAGGGGCACTGCACTTCCCAAACCTGCAGAGTTCTAAACGATAACTATCGCCCCAAAATATATTGAGGTCAGGCTACGAAGAGGCGTTGAACGCAAGGCAGAATTGCAGGAAACGGATGTCAACGGGTACATCGGAATGGCCCCGATAGCACATGAAAAGCGCCAGAACGTGGGCAATGATGCGGTTGGCCAAAAAGGGCGTATGCGTTTTTTCCTGAATATATTCAGGAAAAAACGCATACGCCCTTTTTGGCCAACCAAGCAACCTGGGAGAGCAAATCAGCACTACAAAGAAATCTCTCGCCCCCCCCCCCCGGGGGCAAAAGGGCCAGGCAAAAAAAGTCTAAAAACCAGAAAGGCAGGACAGGCCACGGAGTCAAGGGAGCCTTGTTAAGCTGATGGGCGGGATGTCAATGGCCAACAGCCAATCTTCACAAGTGTATCCTCTTTCCCAAACCATGGAAAACACAGAACCACAGAGCATAGGGCACTTCCACACATGGGCGTTGACCTTGGGAAAATGAAAAAATCAACCAGACACAGGGACCCCAAAGTTGAGGGCTGCTGTCTTGACAAGAACCTCCACTCCGGTACACGTTTCATATCCCAGGAAAGAGCCAAGTGGACAAAGACGAGTGGACAAGTGGACAAAGACAAGTGGACAAGTGGACAAGTGGTGCTACGTAGGTCCAATGGAGTGTCACTCAGCCATGAAATCCACGTCATGAGGCTGGTAGCAGCATCCTGAGTGGATTTAGGTACGATCATCCTCAGTGAAATAAATCCCACAAAAAAAGAAACTTATGATATCACTTATCGAGGGAATGTAAAAATCGCTCCCCATGAACGGAATCCCCAAACAGAACAGAGTCACGCTTTTAGAAAACACACTTATGCCTGCTTCAGGGGAAAGGTGAGGTGGGGTGACGCATAAAACTCGAGTTTGAAATGAGCACAGATACCCTTCCGAAAACCGAATATGGAATGGACACGACCTACTCCTTGCTCAATCAACTGGACTCACCAGACCCTGTTCATCGCACAAGTATCTATCCGACTAGTAAGCATCTTAAAAGCTAAGTCTTGATATCTCTGTGTAAGTGCATCAAGTGTGTGTAAAGCGGCCTAAAACCAGCAGGGAAAATCAGCTCAGACCCATTCTGAGGATACATTTCCAACACAAAGAAGAAACAAGCAGGGCAAAACAGAGAGAAATTCTTCCAAAATGCGTTCAGGGACTGGCATGCAACCAGGATTGACCACATCTACAGCCCCAGCGGCAGAAGACATAAGGCTGGACACTCTTGGGGCTGAGACGATTGGTGAGGTTGGGAAAGCAAATGCAGACCCTTGAAAGGAATCCTGCGTGCTCCCCATTCCATGGGTCCCAACTCTCCAGGTTCAACGCAATCTTCCGACAGCGAAAGCACTCATTGGAAACCCAGCGGATGCTACACCGTGGGATCGGGAAAGCTTTCTGAAACTCACCTCAGTTTTCATCTCCTGGTGCTCGTGTTCTCCATTCAGGCCCCCTTACTAACAATCTCCCCACTTGGAGACTCGGCGCCTTTCCATGCCTCTTTCGTACCGTCTGCAATTTGTCCGCAGGATGAACTGCAAGAGGGGGAACCAATGAGAGACTCGCTGGAGGTGTTTGGTCGGGCACATGTCACTCTCATTTCCCATCGCGAAGAAGAATTCACCAAAGGCTCAGCCTGCCACCCCGGATCGACAATAGGGCGTGAAGCCATCCAGCCGTGTTGCGTCCCACTCACAGAACAGCGACTTGGGAAATGGAGCTCAGGGGCACTGCACTTCTCAAACCTCCAGTGTTCTAAATGATAACTTGGTCCAAAAATATATTGATGTCAGAGTATGAAGAGGATTTGAATTCAAGGCAGAATTGCTGGAAACATCCCTTTAGAAATCGCTACAGATCAACTGAATTACAATATAGAAGAGAGTTAAATATTTGAAAACACACTGATGCCTACTTTAGGGCATTGGTGATGTGGGGTGATGCATAAAACAAGAGTTTGAAATTAGCACAGATACCGTTCCATAAACCAAGTATGTAATCCTCAAGACCTACTCATTGCTCAATGATCTGTACTCAACCCACCCTATTCACCACAGAAGAATATATCTGAGTTGTACAAATATTAAAATGTATTTATTGATATCCCTGTGTAGGTGAATCACGTGAGTGTAAAGCGACATAACCACAGCAGTGAAAATCAGCTAAACCCCATTATAAACATAAACATATTCAGGCAAAACCCATACGCCCTTTTTGGCGAACCAAACAACCACGAAATGCAAATCAGCACTACAAAGTATTCTGACTTCGCATTAGTCAATAGTGCCATCTTGGAAAAGTGTAAACCAGAAATGCAGCTCAGGCCATGGAGCAAAGGAAGCCTCTTTACCCTGATTGGGGGGATGTAAATAGTCAACGGCCACTCTGGAAAAGTGCATTCTGTTTCCTTAACCTTCTAAAAAAATAGAGCTACAGACCATACGGCACTTCCAATCTTGAGCGTATATCGTGGTAAAACCAAAAGTCGACAGGACACAGGCATCCCTACGTTTAATGCTGCTCTGCTTAAAATGCCTCAACTTGGGTACAACATACATGTCCTTGAAGGAAGAAATGGATAAAGAATTTGTGGTACTTATGTACAATGTAATATTCCTGAGCAATTAAATCAATGAAATAAGGCCAGTTGCAGCAACTCGTGGAGACTCACGTACGATCATTCTAAGTGATGTAAGTCATACATTAGTAGAGACTTATCATAAGGTATCAATTATACGTGGTATCTAAAAATAGCTACACATGAACTCACTTACAAAACAGAAACTGAGTCACACATAAAGAAAACACATTTATGACTTCTAAAAGAGAAAGGTGCGGTGGGGGTGATGCATAAACCAGGAGGTTGGAATTAGCATAGATACGGTTCCATAAACAAAATACGTAATCAACAGGACCTGCTGAATAGCTCAAGTAGCTGGACTCAGCACACTGCTGTCACCGGAAAAGCTATATAAGACTGTAAGAATCTGTAAAAGAATTGATTGGTGTCTCTCTTTAAGTGAATCAAGTGGATATATGTAGTGCAGGAAGAATCATAGTATTGAAAATCAGCTCTACCCCATTATAAAATTAAATTAAAAGAACAAAAAAAGACAGTGAGAGAGAGAAATTCTTACAAAATGTGTTCAAGGGCTGTGATGCAACCTGGACTGACCACATCTAGACACACAGCTGGATGGGACCTAAGGCTCTACACTCGTGGGTCTGAGAGGCTTGCTGAGGATGGGACAGCAAATGCAGTACTTTTACAGTAACACTGCCTGGCCCCCATTCCATGGGTCCCATATCTCCAGGTGCAGAGGACCCTTCCTCCAGGTAAAACATGAATGGGACATCCAGAGGATGGTACACCGTCTGTTCGGGAAGAGTGAGGAAGCGGTATCGCTTTGCACCAGTCAGAATGGCCAACCTCACAAAGTGTAAAACCTGAAATGCAGGACAGGGCGTGGATAAAAGGGAACCCTGACAAGCTGATGGTGGGAATGTAAATTGCTAACAGCCACTCTGGAGAAGTGGGTGGTGATTCCTTAAAAATCTAAAAAGCAGAGCTTCAGAGCATATGGCACTTCCACTCCTGGGCCTGTATCTTGGAAAAAACGTAAAGTGACAGTACCCAGGCACTCCAAAATTTATGCAGCCCTGTTTACAAGAGCCCCTACTTGGAAGCTACGTAAACGTCCTTGGAAGGAAGACTGGATAAAGAAATTATGGTAGATATGTACAGTGGAATATTACTCAGCCACGAAATGAATGAAATAAGGCCATTTGCAGCCACTCGGAAGGACCTAGATGCATTCATACTATGTGGCATAAATCAGACAATGATAAATATCATATGATATTACTTATCTGTGGAATCTACATATTGATACAAAGGTACTATCTTACAACACAGAAACAGAGTCCCAGGCTTAGAACACAAACTTATGGTTACCAAACTGGAAAGGTGTGTTGGAGGCACAAATCATGAGGTTGGAGTTAGTATATACATATTTACAGAGAGAAAACTTGTCATCAAACTGGATCTGCTGTAGAGCACTTGGAACTCTTCTCAACACCCTTTAGTAACCTCAATGGGAAAATAATTCCAAAGAGAATGTATAGTCATCTCTGTATAAATGAATCATGTTGGTGTATATCAAAAATGAACACAACATGGTAAATCAACTATACCCCATTATAAATTTAAAATTAAATTATAGAAAAGAAAAATGATCACTAAATCCATTTAGTCACGGTGGACGTGCTAGTGTCACATCCTTGGACACAGACACAATTTGATCCCAAGGCTGGACTGTTGTGGGCCTGAGGACCTCGGAAGGATACGCCAGCTAATTCACCCCCCTTGAACATGTAGTACTTGGTCCCCTCTGCATGGGATCACAATCTCCAGATCGAAGTGTGCCCTCATACTACTAAACCAACCCTCTGACACCCAAAGGATGGTGGGCTCTCTGGGCTGCATGACATTTGGAAAATCACCTGGTCTCAACATACCCTGGTGTTTGGGTTCCGACCTTCTGACTCCTTCGTTAGGGTCATCAGACTCTACACGACAGCCCCCTCAACAGGTGACTCTGCAGGGGTTTATGCTTGTTCGGGGGCTGAAGGGGAAGGGGGAAGGAGGAATGGGACGGAAGCCCTTACATGTTTGGTCAGGCACATCCCGCTCTAAGTTAAAACCCAGGAACAGGACTTTCCCTACAGCTAAGGTTGTGTCATTAACCAGAGAGGGACAGGAGAAATCCTGCCGCCTTCTCTTTCCCATAACAACAATTCTAAACCTGGACCTTATAGGCACTTCATATTCACAATGCCTGGGAAGCTGTAAGTGACAACAGCCCTCAAAAAATGTCTTGGTGGGCTTCCCTGGTGGGACAGTGGTTGAGAGTCCTCCTACCGATGCAGGGGACATGGGTTCGTGCCCCTGTTCAGGAGGATCCCACACGCCATGGACCAGCTGGGCCCGTGAGCCATGGCCGCTGAATCTGTGCATCCGGAGCCCGTGCATCCTGAGCCTGTGCTCTGCAGTAGCAGAGACCACGGCAGTGAGAGACCCGTGTACCACACACAAAAAAAATGTCTTGGGGTAGGTAATCGAAATAGACTTCAAAACAAGGCAACCTTTCAATAACCCTTTTTCAAGGGGTACATTTTACTCACACTGTTCAAAAAAAAGCACACATGAAGATGCTCACCATTGCTTTATGTCAGACAAATGCAAATCAGATGTACAAAGAAGTATCACCTAGAACCACTCAGAATAGCCATCCTCACAATGTCTAGAAACAAGAAATGCTTCAGAAGGTGTGGAAAAAAGAGAAACCTTCTACATATTATTCGTATATTTTAATCTGCTTTGGGTCCCCGTTGCTGCATGCGGCTTTTCTATAGTTGCAGCAAGCGGGGGCTACTCATCGTTGTGGTACGCAGCCTTCTCTTTGCGGTGGCTTCTCTTGTTGTGGAGCACAGGCTCTAAGCACACAGGCTTCAGTAGTTGTGGCACGTGAGCTCAGTAGTTGTGGCTCATGGGCTCTAGAGCGCAGACTCAGTAGTTGTGGCACACAGGCTTAGGTGCTCTGCAGCGTGTGGGATCTTCCTGGGTCAGGGCTCAAACCTGTGTCCCCTTCACTGGTAGGCAGATTCTTAACAACTGTGCCACAAATACTTCACTATTGGTGGCAATGCCAATTGGCAACAGCCACTATGGAGCACAGAATGGAGGTTACCAGAGTAAGGGGAGGCGGGAGGGATAAATTGGGATTGACATATACACACCACTATATATTTTAAAAATAAAAAATACGGGCCTACTGTATAGCACTTGAGGAACTCTACACAATACTCTGTAATGACCTGTGTGGGAAAGGAATCCAAAAAGGATTGGATATATGTATAACTGCTTCACTCTGCTGTGTAGCAGAAAGTAACACAACATTGTAAATCAACTATACTCCAAAGAAATTGAAATGAAATGAAAGAAAAGAAAATAAAATAGAGCTACCGGATGATCCAGCAAGTTTACTCCTGTGTGCATATCTGGAGGAAAGCATAAATCGAAAAGACACATCTTCCCCAATGTTCACTGCAACACTCTTTACAATAGTGAAGACATGGAAGCAACCAAAATGTCCATCAACATACGAATATAGGTAAAGAATATGTGATACATATATATAATGGAATATGACTCAGCCATAAAATAGAAGAAAATAGGGGCTTCCCTGGTGGTGCAGTGGTTGAGAGTCTGCCTGCTGATGCAGGGGACACGGGTTCATGCCCCGGTCTGGGAAGATCCCACATGCCATGGGGCGACTAGGCCCGTGAGCCATGGCCGCTGAACCTGCGCGTCCGGAGCCTGTGTATCCTGAGCCTGTGCTCCGCAATGGGAGAGGCCACGACAGTGAGAGGCCTGTGTACCGCAAAAGAAAAAAAAATAGAAGAAAATAATGTCAATTGCAGTAACATGGATGGACCTAGAGATGATTGTACTAAGTGAAGTAAGTCAGACAGAGTAAGACAAATATTGTATGATATCACTTCTAGGTGGAAACTAAAAATTGATACAAATGAACTAACTTACAAAACAGAGGCAGACTCACAGACTTGGAAAACAAAGTTATGGTTACCAAAGGGGAAAGGTGGGGGGAGGGGTAAATCAAGAACTTGGGGTAAACATACGAATACTACTCTATATAATATAGGTAAGCAACAAGGACCTACTGTATAGCACAGGCAACTCTACTCAATATTCTGGGAATATCTTTATCAGAAAAGACTCTGAAAAAGAATGAATATATGCATATGTGTAACTGAATCACTTTCTGTGCAGCTGAAATGAACACAACATTGTAAATCAATTATACTCCAATAAAATTTAAATTACAAAATAAAGAAAATCACCTCATTTCAAAAGAAAAAAAGAATTCCCATATATTTTTATGGCTTGATAGCTTACTTTCTTAGTGCTCAATATTATCCCATTCCCAGTATATATTAATACTATATCATTTCATTCACCTATTGGAGGACACCTTAGTTTCATTCACATTTTGGCAATATTGAATTAGGTGCTATAAATATCCATATGCAGGTTTTCATCTGGAAGTATGTTTTAAACTACTTTCAGTTAATATCCATGAGAACACTTGCTGGATTGTACAGTAATGGAATGTTCAATATTATAGCAAGTGTCAATCAGACTACCAAAGTAGCTGCATTATTTTTCATTTCCATCAATAACAAATGTCATTTCCTAATGTTCCGCATCCGCTACAGAATTTGTCCTTGTCATTGTACACATTTTAGCCATTCTAAGTGTTACATAGTGGTATGTAATTGTATTTTTAATTTGCTTTTTTATGGTAGCATGTAATCTGGATTATTCTTCTGTATACTTATATGCATGGTGTCTATTTTCTTTGGTGAGGTGCCCATAAAGTATAATGGTCCACATTTTATTTAGGCTGCTTTCATTTTTTTCTAACCAATCTGTACTGTTTTATTTCTTTTTATGCCTTATTGCATTAGTAAGGACTTGGAGTAAAATATGGAAAAGGAGTCATGAAAGGGGACATCCTTGTTTTTACCTGAACTTAGTGACAAAGCTTCATGTTTTTAACCATTAATCATGAGGTAAGATCAAAGTTTCCTGTAGACCTTTATTATCAACTTGAGAAACTTCCAGTCTATTTCTTTAACTAAGAGTTTTTATGAAGAATGGGTTTTAGGTTTTTTCAAAGGTCTTCTGAATCTAGTGATATGTTAATGATTGTCTTTAGGGTGTTGATATGATGAATATAATTATTTGATTTCAGAATGTTGAACAAGCCTTGCATAACTGGGATTATTCCTTCTCATTCATGATATAAAATTCTCTCAAAATATTGTTGGATTTGATTTGTTAATATTTTGTTGACGATTTTTGCATTGATGGTCCTGAGAGATATTGGTCAATTTTCTTTACTATTCATATGTTTCTCTAAGTTTGGATGTTATGGATTTAGTGTGAGACATTAATTTGGGGAGATTCTCAGTCATTTTAAAAAATTCTTTCTGTTCTTTGTTACCTTTATTTTCCTCCTGCTATATCCATTATGTATAGGTCACAGCATTTTCACTGTTCCACAATTATTGATTACTCTGTTCTGCTGATTTCTTTCCTGCCCATTTTTTCTTTTGAGATTTAAAGGTTTCTCTTGATATGTCTTCAAGCTCACAGATATTTCTCCTCAGCCAGCCCCTTCACTGCTAAAACAAAATACGAGAGACTTGGTATTTTATAAACAACAGAATATTTTTGTTTTCTCATAATTGCTGAGGCTGAAAAGTTCAAGAACTAGTTACCAGGGGCTTCCCTGGTGGCACAGTGGTTAAGAATCTCCATACCAATAAAGGGGACACAGGTTTGAGCCCTGTCTGGGAAGATCCCACATGCCATGGAACAACTAAGCCCGTGCACTACAACTACTGAGCCTGCACTCTACAGCCTGCAAGCAATAACTATTGAGCCTGCATGACACAATTACGAAGCCCATGCACCTAGAGTCCATACTCCACAACAAGAGAAACCACTGCAAGGAGAAACCCGTGCGCCGCAACGATGAGTAACCCCTGTGTGACACAACTAGAGAAACCTTGTGCAGCAACGAAGACCCAATGCAACAAAAAATAAATAAAATTAAATCTTTTGACTTCTGAGATGACTCACTCACATGGTTGTAAGTAAGAGGCCTCAGTTCCTTGACACATGGATCTCTCCTTAGGGCTGCTTGAGTGTCCTCATGACATGGAAGCTGGATTACCCCAGGATGAGTGATCTAGCAGAAACCAAAGCAGAAGCTGCAATGTCTTTGATAAACTTGGAAACTGCACTTTGTCATTTCTGCAATTTCTTACTAGTTAAACAGTGAGCTTTTTTCAAGTGTGAGGAGACACACAGGTAGATGAAGACTGGGAGATAATTAGGGGATAATTAGGGCCATCTTGGAGGCTGGCTACCAAAGTGGCTGACTAGACGAAGACTGAATTTTGTTTTCTTCACGTCTGGGGAGAAAGTGGTCAGTGAATCCCATTGGTGGTCTTTGAGATGTACCAAAGCTACCTCTTGCTCTCACCCCCAGCCGTGTGGCTGACAGGATCTTGCTGCTCCGGCCATGTGTCAGGCCTGTGCCTCTGAGGTGAGAGAGCCAAGTTCAGGACATTTATCTACCAGAGACCTCCAGCACCTTATAATATCAAACGATGAAAACTCTCCCAGAGATATCCGTCTCCATGCTGAGACCTGGGGCTCCAGTCAGAGACCAGCAAGATATGGTGCCGGACATCCCATGCCAAACAACTAGCAAGACAGGAATGCAGGCCCACCCATTAGCAAAGGGGCTGACTAAAATCATAATAAGGCCACAGACACCCCAAAACACACCACCGGATGCAGAATTGCCCACCAGAAGGACAAGATCCAGACACACCCACCAGAACACAGGCACCAGTCCCCTCCACCAGAAAGCCTGCACAACCCACTGAACCAACCTTAGTCACTGGAGGCAGACACCAAAACAATGGGAATTACGAATCTGCAGCCTGCAAAAAGGTGACCCCAAACACAGTCCCCAAAGCCAAATGAGAAGACAGAGAAACACACAGCAGATGAAGGAGCAAGGTAAAAACTCACCGGACCAAACAAATGTAGAGAAAACAGGCAGTCTACCTGAAAAAGAATTCAGAGTAATGATAGTAAAGATGATCCCAAATCTTGGAACTGGAATGGAGAATATACAAGAAAAATTTCACAAGGACCTAGAAGAACTAAAGAGCAAACAATGATGAACAACACAATAAATGGAATTTAAAATTCTCAAGAAGGAAACAATAGCAGAATAACTGAGGCAGAAGAATGGATAAATGACCTGGAAGATAAAATAGTGGAAATAACTACTGCAGAGCAGAATAAAGAAAAAAGAATTGAGGACAATCTGAGACACTTCTGGGACCACATTAAACACACCAACATTCGAATATCAGGGTCCCAGAAGTAGAAGAGAAAAAGAAAGAGACTGAGAAAATATTTGAAGAGATTTTCATTGAAAAGTTCCCTAATATGGGAAAGGGAATCATTAATCAAGTCCGGGAAGTGCAGAGAGTCCCATACAAGATAAACCCAAGGAGAAACATGCCAAAACATATATTAATCAAACTATCAAAAATTAAATAACAAAGAAAAAATATTAAAAGCAGCAAGGGAAAAACAACAAATAACAAACAAGGGAATCCCCGTAAGGTTAACAGATGATCTTTCAGCAGAAACTCTGTAAGCCAGAAGGGACTGGCAGGACATATTTAAAGTGATGAAAGGGGAAAAGCTACAACCAAGATTACTCGAACCAGCAAAGATCTCATTCAGATTTGACAGAGAAATTAAAATCTTTACAGACAAGCAAAAACTAAGAGAATTTAGCACCACCAAACCAGCTTTACAAGAAATGCTAAAGGAAATTCTCTAGGCAGGAAACACAAGAGAAGGAAAAGACCTACAATAACAAACCCAAGACAATTAAGAAAATGGTCATAAGAACATACATATCAATAATTACCTTAAATGTAAATGGATTAAATGCTCCAACCAAAAGACATAGACTGGCTGAATGGATCCAAAAACATAACTGGTATATATGTGGTCTACAAGAGACCCACTTGAGACCTGGGGACACATGCAGACTGAAAGTTAGGGGATGGAATAAGATAATCCATGCAAATGGAAATCAAAAGAAAGCTAGAGTAGCAATTCTCATATCCGACAAAAAAGTCTTTAAAATAAAGACTATTACAGGAAACAAAGAAGGACACTACATATCATCAAGGGATCAATCCAAGAAAAAGATATAACAATTCTATATACTTATGCACCCAACATAGGAGCAACTTAATACATAAGGCAAATGCTAACAGCCATAAAAGGGGAAATAGACAGTAACACAATCATAGTAGGGGACTTTAGCACCCCTCTTTCACCAATGAACAGATCATCCAAAATGAAAATAAATAAAGAAACACAAGCTTTAAAATGATACATTAAACAAGATGGACTTAATTGATACTCACAGGACATTCCATCCAAAAACAACAGAATACACTTTTTCTCAAGGGCTCGTGGAACATTCTCCAGGATAGATCATATCTTGGGTCACAAATCAAGCCTTGGTAAATTTAAGAAAATTGAAATCATTATCAAGTATCTTTTCCAACCACAATGCTATCAGACTAGATATCAATTACAGGAAAAAATAATCTGTAAAAAATACAAACACATGGACACTAAACAATACTCTACTTAATAACCAAGGCATCACTGATGAAATCAAAGAGGAAATTTAAAAATACCTAGAAACAAATGACAATGAAAACATGAAGACCCAAAACCTATGGGATGCAGCAAAAGGAGTTCTAAGAGGGAAGTTTATAGCAATAAAATCCTACCTCAAGAAACAAGAAACATCTCAAATAAACAAGCTAACCTTACACCTAAAGCAATTAGAGAAAGAAAGAAAAAAAAACAAAGTCAGCAGAGGAAAGAAATCATAAAGATCATATCAGAAATAAATGAAAAATAAATGAAGGAAACAACAGCAAAGATCAAACAAACTAAAAGCTGGTTCCCTGAGAAGATAGACAAAATTGATAAACTATTAGCCAGACTCATCAAGAAAAGAAGGGACAGGACTCAAATCAATAGAATTACAAATGAAAAAGGAGAAGTAACAACTGACACTGCAGAAATACAAAGGATCATGAGAGATTACTGCAAGCAACTATAGGCCAATAAAATGGACAACCTGGAAGAAATGGACAAATTCTTAGAAAAGCACAGCCTTCCAAGACTGAACCAGGAAGAAATAGAAACTATAAACAAACCAATCCCAAGCACTGAAATTGAGACTGTGATTATAAATATTCCAACAAACAAAAGCCCAGGACCAGATGGCTTCACATGCAAATTCCATCAAACATTTAGAGAAGAGTTAACACCTATCCTTCTCAAACTCTTCCAAAATAGAGCAGAGGGAGGATCTCTCCCAAACTTATTCTATGAGACCACCATCTCCCTGATACCAAAACCAGACAAAGATGTCACAAAGAAAGAAAACTACAGGTCAATATCACTGATTAACATAGATGGAAAAATCCACACCAAAATACTAGCAAACAGAAATCAACAGAGCATTAAAAGGATCATACACCAAGATCAAGTGGGGTTTATCCAAGGGATGCAAGGATTCTTCAATATATGCAAATCAATGTGATACACCATACTAAAATACTGAAGGATAAAAACCATATGATCATCTCAATAGATGCAGAAAATTCTTCTGACAATATTAAATAACCATTTATGATTTTTAAAAAACCCAAGAAAGTAGGCATAGAGGGAACTTTCCTTAACATAATAAAAGCCATATATGACAAACCCACAGCCAACATCATTCTCAATGGTGAAAAAGTGAAACCATTTCCACCAATATTAGAAGCAAGACAAGGTTGCCCACTCTCACCACTATGATTCAACACACTTCTGGAATTTTTAGCTACAGCAACCAGAGAAGAAAAGGAAACAAAAGGAATCCAAATCAGAAAATAAGAAGTTAAGCTCTCACTGTTTGCAGATGACATGATACTATACATAGAGAATCCTAGAGATGCTACCAGAAACCTACTAGACTTAATCAATCAATCTGGTAAGGTTGCAGCATACAAAATTAATGTACACATATCTCTTTCATTCCTATACACTAAAATGAAAAATCTGAAAGAGAAATTAAGGAAACACTCCCATTTACCGCTGCAACAAAAAGAATAAAATACCTAGGAATAAACCTACCTAAGGAGACAAAAGACGTTTACTCAACAAACTATAAGACACTGAGGAAAGAAATCAAAGATGACACAAACAGATAGAGAGATATACCATGTTCTTGGATTGGAAGAATCAACATAGTGAAAATGACTATACTACCCAAAGCAACCTACAGATTCAATGCAATCCATATCAAAGTACCAATGGCATTTTTCAGACAACTGGAACAAAAAAAATTCACAATTTGTATGGAAACACAAAAGACTCTGAACAGCCAAAGCAATCTTGAGAAGAAGAACAGAGCTAGAAATATCAGGATCCCTGACGTCAGACAATACTACAAAGCTACAGTAGTCAAGACAGTATGGTAGTGGCACAAAAACAGAAATATAGATCAATGGAACAGGAGAGAAAACCCAGAGATAAACCTATGCACATATGGTCACTTTAGTTTTGATAAAGGAGACAAGAATATACAATGGAGAAATCATGGCCTCTTCAGTAAGTGGTGCTGGGAAAACTGGACATCTACAGGTAAAAGAATGAAATTAGAAGACTCCCTAACACCATACACAAAAATAAATTCAAAATGGATTAAAGACCTAAATGTAAGCCCAGACACTATAAAACTCTTAGAGGAAAACATAGGCAGAACACTCTATGACATCAATCACAGCAAGATCCTTTTTGACCCACCTCCTAGAGAAATGGAAATAAAAACAAAAATAAACAAATGAGACCTAATGAGACTTAAAAGCTTTTGCACAACAAAGGAAAACGTAAACAAGATGAAAAGACAACCCTCAGAATGAGAGAAAATATTTTCCAATGAAGCAACTGACAAAGGATTAATCTCCAAACTTTACAAGCAGCCCATGCAGATCAATATCAAAAAAACAAACAACCCAATCCATAAATGGGCAGAAGATCTAAATAGACATTTCTCCAAAGAAGTTATACAGATTGCCAACAAACACATGAAAGAATGCTCAACATCACTGATCATCAGAGAAATGCAAATCAAAATTACAATGAGGTATCACCACACACAGGTAAGAATGGTCATCATCCAAAAATCTAGAAACAATAAATGCTGCAGAGGTGTGGAGAAAATAGAACCCTCTTGCCCCGTTGGTGGGAGTGTAAATTGATACACCCACTCTCAAGAATAGTATGGAGGTTCTTTAAAAACCTAAAAATAGAACTACCATATGATACAGCAATCCCAGTACTGGGCATACACCTAGAGAATACCATCATTCAAAAAGAGTCATGTTCCATAGTGTTCATTGGAGCTCTATTTGCAATAGCCAGCACATGGAAGCAATCTAAGTGTCCATCAACTGATGAATGGATCAAGAAGATGTTGCACATCTTCAATATAAAATGGAATATTACTCAGCCATAAAAAGAAATGTAATTGAGTTATTTGTACTGAGGTGGATGGACCTAGAGTCTGTCATACAGAGTGCAGTAAGTCAGAAAGAGAAAAACAAATACTGTATGCTAACACATATATATGGAATCTAAAAAAAAAAGAAAGAAAATGGTTGGGAAGAACCTAGGGGCAGGACAGGAATAAAGACGCAGACATAGAGAATGGACTTGAGGACATGGGGAGGGGGAAGGGTAAGCCTTGACGAAGTGAGAGAGTGACATGGACTTATATATACTACCAAATGTAAAACAGATAACTAGTAGGAAACAGCTGCATAGCACAGGGAGATCAGCTCAGTACTTTGTGACCACTTAGACGGTGGGATACGGAGGGTGGGAGGGAGACGCAAGAGGGAGGAGATAAGGGGATATATGTATATGTAGAGCTTGTTCACTTTGTTATAAAGCAGAAACTAACACACCACTGTAAAGCAATTATAGTCCAATAAAGATGATAAAAATAAATAAATAATTTATGCCCCCCCCAAATTAAATATTTTTAAATAAATAAATAAATAAGAGCACTCAATAACATGGTAACTCTAAACCTAAGTGTTTTCAGTACTATAGTAACTGTAAATGGATTAATATCTCCTATTAAAGTATAATTTTTATATTATGTGCAACTACATTTTTTTCACAATATACAGGTAAAATAAAAGAATTACATTAGAAAGGAGAAAACATTCCATGTATTTTAAAACAATAAAACAATAAGCATATATCATGCCTATAATAAGAATATAATAAGCATATAATAAACATATATAATATATAAGCATATAATATCATGCTTATAATAAGCATATAATAAGCATCTTAGATAGTCTTTTTTTGTGTGTGGTAGGCGGGCTTCTTACTGTTGTGGCCTCTCCCGTTGCGGAGCACAGGCTCCGGACGCGCAGGCTCAGCGGCCATGGCTCACGGGCCCAGCCGCTCCATGGAATGTGGGATCCTCCCAGACCAGGGCATGAACCCGTGTCCCAGGCATCGGCAGACCAGGGCATGAACCCGTGTCCCAGACTCGCAACCACTGCGTTACCAGGGAAGCCCAATAAAGTAGTCTTTAAGTTCAGAACAATTTGTCATTATTGTAATTAGCATTATTATCCCAATTTCTTAAAAATATTTCAATACTTTTTCTATTTGAAAAACTGTTTTAATATTGTTTTCTTCACTCTTTTGTGGTCTAATACATGGTAAGTATTTAGTTGCTAAAATTACGTTAAAATATATGTTGGTTTTTTACAGCCAAACAAAACTGAATCAAGAAGAAATAGATAACTTGAACATACTGATCACTAAAAGCAAAATAGAATCTGTAATTTTAAAAAACTCCTTACCAACAAAAGTCCAGGATCAGATGATTTCACAGACAAATTCTACCAAATATACAAAAAAGAACTTACACTAATTCTTCTCAAACTCTTCAAAACGATTGAAGAGTAAGGGATACTTCCAAAGACATTCTATGAAGCCATCATCACCTTGATATCAAAAACAGGTGGGGTGACTTCTCTGGTGGCACAGTGGTTAAGAATCCATCTGCCAATGCAGGGGATATCGGTTCGAGCCCTGGTCTGGGAAGATCCCACATGCCATGGGACAACTAAGCCTGTGTGCCACAACGACTGTGCCTGCACTCTACATCCCATGAGCCACAATTACTGAGATTGATAGCCACAACTGCTGAAGCCTGCACACCTAGAGCCCATGCTCTGCAAAAAAAGAAGCCACCGAAATGAACAGCCTGCACACCACAATGAAGAGTAGCCCCCGCTCACCACAACTAGAGAGAGCCCGTGCACAGCAACGAACACCCAATGCATCCAAAAATAAAGAAAGAAATTTACTAAAACAAACAAACAAAAAACAGATGAGGACTTTTCTGGTGGTCCAGCAGTTAAGATTTCACCTTCCAGTGCAGGGGGTGTGAGTACAATCCCTGGTGGTGGAGCTGAGATCCCACATGCCTCACAAACAAGAAACCAAAACAAAACAGTAGCAATATTGGAACAAATTCAATAAAGACTTTCAAAAAAAAAGCACAGAGAAAGACACTATCAAAAAAGAAAATTGCAGGCCAATATCTTCGATAAATTTAGATGCAAAAATTCTCATCTGAATATTAGAAAACCGAATCTGACAACACATAAGAGGATCATACACCATGTCCAAATTTGATTCACCCCAGTGTCACAAAGTTGTTTCAACATAGGCAAATCAATCAACATGATACACCCCATCAACAAAGGAAAAAAACAAAACAAATGATCATCTCAATAGATGCTGAAAAAGCATTTGAAAAACTTCAGTATCCATTCATCATAAAAACACTTACCAAAGTGGGTATAGAGGAAACATATCTCAACATAATAGAAGCTATTTATGACAAGCCCACAGGCAATATAATACTCAATGTTCCTAAGGTGAAAGCCTTCCCGCTAAAATCCGGAACAAGACAAGGATTCCCACTCTCACCTCTTCTCTTCAACATAGTACTGGAAGTCCTAGCCACAACAATCAGACAAGAAAAAGAAAAAACTCTAACCAAATTGGAAGGGAAGAGGTAAATTTGTCATTATTTGCAGATGACATGATAATATATATAAAGGAAATCCTAAAAATTCCACCCAAAACCTACTAGAATTGATAAACAAATTTAGCAAAGTAGCAGGATACAAGATTAACATACATAAATTGGTTGCATTTCTTGTTTTTCTTTTTTGTTAATTTATTTTGGCTGCATTGGGTCTTCATTGCTGTGCACAGGTTTTTGCTAGTTGTGGCCACTGGGGACTAGTCTTCATTGTGGTGCACAGGCTTCTCATTGCAGTGGCTTCTCTTGTTGCAGAGCATGGGCTCTAGGCATGCGGGCATAACTAGTTGTGACACACGGGCTCAGTATTTGTGGCTCATGGGCTCTAGTGTGCAGGCTAAGTAGCTGTGGCACACAGGTTTAGTTCCTCCACAGCATGTGAGATCTTCCTGCACCAGGGCTCAAACCCATGTCCCCTGTATTTGCAGGCAGATTCTCAACCATGGAGACACCAGGGAAGTCCCTGGTTGCATTTCTTTACACTAACAATGAAATATCAGAAAGGAAATGTGAACAAACAATCCCTTTTTTAAATGGCATCAAAAAAAATAAAAGACTTACAAATAAAACTCTCATCAAGGAGGTGAAAGATTTATATGCTGAAAACTACAAAACATTAGTAAAGGAAACTGAAGATGATTCAAAGAAATGGAAAGACATCCCATGCTCTTGGATGGGAAGAATTAATACTGTTAAAATGGCTATACTACCCAAAGCAATCTACAGATTTAATGTGATCCCTATCAAAATACCCATGACATTTCCCCCAGAACTAGAATAATCCTAAAATATATCTGGAACCATAAAAAGTCAGAACTGTCAACACAATCCTGAGGAAAAAGAACAAAGCAGGAGGCATAACCCTCCTAAATTTCAGACAATACTACAAAGTTAAAGTAATCAAAGCCGCATGGTATTGCCACAGAAATAGATACATGGATCAATGGAATGGAATAGAGATCCCAGAAATAAACCCACACACCTATGGTCAATTAACCTTCGACAAAGGAGGCAAGAATATACAGTGGAGAAAAGATAGTCTCTTCAGCAAGTGGTGTTTTGAAAGTTGGACAGCCATATGCAAATCAGTGAAGTCAGAACATACCCTCACAGCATACACAAAAATCAACTCCAAACGGCTTATATGCTTAAATATAAGATAAGACACCTGCAAACTCCTAGAAGAGAACATAAGCAAAACATTCTCTGACGTAAATCATACCACAGTTTTCCTAGGTAGTTCTCCCGAGGCAGCAGAAATACAGTAAGTCACCTACATACAAACTTTCAAGTTGAAAACTTTCAAAGATGCAAACGTCCATTCGCGTGTCAAATCATGTAAGTTAGTTTGTGTATCTGGCATACATTGTCACGTGCATGCATCCTCTATAAGTGGTTGTGCTTTTGTGTGCTTTACAGTACTGTATAGAGTACAGTAGTACAGTACCTTTATTTCAAGGCCAAGATGTCTGGAGGCAAGTGTAAAAGCAGTGGTGATGTAGCTGGTACTGTTAAGAAGCGCCAAGCGATAATGATGGAAAGAAAAGTGAAAGTAATTGAGAGAGTGGATCGAGGCAAAAAGATGTTAGACATCGCTCATTCTTATAACATGAATCATTCAATCACTGGCACAAATCTAAAGACCAAGGACAAGATCTTGGAACATGTGAAGTCTGCTGTGCTGACGATGTTGACAAAATATCGAAGAAGCATGGAAAAGTGGTGGAGGAGATGGAGAAACTTCTCAGTGTGCAGATGCAAGACCAACATCAGCGCTGAGTCCTGCTCAGCTTAATGCTGATTCAAGAGAAAGCTAAAGGCCTTTATGAAGACTTGAAGAAGAAACACGGAAAAGAATCAGAGGGCACATCTTTTAATGTCAGCCATGGCTGGTTTCATCGGTTCAAGGCTAGAGCCAAATTTCACAATGTAAAAGTAAGTGGAGAGGCAGCAAGTGCATATAGGGTAGATGTCCAGGAACTTCCGGAAACACTTTAAGAAATGATTGATGATGGTGTGTATTTACCCGACCAGGTTTTTAATGTGGATGAGACACAACTGTACTGGAAGATGCCAGACCAAAATTACATCAGTAAGGAGGAAAAGTTGATGCCGGGCTGTAAAACAGCAAAGGATAGGCTAACTGTTGTTTCGTGGCAATGCTTCTGGTGAATTGAAGCTGAAGCCTCTCTTAGTTTATCATTCAGAGAACCCAAGAACCCTTAAAAACATAGCCAAGGGCTCTCTTCCTGTTGTGTGGAAGCATAACCCTAAATCCTGGATTGCACAGGCCACGTTCCAGGACTGCTTTTACCACCACTTTATCCCAGATGTAGAGAAATATCGCTTGGAGAAGGACATTCCAGCAAAACATTCTTTTGCTGCTCGACAATACTCTGGGCCATCCCCCATCGATGAATGACTTTCATCTCAACGTCAAAGTAGTGCATCTGCCACCGAATACTACATTGCTCATTCAACCTATGGACCAGGGAGTTAAAGTGACTTTCAAGAAATATTACTTATGTCCCACTTTTTGTCAGGCAGTGAAGGTAAGTGACAAATCAGGAACAACCTAGGGACAACTTTGGAAGGACTATAACATCCACAAGACCATAAAAAACACTGACTTTGCACAGTGTGAGGGTATGGTGGGCACCGTGGATGGAGTTTGGAAGAAACTTTGCCCACAGTTTGTTCGTGATTTTTGTGGATTTGAGAAGGTAGATCAGAAGTCTGAAGAGGTCTTCAGCAACGTAGTGACCCACAGCGAGAAGCTGCAGCTAGATCTGCAAGAGGACGACTTCATTGAACTCCTTGCTGTGCAACATGAGGAGCTTGCTGATGGAATTGGAGGTCCAGAGAAAGGATGAAGAGGGACAGGAGGAAGAAGAGGTAACAGAAGAACTGAAGAGATTCACAACACAGAGAATGGCAACGGAATCTTCTTTATTTGAGGAAGCACTGTTCGTTTTTGAGGTATAGGACCCGAACCTAGAATGGTACCCAAAGGTGGCAACCATTCAGAATGCAATCCAGTGCTACGCTACCTTGTCACCTATGATGAGAAAAAAGGAACTACTACCCAGACATCAATGGATCATTTTTTCAAGAGGGTAGATAGAATGAAATCCAGCAAGGAACCAGAACCTCTGCCATCAATGTCAGGCGTGAGTGAAATGGCAGCTTGCCCTCTGTCTCCTACTGCTGATAATCCTCCACCTCTACCTTCTCCCATCTCCTCTGCCTCCTCCAGTCAGTAACTCTTCTTGCCTCTTCCCTCCATGCCAGCCCCAGTATCAAAGCTGTCGTACTGTACTACTGTACTTTTCTACTTACTGTACTATCAGATTAAAAACATTTTCTTTATTTTTGTGTTTGTTTTTTATGTATTGTTTGCATGGAAAGTATTATAAACATATTACGGTACAATACCATAGAGCCGACTGTGTAAGTTGGGTACCTAGGCTAACTTTGTGGGACTTACAAACAAATTGGACTTACAAACGCACTCTTGGAACAGAACTTGTTCATATGGAGGAGACTTACTGTAAAAGCAAAAAAGAAACAAGAACTAACCAAATTTATAAGCTGTTGCACAGCAAAGGAAACCATAATCAAAATGAAAATACACCCTATGGACTGGGAGAAAATATTAGCAAATGATGAGACTGACAAGGGCTTAATTTCCAAACTATACAAACAGCTCATACGACTCAACAACAAAATAACAAATAACTCAGTGGAAAAATGGGTAGAAGACCTAAATAAACATTTCTCCAAAGAAGACGTAAGTATAGCCAACAGGCACATGAAAAGATGCTCATCATCACTAATGATTAGAGAAATGCAAATCCAAATTACAATGAGGTATCACTTCACACAGATCAGAATGGCCATCATTAAAAAAATCTACAATTAACAAATGCTGGAGGGGATATGGAGAAAAAGGAACCCTTCTACACTGTTGGTGGCCATGTAAGTAGGTGCACCCACTATGGAAAACGGTATGGAGGTTCCTCAAAAATGCTATAAAGAGAGTTGCCATATGATCTAGCAATCTCACTTGTGGACATATATCCAGACAAAACTATAATTCAAAAAGACACATGAAACCCTATGTTCATAGCAGCACTATTTATAATAGCCAA
Source organism: Kogia breviceps (assembly GCF_026419965.1). Classification (NCBI taxonomy): domain Eukaryota; kingdom Metazoa; phylum Chordata; class Mammalia; order Artiodactyla; family Physeteridae; genus Kogia; species Kogia breviceps. The sequence continues at coordinate 139,123,744 of NC_081330.1, forward strand.
GACTTGGAAACAACCTAAATGCTCATTGAAAAATGAATGTATAAAGAAGGTGTGGCATACATATACAACAGATATTACTCAGACATAAAAAGAATGAAATAATGGCATTTGCAGCAACATGGATGGACCTAGAGATAATGATACTAAGTGAAGTAAGTCAGAAACAGAAAGACAAGTAGCATATAATATCACTTATATGTGGAATCGAAAACAGGACACAAATGAATATGTCAGTGAAACAGAAACAAACACACAGATACAGAAAACAGAGTTGTGGTTGCCAAGGAGAGAGCGAAGGAAAGATTGGGAGTTTTGGAATAGCAGAAGCAAACTATTCTACATAGGATGGACAACCCACAAAGACCTACTGTATAGCAGAGGAAACTATATTCAATATCCTGTGTTAAACCATAATGGAAAAGAATACATATATTAATTATATGTATATATAATTAATTATAATTAATTAATTATACAGAAATTAATACAACAATGTATAAAGGCTGCAGAGGGGGTGGAGAAAAGGGAACCCTCCTGCATTGTTGGTGGGAATGTAAACTGATACAGTCACTATGGAGAACAGTATGGAGGTTCCTTAAAAGCTAAAAATAGAACTATCATATGACCCACCAATCCCACTACTGGGCATATACCCGGAGAAAACCATAATTCAAAAAGATACATGGGGCTTCCCTGGTGGCGCAGTGGTTGAGAATCCACCTGCCGATGCAGGGGACACGGGTTCGTGCCCCGGTCCGGGAAGATCTCACATGCCGCAGAGCGGCTGGGCCCGTGAGCCATGGCCGCTGAGCCTGCGCGTCCGGAGCCTGCGCTCTGCAATGGGAGAGGCCACAACAGTGAGAGGCCCGCGTACCACAAAAAAAAAAAAAAAAGATACATGTACCACAATGTTCACTGTAGCACTGTTTACAATAGCCAGGATATAGAAGCAACCTAAATGTCCACTGATGGATGAATATATAAAGAAGATGTAGCCCATATATATAATGGAATATTACTCAGCCATAAAAAGGAACAAAATTGAGTTATTTGTAGTGAGGTCGTTGGACCTAGAGTCTGTCATACAGAGTGAAGTAAGTTAGAAAGAGAAAAGCAAATACCATACATGAACACATATATATGGAATGTAGAAAAATGGTACTGACGAACCTAGTGATAGGACAGGACTAGAGACACAGATGTAGAGAACGGACTTAAGGACACAGGGTGGAAGGGGAGACAGGGACGTAGTGAGAGAGTAGCACTGACATATATACATTACCAAATGTAAAAGAGCTAGTGGTAAGCGGCCACATAGCCAGGGAGATCAGCTCGGTGCTTTATGACCCCCAGAGGGGTGGGATAGGGAGGGTGGAGGGAGGCTCAAGAGGGGGGATAAGGGGAATATACGTATACCTATAGGTGATTCACTTTGTTGTAAAGCACAAAGTAATACAGTGTTAGAAAGCAATTATACTCCAATAAACATGTATTGAAAAACCCACAACATTGTAAATTGACTACACTAGAAAATATTTCTTAAGTGCAAAACATTTTTGAATGTAAGTTTTATTGTGTGTGTGTACCACAGGTTCAATATATATGAATTATGTCAAATTAATTACATTGTTTTTCAAAATAAAGAATTTTGGATATTCTACATCAGCTTCTCAATATAAACGCAGAAAAACTATATTCTTTTTTTCTAAAGTTCAGAAATAGCCATTTTCCTCATTCGGTATACTATAAACCACTAACTATTAAAAAGGGAATCGAGACCTCTTCCTTGCAAAGGATTATTTCTCCACTCACACAAGTTTAATAGAATGTTCCACAATGAACTGACTTCCCACCTTAGAGACATGAGATTTTTGCATCCTGAAATCCCTTTCTTGCAAAAATGTCCAATTAGCATCCTAGCATTACAGAAAATAAATGCTTTTTTCTGGATCTCAAATTCCATACAACTTTATCAAGACATCACGTATGTTTTTTTACACACACAGACTGTATTTTATTTTTACAACAGATAAATCAACTGACACCAAGCATTGTAAATGGATGACCACAACAAAAGCAACAATGACTGCAATTACCAAACACGAATCACACTCAGCCGATGTCAGAATATTGACATCCAGTCCAGTCATCGCTCCACTCTAACAGTTTCTTTACTTTGCAGTGAAAGACATCATGGATTTTTAAATTATCAGCACTCACCTGAGGTCTTTAAAAATCAACAAAAACATACTTTTGTGATCTCTTTCATTTATTCTGGTTCTAAGTGGTCATTTCTAAACGAAAGTATTTAAGTATGTTAACATCATCTTATAACATCATATTTCAAATGACTGACTACTGTCTCTCCAAAGATGAAATATCAGGAACTCATAATTAGGGTCTCCAAAGATTTACTGCCTGAGTCTGTATTACCCTTCTGCTGAACTCCACACTGTTCATTATTCTCTGAGAATATTATTTTTCTTGTATGGCCAGCACACGCTCTTTCATTTCATGAAGTTTCTTCCTACAATTTTATGCTTAGTTTATTTCTGAGAATATGCATTATTTCAGGTTGATATTTATAGACACAAAGACTTCTCTATAATTCCCTGAGAGTTTCAAGAACTCCTTCTTCTTTTATTTTAATACCTAGATTCTGAAGCTCTCCACAAAGCATTACTAAAATTGCTTTTACATAAATATCTACATATTAATCACACATTAATGCATTTACAATTGTATTATGCTTTATTGCTAATTTTGGAGCATATACGTAGCTGTCTTATTTACCACCCTCTTGGAAATCATTTTAATATCTGCACTTAGGACTTGAAAGAGAATGGATAAATAAAAACATGAAGAATATGCAAATACAACTTATATTTTTCTCATAAAATTATCCAGAAAAAAGAAGAGTCCTGATACTCTGCAGGCATGATACTCAAGAATGTGTAGTCGGGCTTCCCTGGTGGCGCAGTGGTTGAGAATCTGCCTGCGGATGCAGGGGGCACGGGTTCGTGCCCCGGTCCGAGAAGATCCCACATGCCGCGGAGCGGCTGGGCCCGTGAGCCATGGCCGCTGGGCCGGTGCGTCCGGAGCCTGTGCTCCGCAACGGGAGAGGCCACAGCAGTGAGAGGCCCGCGTACCACCAAAAAAAAAAAAAAGAATGTGTAGTCTTCCGGCAAGAAAACATGCAGTAATCCATGTGGCAGAGTTTACCTGTGACCAGCTGGGGTTAGTGACCTGTGCATTCCTTACATGCAACATATCAGGAGTGGAAAAAGGGAATTTGTCAGTTGTGGCAATCAGTATCATGAAGATTTATAGCAGGTCATGCTCATATATTCAGCACAGGTACAATCAAAAGTTTGCTCAATTCTGGGAGATCTAAGTCTGTATCTGTTACCTCGTCTTTAACGAGGAAATGTCAGAACTGACTTACCAAAAAAAAAGTGTTTGTTTGTTTTAATTACAGTCACGGTGGGTAAGACATAGCTCAGAACAGCTAATGTGACTTACTGATTCTTTCATCAGGAAATACAGTTTCACCTTTCCTGTTTATTCTCCACATCCTGTAGTAAGTTAAGTTTCAATGAAAGATAAATCTACAGGGTGAAAAGAAAAGAAAACTGACATGTGTTGAAAAGATCATTCTGACAGGTTTGACCACGTATGTCCGTGTTTCTGGCGATGGACACAAGCCAGAGCTCCCGACTCTGACGTTTTCGCTGATGTCATTCCCCTTGATCCTCAATTTGGAAGTGGATAAAAATGTTTTCTATGTTTTCTTCTTTAAGAAATTAAATCAAGAATGCTTTCTAGACATGATCCTCTAAAGATTTTCAGTCAGTGGTCATCAAGAGAAGAAAAGCACAGAATCTCATCCCCACCGAAGAGTGACATTCAGTCAGGCAACAGAATTCTCCCCAGAATCAGAGCTTCATCTTTAACATGCGATCAAAGGTTTTCACAGGTGCTGCCTCACTCTGCAGTCAGCCCTACCATATGGGATTGGCTCTGAGAATCTCACATCAGATGACTGACAAACATGTCATAGGACCCTGATCTGCTACCACATCCTGCCTCGCTTAATGATCTCCTGCAGGGACATTGGAATATTCCAGGATATTTCCTGGAGCCCTCTACTCTATACAGGTAAACTTCCAAGTAGAAACAGAAGCTTTGATTTTCACTGGGACCCCTGCTCTGTCCAACCAACCTCTCTAGAAATATGATGTTCTAACCTCTCCTGATTAGAACATTTCAAGGTCTCTCCCTGTGCTAATTTAGTAAAGGTAAAGGAGAAACAAGAAAGAGCAAACTATGCAGTGAGCAATATATAAGATTCCTTTCCTTAATGTATTTATCTGATATACCCAAATATTGAGAAATATAGATTCATTTCAGAATGGTCAAGAAAAGAGGAGGAGGAACCTCTATGCCAACAGTATATATAAAACGGAATCAATATTGCATAAGCTCCAGCCTAAGTTTAGCTACGAGGTACTAACTCTTCTCATAAAGAAGAAAGAGTTCTCCATCACTTGAAGCACACTGAGGCCTCAGACAGCTGGACACTGAGGGTGTAGTCTCCTCACGCGAATTCTGTACCTGCGTCACAGAGCAATGAAACAGTCCCAAAGAATTATTAAGGATGAGGTGGGGAATCGAAAGAAGAAAGATGAATCCATACTCTCCCCTAGCATCTGTTCTGCTGGATATTACCACCACCGTAGCCCAATATGACCTTCCCACTTTTCTCTGGGCCTCCCTACTTTCCACCTCCATCCTCTCAGTATATCTTACCTACACTTGGAAACGACTCTAGTTTTTCCACTGGTCTTTATCAACAAGTAATCCAAATAGCAACTGTGTATATAACTCCTTAGAGACCTCAGGTCTGACTCATTAATACATGACCTTCGAAGTCCAAAGTTTTCCTAATTCCCTTTATTTTTTTTCTAATTTCCATGTACTTACACTCTCAGGACTTCCACTGTTCTCGGGTTCGTGTTCCCTGCAAAATCTGTCAACCTAGACATAGACTTAAGTACCACCCTTTAATTATCTCCTAGGTTATCCAGTTTTTAAAAAAGCCTCAACAAGCCTTATGGACTTTATTAAAGACTCTTTAAGATAACCCACGGCGGATAGCAGTACACCCACACATATCTATTTAATACACCTTCAGAGTAATGAAGACTCTCAGCTCTTCTCCTTCAACGTATGCAGTGTCTCGCCCATCTGATTACTGTCTGCTGTATCCCAGGTCCACTCCCTTCCCTCGTATTACATTCTTTCCCAATTTTGTATGTTGGTAAAATCAAATAACATAAAATATAACATGTTAATTATTATAAAGTGCAGCGTTCAGTAATATTAAATACATTCATATTATCGGGCGATCAACATCGCCATTTATCTTTCTAATTCTTTTCTACGTTTTAAAACTGTAACTCTATATCTTTTAAACCTAACTTTCCTTTTTGTTCCATAAACACATGAAAAGCATCATTACCCTCCCAGATCTATGGTTTTGACTACACTAAGTACCCCATATAATTGAAATAAGTAGTTGTATTGTTATGACTCACTAAAAGTCACAAAAGTGGCATTTTTGGAAGCTAAATGTCCTCAAGATTCATCCATGTTGTAGCACATTCCTAGATCTTTTCCTTCTTCACACTGAATAATATTGTATTCTATGAGTATACCACACTTTGCTTATCCAGGAACCAGTGAATGAACACGTAGGTTGCTCTCATATTTTAGTTACTCTGATTATTACTGCTCTAAACACTAGAGTACAAATATTTAAGACCCTGATTTCAGTTCCTTTGGGTATACCTCAGAGTAAGATTCCTGGATCATGGAGTAATTCTATTTTTCAATATCTGAAAAACTGCCATACTCTTTTGCAAAGCAGCTGTATCATTCTACATTCCCTCTGACACATCACAATGCTTCCTACTCCCTCACTTCCTCACCAATACTTGTTTTCTGCTTGTGTATGTGTGTGTGTGTGCTTGTGTGTGTATGCATGCACACAAATATATAAACACGCATTTAGTGATATGGAGCATCTATTCAAGTGCTTAGTCGTTTGTACATCTTTTTGAAGAACCATCTATTCAAGTCTTTTATCCATTTTTGAATCAGGGTGTTTGCTTTTTGTTGAGTTGTAGAAGTTCTTGGTATATTCTGAAGAGAAATCTCTTGTCAGATAGATGGCTTTCAAATATTTTCTCCCATCTGTGGGTTGCCATTTTATTCTGTTTACATTTCTTTCATACACATTATTTTTTAATTATGTACTGCAAATTGTTTATTTTTTGTTAGCTGTACATTTGTTTTTCCTTCATTTCGTACTGAGGAAGACACTGCCAAATCCAATGTCATGAAGCTCTTGTCTTGTGTCTTCTTCTAAGACTGTTTAGTTTATTAGGTCTTATATTTAGTTTCTTGATACGTTTTCATTATTTTCTGCATATGATGTTAGGTAAGGGGTCCATCTTCCTTATTTTGCACGTTGACAACAAGACTTCTCAGCACCATTTGTTGAAAATACTATCCTTTTTACTTTGAAAAGTCTGGCAACTTGTCAAAAATCATTTGGCCATATATCAGGGTTTATTTCTAGGTGTTCTATTCTATTCTGTTGGTCTTGAATAGAGGAGAAAATAGTATAACCTATCCCGGTTGATGAAGAACATAAAGAAAGACCAGGACTGAGAATTAGGAGGGCAATATAAAACAGCAGGAAGTAAAAGACAGTGTGAGAGAAGATCTTGTATTTGTGAGTTCATGGAAATATGATCATGCTAAAACCAGTAAACACCTCACTTTGAACAATACGGTAAATGTGCTGGCAAGAAACATAACACTTACCCATCTCTGGGAAATATAGTATGGGTATAAAGATAAACTACACACAGATATATGAAAAAGGGAAGGGTTTTCATGGTGTGAGAATATTGTGGGACCTGAAATACAATTTACTTCTGTTCTAGCATTGTCTCTAAAATTTAGCAAAGTGTATATACAAGCAATTCCAATTCTGGTAATGTGTTTGACAGGTTTATATATGAACTTCAGCAGACCAGTAAATGTACATTCATAGTAGGACCATTCCCTAAACCAAAAAAACAAAACACAAAAACTGGAAAGACTAGAGTTCACGTTGTCAACACACATACAGATGCAGTGATGGTTTACGGTCCAAAAGCAGAAGGTGAGCATGGGTACAAGAGGTTAATCCCCAGGCTGGGCTGGGGTGCAGAGTTTGAGGGTAACACAGGTAGAAAAGGCTTTTGTCCTATCCTTGAGTTTTGAGGTATGGAAATTCACAGGTCACTACCTTCATTTCAAACTGAATGAATGCACTATTCAATTTTTTAAAACAGGCGAAGTAAACATGAGTGATAATAAATTTCAAACTGTCACGAATCAAACAAGATACTAAGAAAAATTAAATAATATGATTTAAGAATGAAGTGGAGAGACTGTCCAAGATGGTAGCATTCAGAAACTCAGAGCTGGATGCCTCTCAGACGCACACCAAAGTCACAATTGTTTACAGAGCAGCAACTGAAGAAAAGAGCGGGACTCACCATGAAAGATGTTTTACAGCTAAAGACATAAGAGGCCCCTCGGCAAGGCAGGAAGGACGGGGCAACATCTCAATAGCATCAAGACCCACACCACCTGGGGGTGGCCCACACATGGGAGAATAATTACAATTTCTGAGGGGCTCCCAGAGAGCAAGGGGTATGAACCCAACATCAGGCTCCCAAGCCCAGGGATCCTGTGCTGGGAAGAAGAGTTCCTAGAAAGTTGGGCTTTGAACACCAGTAGTGCTTATTTTCCAGAGAGCCAGAGGGTTGTGGGAAATAGAGATTCCACTCTTAGAAGATGCTCACAAAATCCCACGTGATCCGAGAATCAGAACAGAAGCAGTCATTTGCAAGGATCCTGCGTTACACCTACCCCCTGATCTTAGAGAGTCTCCCAGAGACGCAAGAGGCATTTACAGCACAGCCTCAGGGACATGGACACTGGCAGCAGCCATCTGGGGGAGCTCATTCTACCTCGCGGCCACTGGCACCAGCAAGCAAAATTTCAGAATCCTCCCTCTATCTATTTAGCCTCAGGACCTAGCCTTACCCATTTCCACCACACTATACACACAAGCACTAGGGGGCTGCAGGCCAAGCAACTAACTGAGCAGGCGCATAGCCACATCCACCAGCGAACACGATGCCTTCAGACCCTCAGTGCACAGCTGCCCCTGGACATGGGCCCAGCCACCAAAAGCCCAAGGACCAGCCTCCAGACCTCAGTGGACAGGCGCCAGCCCCAGAGTCCCCGACCCCTCTGACCGGTGAGCCTCCTCTGGCCTTGGAATCAGCCTCACTGTCGGCAGGTGATTACTGCCCAGGGACTGGATGGAGCTTTGACCTACACAACCGCAAACCTGCTCCAGCAGTGGGATCGGCCTCGTACACCAACAGGTACACACCGGCCCCAGGAATACCACAGCCCAGCAGCCTGTGTGACCAGAACACTCCCTTGCAGGCCAGAAGCAACCACGGGCTCAGCTGGGTCCTGACCCTGCCCGTCAGAATGCCAACACAAGACTAGGGACAGCCCAGACCCTGCAGAGAGCTGTGTCAGGGACAGTGATCCAACACCAACTCTGCGACTCCTGGGGCCTGCAGCCAGAACTCGGGACCTGGGTCTTCCTCCCAGTCACCAGCATAGCCCCAGGACCAGGGACTGGGCACTAGCCCTGATACCACCTGCACTGCAATTCTACCCAGAAGTGAACCAGCACTAGATTTGGTGTCTCCCAGAGCTTTTCAGCGAGCTGCCTCACGATTTAGCCTCAGCAAGTAGCACAGACAGCCTCCACACAAGGCAGGGTCTGGCAAACAAGCACTCTGGGGGCAGCCAAGCCTACCAGACCATCCACAGTAGTCAGCCCACCACAACAGAAGAGCCCAAGCAGCCCACATAGGGGGTACACCTAGAACATATAGTTCTAGTGACCAGGGGACAGTGGGTTGCTGGGACACATAAGACCTCTCCTACAAAAAGCCACTTCTCCAAGGTCAGGAAACGAAATGAACTTACTACATACAGAGCAATAAAAACAGCAAGTTAAGAAAAATGAGGTGATACAGAAACACGATCCAAATGAAGGAACAAGATAAGAACTCAGAAGAAGATCTAAGTGAAGTGGAGAGAGCCAATCTCCTCAACAAAGAGTTCAAGGTAATGACTGTAAAGATGATCAAAAAACTCAGAAGAATGGACATCCAGAGCAAGAAGTTAGAATGTTTTTAGAAAGAGTTAGACCATTAAAGAACAACAAAACAGAGATTAGGAATACAGTAACTGAAATGAAAAATACACTAAAAGGAAACTACTGTAGACTAAATGATACAGAGGAATGCATCCGAAAACAGAAGGACAGAGCACTGGCAGTCACTGAGGATGAACGGGAAAACAATAGATTAAAATGCAATGAGGAAAGTTGAACAGACGTGTGACACAACATCAAGTGTACTAATATTTGCATCATACTGGTCCCAGAAGCAAAAAGGTAAGAGAAAGCAATGTAGAACATACCTGAAGACATAAGAGCTGAAAAGTTCCATAACCTGGGAAAGAAAACAGACATCCAAGTCCAGTAAACACAGTAAGGCCCAAACAGGATCAAGCCAAGGAGGACCACACCAAGACTCATTGTCATTAATCTGGCAACAAAATAAAGAGAAAAAGACACTAGTAAAAGGAGCAAAGGAAAAGCAACAAGTTACAAACATGGGAACTTGCATCAAGTAATCAGCTGACTTTTCAGGATAACCTCTGCATGCCAGAAGGGAGTGGCATGGTATATTTAAAGTCGTGAAAGGGAAAAGCCTATAACCAAAAATACTCTACCCAGCAAGGCTCTCCTTCAGATTTGGTGGTGAGATCTCAAGTTTTACAGAGAAACAAAACTAAAAGAGCTCAGCATCGTCAAACCAGCGGGATGAGAAATCTGAAAGGGGCTTTTCTAAGTGAAAAAGAAAAGGCCACGACTGAAACATAAAAATTAGGAAAGGAAACTTACTAAAGGAAAAACCTCATTGGATAAGGCAAATATTCAACACAGGTAGTAAATCAACCATGAACACAGCTAATAGGAAGGATGAAAGAAAATACTAATAAAATCATCTATATTCACAATAAGAAGGTAAGGGACACACAAAACAAGTAGATGTAAAATATAAGGTCCAATTCAGTAACTGTGGTGGAGCAGAGTAACAGTGCAGGGTTGTTAGTGTCCACGTGAAATTAAGAGCTCAGCAACTTCAATAATCACACACACGCGCACGCACACACACACACACACACACACACATTTAAAAAAACTGAAAGAAATCCAAACATAACATTAAAGATAGTCCTCACATCACAGATGAAGAGAATAAAAGGAGAAGAAAGGAACACTGAAAAAATTAAAGAGGGATTCTAAAAATACCCAAGACAGATGAAAATGAACACACAATGATCCAAAATCTATGGGACACAGCCAACGCAGTTCACAGGGAGAAGTTATAGTGATACAAGCTTATTGTTAGGAAACAAGAAAAACATCAAATAAACAACCTAACATTACACCTGAAGGAATTAGAAAAAGAAGAAGAAAACAAAACTCAAAGCTGTCAGAAAGAAAAAAATTAAGAAAACAATACCATATGCAATCACACCAAAAAGAATAAGATACCTAGGAACAAACACACCTAAGCAGTAAAAGACATGTACTCAGAAATCTATCAGCCGTTGGTGAAAGAAGTTGAAGGCAACAGAAAAAGATGGGGAGAATATAGCATGTGTGTGGATGGCAGAATTAATACTGTGAAAATAAACTTACTACCAAAGACAACCTACAGATTTAATGCAATCCCTATCAGAATACCAAAGCATTTTCACAGAACTTGAAAAAGTAATTTTAAAATTTGTATAGAAACACAAAGACCCCAAATAGCCAAACAATCTTGAGAAAGAACAGAGCTGGAGGCATCACACACCTTGACTTCAGATTAGACTGCAAAGCGACAGTAATCAAAGAGAATCGTACCGGAGCAAAAACAGACACAAAGATCACCGGAATAGAATAGATATCCCAGAAATAAGCCCACACACTTCTATTTAATTGATTTATGATGAAGCAGGAAATATGGAGAAAACACGTCTTTTCAATAAGGGGTACTGGGAAAACTGGTCAGCTACATGGAAAAGAATAAAATTAGATTATTTTAGCACACCATATATAAAATAAATGCAAAACTGAATAAAGACCTAAACGTAGGACCAGAAACCATAAAACCCCTAGAGGAAAATATAGAACATTCTTGAACATAAATGATAGCAACAGTTTTAGGTTCAGTCTACTAAGGCAAATGAAACAAAAGCAAAAATAAACAAGTGGGACTTCACTAAACTTAAAAGATTTTGCATAGCAAAGGAAACCAAAGACAAAATGAAAAGACAACCTGCTGAAGTAGTGACAATATTTGCACATGATAAGACGTGAACATCAAAAAGATGACCAAGCAAGAGTTCATATCTAAACTACAGAAACGGCACATACAACTCAATATCAAAAAAATACCCAAAATCTTTTTTAAAAAATGAGAAGACCTAAATAGACATTTTTCCAAGGAAAAAATACAGATAGACAGACAGAACTCACAAAGATGCTAAACATAGCTAATTGGCAGTAAAATGCAAATCAAAACTATGAGATATATCACCTCAGTCTTGTCAGAATGGCTGTCATCAAAAAGATCACAAATAACAAAGGTTAGTGAGGATGTGGAGAAAGGGAAACACATGTACACTCTTGATGTGGAGGTGAAGTAGTGCAGCTACTGTGGAAAGCAGAATGGAGGTTCCACAAAAAACTAAAAAGAGAACTACCATAATATCCAACAATTTCACTCTTGGGTATATCAGAAGAAAACAAAAACACTATTTCAAAAAAATAACTGCACATCAATATTCGTAACAGTGTTGTTTGCCATAGCCAAGAGACAGAGTCAAACTCAGTGTTCATCACTAGGTTAGGGGATAAAACAGATTTTTTATGATGACTTCAGCAAAAAATGAAATTTTGCCATTTGCAAGAACATGGATGGATTTGGAGGCTATTATGCTTAGTAAAATAGGCCGCAGAGAAAACAAGCATGGTAGGTTATCACTTACATGTGGCATCTAAAAAATTGAATACAACAACAACAACAACAAGAAAAAACAGCCTCACAGGTTAAAGAACAGACTAGTGGTTACCAGCAGGGAGAGATAGGGTGGAGGAGCAAAAGAGTGGTAGGAGATTTGGAGGTATAATCACTAGGTATATAATCAATCATCTACAGTGATGTACTGTATAGCATGGGGAATATAGTCACTCTTTTATAATAAGTATAAATGGAGAAGAACCTAAACTTTTATGAATCGCTATGTTGTACCTCTGAAACTAATATAATAATGTATATTAACTATAGATCAATAAAATATAAAGTAAGGAACAATAAAAGGGAGACACAGATTATTAGATAGAAATCAATTAAATAAACACAAGTTTTGAAAATCAAGGAATTAAAAAACAACATGTAAGACACAACATTGGCATTTGAAGTGTATAATCTATTTATTTAAAAGAAATCATGGGCCTCCCTGGTGGCGCAGTGGTTGAGCATCCGCCGGCTCATGCAGAGGACATGGGTTCGTATCCCGGTCCGGGAGGATCCCACGTGCTGCGGAGCGGCTGGGCCCATGAGCCATGGCCGCTGAACCTGCGCGTCTGGAGCCTGTGCTCCGCAACGGGAGAGGCCACAACGGTGAGAGGCCCATGTACCGCAAAAAAATAATAATAATAAATAAAAATAAATAAAAAATAAAAGAAAGAAAAGAAATCATTTAAGTGGTGAAAAATGTACCCATTTGGTACCCATGGGTACCAAAGAATGGTACCCATTCTCACAATTTTGTATATCTAGGGTAAATTATTATCTACAAAAATATTTTACAAATATTCACTCTAAAAGAAAGAGAAAATTTGGATTAACCCATTTTAGTATACAAATTTAATATCAAAGTCTCCACGTCAAATTGATTTGAATAAGTTCTGTTAGCCACTTCTAGTTTCTTTGTGATGTAAAATCTTTTAAAGCATAAAATCAGCCTTTCTGCATTATTCCATTAGACATACATAGAAGTGAAAAGAAACAAGAAGACAGAACAATCAACCAGGAAGGTGAATTTACTGAGAAACAGCCATTCGTTCTCCCTCCTCCTTTTCTTTCCCTCCTTTTCCAGGTCTCTTTCGGTTCCAATCAAGAGAAGTCTTGAGAGGGCTTCCCTGGTGGCGCAGTGGTTGAGAGTCCGCCTGCGGATGCAGGGGACACGGGTTCGTGCCCTGGTCCGGGAGGATCCCACATGCCGCGGAGCGGCTGGGCCCGTGAGCCATGGCCGCGGAGCCTGTGCGTCCGGAGCCTGTGCTCCGCAACGGGAGAGGCCACAGCAGTGAGAGGCCCGCATACCGCAAAAAAAAAAAAAAAAAAAAAAAAAAAGAGAAGTCTTGAGAGTTCTGAGAATATTTCTTTGAGGGCTTCAAATCACCATACCTACAACTTCTGCCACAACTACACACACACGGGAACAAAAATAAACCTCTGCTATCTACTCATGTAGGAGGGATTCATGCAAAATAAACTCCTACAAGGAGACCAACGGGTGAGTTTTCTACCTGTTCTTTATAATGTCCTTCCATTAGAGTAAATCCCACACATGATGAGGCAGAAGCAGTTATGTGAGCTTTTCCTTGAAGTCAAAACTCTTACATTCATTTCAAGTACCTGGTGATCATAGGGTACAGCCAGGGAAAGTGCCATCCCCCTTGCGGGGGGGGTGGCGGTGAATGGGCTCCCACAACCGTGCACCTCCTGATGTACACATTCTGGAGAAACAAAGGGCGGTCACACCGCAGTCAGTCTGTCAGGCTGTCGGGCCACTGGCAACCCGAGCAGCCTGGAAGTGCCCCATCAGTTGCTGAAAGCGAAACCCTGTCCCCCCTGTGAAGCCAGGCAATTTTGGCCAGAGGATCAGAGGAGACTATTAATCAACTCCTCCTCTCTGCTCAGCTCCTTGGGGTTACAGCAACCCCATCTCCAAGCCCAAATCTGCCCCTGGAGTGCCGAACTGGAAGTGGCAGGCGGGCTGTGCCTGTGCTTCAGCGCCCTCTGGAGGTTGTATGCTCTAACGGCAACTCTCAGCCCTTCCTCCTCCCCCTTCCCTAGTCCTGGGGGCTGCCTTGGCCTCCTGCAGCTGCTGGCCTGATTTCATTCTTCTTTTTTCTCCAATTACAATGAAGTGTCCTACAGAGGTATGGAATCTCTTGAAGAAGGAAGATCTTTTAGCCAATACACCTTAACAGTGAGAAGTTGATTTCAAGAATGAACCTGAAATACTATATTTTTCTCCTGACGATTCCAAGGAGAGACAGCTCAAGTTTTCTAAATCATAAAAAAAACCAAGGTAAATATGATCTTCTGAGCCAGAGATGAAAAAACAGTTTTTAGCATCCTCTCCTCATGTCATATGACTGGGATTTAAATCAATCAACTGCCACTGGTTTTTAAATCACATGACCCAACTTTAAATCAATCAGCTGCTTCCCTGTAACTCAGGTGACTTGGCTTTGAATAGTAAGAAATGAAGAGGTATAAAAATGTTCTGAACAATAAATGGAAAAGCAACATTTTAGAAAGTGTTTTTTCTTTTCGAATGGACCATTCATTGGATACGGAATAAAGGATTCTCTTGTGGATTTCTTGAACTGTAAGCATATACAATGTCTCCGTTGGCGTGATTGACTTAGTTTGGGGTTTTGTTGTTGTTGTTGTTGTTGTTGTTGTTAACATCCTTATTGGAGTACAATTGCTTTACCATGTTGTGTTAGCTTCTGCTGTATAACAAAGTGAATCAGCTATTCGTATACATATATCGCCATATCCCCGCCCTCTTGTGTCTCCCTCCCACCCTCCCTATCCCACCCCTCTAGGTGGTCACAAAGCACCGAGCTGATCCCCCTGTGCTATAGGCAGCTGCTTTCCACTAGCTATCCACTTCACCTTTGCTAGTGTATATATGTCCATGCCACTCTCTCACTTCATTCCAGCTTACCCTTCCCCCTCCCTGTGTCCTCAAGTCCGTTCTCTACGTCTTTATTCCTCTGCAGCGACTCCTGCTAAGGATGGATACTTCCTTTTATGCTCAGGAATATGCCCTAGTTTAAATATGATTTGAGTTTGATCCTGTGAACCATCAGAACTTCCCACGGGAGATAAATGAGGAGATTCGGGCCTTTATTAGTACGCACGGTGAACACGGGTGTCCTGGCTGTACTTGCCAACCCTCCTCATTTACCCACCTATTTTTATCCACCTTTCTCCCTGTGAGTACCTTTGACCAACCCTGAGCTCAGACTCCTGGCCTAGTACAGTGACTTTGTCAGTCTTTCTTTAAAAATGGACAGGTAACAAAATGAATGTAACCTAGAAGCAGCAGCTCAGTAAGGGAAATAAAATCACCAGAAGTTATCTAATCACAGCCACAGCCATCCAGGGCTCAGGTCCCATAAGAATGGGACCTTCCTCAATTTGAAGGGCATCCAATCAAATAAGTAAAGGTGTTGCTCACCTCTGCCACTTGGAGGGATTGCTAGGCAGTCTACCCAGTGTATACTAACTGCAAAACACTGTCATGGTTTTGAAATACCTATTTTCCAGGAAAGCTTTTTGGGGTGCATGGGGAAGGTTTCTTTTTGACATCAAGCAAAAAATAAATCACCAAGCTCTTTAAGCACAGGGGTTTTTAAGAGGGCAGTAGAAGGAAGGAATGGGCAGAAAAGACGATCTCCTCTGAAGTGAAGGTCGTTTTTCCAAAAGAGTAGGATTTAGTCTCAGTTTAAGGAGAACACTTTTAAGTAGCTGGGGCAGCTCCAAACTGCAGTTTAGGGAATGAGTGCTTCAAAAGAACAGGGCTGTAAACGTCCTGGCAAGGCAGCAAGAGGATGAAGAGTTGGTTTTGCATAGTTTTGAACACAGGAGTAAAGAAGCAGAGGCATCTCTGACTAAAGGGCCCTGAGATCCTATGGCATCAGTGGGTCAGTTGCAGGGGGTGTGGGGGCGATATTTCTCTCTCAACGTCTCCCAGAGCAGCCACCCCTCTCTACCCCACCCCGCTACTCCTTTCACCCTTCCTGCCTCCACTGTTGGGTCCCCAGGGACAGCACTTCTTAAGCTGGAGCGCTCAGGCACCATCTCTGCAGTCTGGATTCTTCCTGGAGCCTGGCACGTTCTGGGACAGGAAGGCAGGTCTGCAAGGGCGCTGGGTTGCAGCCGGACCTGGAGGCCTGGAGGGGAACTGGAGTCATGAAGCCCACCCACGTCCTTGAAGCCAGGGAAGGAACACATCTTCCTAACAGTACTTCTCAGGTCTCAGCGGGTTCCCCACCCGACGGTGATCCATACTCACTTGAGGCAGCAAGGACTGCCTCTAACTGGCCCCCTCCATTCCGCCTTAAGGGTCCTCGCACATGTGTGAGAGCACAGGCCCCGAATCTATGCACTCGGCTGAGGCCAGTGCTGCCGGGGTCCCTCCAGTCCCATCCCCCGGCCCCTCCCTCTGGGACTGTATCTAATAGAAGAGAGAGCACAGAGGAATTGGCTGAATCAAGGGACCCGGGAGCCTGGGTATGAGTTTGAAGACCGAGAATCTAAAGCGCAATTACATATTATTGGAAACTCTTGTGGAGTGTGTAGGGGGAGGTTAGGAGATTGAGAGGCTGAGTCGACCTGGTGAGTCCAGCCCCAGGACACCACAAAGCCCCTCCCCCCTTTCCCTGCCATCAGACAAGGGGTGCCGCAACTCCAGCCGGGACTCTGCACTTCCCCCTCCCTGATTCTCCTCCAGAAGAGCAGGTGGCCCCCCTCTGAGGGCAGGGGAAGACAACGGACCAAGTCCCCCTGCACTAAGGCGCTACTGGAGCTCTTCCTGAACAGCAGTGATGGCTTGGAGCGAACCCGTGCACTGCCAAAATTGGTCTCATCCTGCAGCTGAGGGACGCAGACTTTAAGTCAGCTGCCCTGGCTTTAAAACAATCAACCCCCCCCCCTTTAAGTCAGGTGACCCGACTTTAAATCACTGTGTGCCCCTCAAGCCTGCAACTTCCAAAGTTGGGAACTTCACTTTGATCCCACACATGGTATGAGGGTGTACTTCATGTACCAGAAGGGTCTAGGTACTCTGGGGTACAGCAAGCAGTGCAGGACGCAGCAGCTCCCAGGCAAAGCTGGTGATGCACAGGGAGAGCAGGCACAGCCAGGCATGCAGAGGTTCCAGGACGGGAGCTGGGGCACAGCCAGCCGCGAGGCTGTGAAAGCAGAGGATCTGAGCCTTCTTGACAAAGGCAAACCCAGAGGATGGATGAGAAACAAAGACCAGATGAAACATGGATTTGAAAATCACATGCTGCTCTTGAAATTGGGGTGGGGGCACCCCAGATTTGAATCCTCTTACTCAACAGTTGCTAGTGTTTTGGCATTTGTCCAATTCCTTATAAAATTTACTGATAATATCTAACCCATAGAATACTGCATTTGTAGTGGTATTGCATGCTAATGTCTCTATAGTGGAATAATCTTTTCTACGAGAAGAATGTACACTATCCGAATTAAATTAAAACCCCTCTTTATAAAGTACTGTATCGGACTTCCCTGGTGGCGCAGTGGTTAATAATCTGCATGCTAAGGCAGGAGACATGGGTTCGAGCCCTGGTCAGGGAAGATCTCACATGCCACGGAGTAGCTAAGCCCATGTGCCACAACTACTGAGCCTTCAGGCCACAACTACTGAAGCCCGCACTCCTAGAGCCGATGCTCCACCACAGGCACAGCAAGAGAAGCCACTGCAATGAGAAGCCCACGCACTGCAACAAAAAGTAACCCCTGCTTGCTGCAACTAGAGAAAGCCCATGCATAGCAAAGAAGACCCAACGCAGCCAAAAATAAATAAATAAATATTTTTTTTAAGTACTATATCCTTCTGTACAACTTCTCTGGGAAGAACAGAGAGATGGCGTGGGAGAGTGAGAAAGACCAACATTTAGTGCATATGTCTCATGCAGGTGCTCTGCTGGCTCAGATAGTTTTATCCCCACTTTTACAAAGGAGGAAATAATCTCAGAGAGGTTTGGTAATTTTCCCAAAGCCAAACAGCTATTGAGTGGCAGAACCAGGATCTGAACCAAGTCTGTTACCTTAAAGCCTAAGTCCTCATCACAACAAAACTCAATTCATATTGACATTTATCGAATTACATTGCAACCTGGGGAGTTCTTGGCACAATCCTGAATAAGAGTGAGAAAGAAAGAAATAGCATTATTCATACAGTCAATCAAAAATTTTGGAGCAGCTACTAGATGCGTGGCCCTTTTCGGGGTTCAGCAGTGATCAAGACAGGAAGAGTCCTGCTTACACAAACCATGTAGTGGGGAGGAGAGACGGGCGCAACTTGGCTGAGGGATTTCAACTTGCTGGGCCTCTGTTTTCTCCTCTGGAAAACGGGATGGGTGTTCCTCATTTCCTGGGATTGTCCAGCCCTCACATTCTCTGATTCCATAAGAATCATTTGTTTTCCTGTTTCTTTAAAATTCATTCAGGCAATGAGCTGTGATGAATGTTGTCAGCTGCTCCTCAAATCACTCTATTCCCACCCTCTTCCTGTGATCAGGTCTTTCTCCCAACATGACTCACAATCAATCAAGTCACAGAACCTAAGGGGCACCCAGCAGGAAAATTCCAGCCCTTGTTTCTCAGGAGCTCTGAGGTCTACCTGCGAGGTAAACTTAACACACCTGGCACAAGGCGGCCATCCCGGGTTTCACATCAACATGATCTCAGGGCTTCCCTGGTGGCGCAGTGGTTGAGAGTCCGCCTGCCGATGCAGGAGACACGGGTTCGTGCCCTGGTCCGGGAGGATCCCACATGCCGCGGCGCAGCTGGGCCCGTGAGCCATGGCCGCTGGGCCTGTGCGTCCGGAGCCTGTGCTCCGCAACGGGAGAGGCCACAACAGTGAGAGGCCCGCATACCGCAAAAAAAAAAAAAAAAAAAAAAAAAAAAAAAAACATGATCTCAGGCACAAACCTCCTGGCTTTTCCATTGTGTTTTTAAGTTACTTGTTGAAACAACTGCACAACTATGACAAAGATATAAAATCAGGCATCTTCTGCCCCAGTGCCTGCTCATAAATGATTTTCTGCCACTTTAATGATAAAGATAGAACATTTCAACATTCTGCTGCCCTTATTATTTGTCATTTTTCTTGATATTTCTATTGAATACTCTTTCAATATTTTAACAATGGAACATTTATTTACCTTGTTCCAGACCCAGCCTGTAGTGGTAAAGGTTTTGTTGTTATATTTCTATTATGTTTCCTTTAAAAATCATTATGCTATTTAACTGGATTAAGTCAATTCTACAGGCATTTATCTTATGATATTGATGAAATTAATACATAGAGGGCAGTAGTACAAGTTGATTGTACTCCAGAGCCTCTATTAGCACAGTTAAGTAAGTATAACTATTATCTATATGTAAACCAAAGTACATGCCAAGTGAGACTCTCCGACGCTTCTTCACTGTCTGCCCCTCAAGCCTGTGAGAAATGGAATATTTCTTGCCACCTCAGTAAACAAAAGATGCCACAGTCATCCTCTCCAATGTGAGCGGGCAGGCCCTGAGGAACTCAGGATATGCAAATACAGGATGCAGGCCCCAGAGAGCTGAGGTGCATATCAAAGGAAGGAATTCGTGAGCCTGACTCCAGCATCTTCGCATACAAAGGAAAGCCCTGCATTGCTCACCTTGGGAGAGCAGGTTCTCCTTAGCTGACAATCACCTTTTCCCGTCCCCCATCACCTGCGCCAGCCCCCCGCCCTGTCCCCTCCCGCCCCCCGGGTGCTTTAGCTCAGGGAGGATGGGGCGCACAGGGCCTCGGCTGAACAAGAGGCCTGGGAGCCTCGGGAGGAACTTTCGGCCGCTTTCCCCGCCGTCGGGAGGAGGGTCGCTGACGCTGCGGCCGGACCCTGCGCCTCCCTCGCCCCGTGTCCCCTCAGGACGTTCAGCCGCCCTCTCCCCACGCCCCCCGGGCCCCGCGAGCCAGGCCGAGGGCAGGGCCGAGAGGAGGGGCCGAAGTTCCCCGGGACCAGACCCCGAGGCCGCTCGTTCTGCACAGCAGCGGCGGGTGGCCGCGAAACCCTTCCCCTCAGAAGCTGCTCTTGCGCGGCCGCCCGGGCACCAGACCCACTTACCCGGCCCGCCGTCCCCACGACTGTCGCGGCTTCGGCCGCCGGGGCCCCTCCGCAGCCGGCAGCGTCAGTGAGGCCGCCCTCCCCTGGGGCTCCGGGGCAGCTCCGTGACGGCGGACTGAAGAGACCCCGAGCCGGGAACTCCAGCTCTGAGGAAACGCGGGCTCCGTTCTGGACGCAGTGGGTGGGGCCGTTCTGCCCCGAGGCCTCCTGGGAGGGGGCGGGGCGCCGGGGGAGGAGCCGCCAGGAGCTCAGGGCCCCGTCGGGGGTCCTGGAGGGGCGGCCCGGCCTGAGGGCCCCGCCCACTGTGGCCGCAGCACAGGCCTTTTTCCTGCAATCCTACACAAAAAGTCAGAAAGATACACACGGTCTACAGTGAATGTTCACAAACGGTGGTTGCTGCTGTGCTTACTATCCTATTAAACGTGGGAAATCCATAACACACTTGAAGTTAGAAGTTAACTATGAATGTTTACCTTTCCTTATTATGTCTCTGCTATTCACAATTGTCGTTAATGAATCAGAGACTGTGGCATCACTAGTTAAAAATGAGCTCGTTTAAAAAATAGAACTCAGGCCCACCGGCCCTACTGTATCAGAATCTGCAATTTTACACTCTCTCCAGTGTACTTGTGGACCCATGAATAGTTGAAAGGTACATTTCTACCTCGACATGTCTCTTCTGTCTGAGAAATACGCACATTTTATCCAGTTTGATATAAATAAAACACTCAAAAATGCATATGTCCGTGTTGAAACCACCATTTTATCATTTCCTTTCCAGATGACTATAGTCTCTATACTGGTTTTATGGATCACATGACATACTCTTTTTTGTAGTTAGAAATAGAGAAAGTTACTTTGTGAAAAAAAATATATATGTATATATATATATTAGTGGATGATTGAAGACACTCTTCTAAATTAAAACCAGTTCTCTTAATTTGCTCTTTTCTTCTTGCGTCACATTATGAACTCTTCCCGTGGCCACATGTCATGTGTACTTTTAATTTCAGGGACTGCTGACATCCCAGGATGTGCCCATAGATTTCTCTCAAGAGAACTGGGAATGCCTGGACCGAGATCAATGGGAATTGTACAGGGATGTGATGTGACTAAAGTATAGGATCATGCTCTCCTTGAGTGAGGATACCTTCCTTCCAGAATTCCTTATCCACCCACAGGGTTTAGAGGCCTTCATTTGTAGAATGTCTCCTGGAATGTTCTGCTTCCTACAATAGGGTTTCAGATTGCAACGATTCAGGAAATATTGGGAGTTTGTGGGTATAATTTATGTTATTCTTTGAAAATTGCAGCCTTCTTTATAATATACTTTGTAACTGCTTGGGATGTGTCTATATGAACAGTGTACTATATGCTTCTGTTATAGTCCTTACAATATTTTATTCTCTTATTATCTGTAACAATCTTCCATGGATTCTTTGGGCTTAAGGTGTATTAAAAGGGAGACGGCGATTCTGGGACTTCCCTGGTGATGCAGTGGTTAAGACTGCGCCTGCCAATTCAGGGGACACGGGTTCGATCCCTAGTCTGGGAAGATCCCACGTGCAACGGAGCAACTAACCCAGTGGGCCACAACTACTGAGCCTGCGTGCCACAACTACTGAAGCTGGTGCACCTTGAGCCCGTGTGCCATTTATTTTTAGAGAATAAAATCACCTCTGAGTGATTACAATTTAGACCAGCTAGTCAAAATTCTTTATCACCTGTTCTTCTCAAACACTGATCAATGGAACAAGTTTTACTAGGGATAAGAGTGTAATTGTATTCTAGAGTTCATATCGGCAATATGGTTTTTGACCTTGATGCTGGATCACGACATTTCAATGGTATAACTGCTATTAATTGTCTCTTTGTTCAATGATTAAAGTCTCACATGATCTGAGTTCAGACTGGAGCCATCCTGCTTGGTTTCTGTCTATTGCAGATTTCTTCCAGTATGAAAGGACAAGAGCAATACGGCTTACTTTACACAATGTCTTCAAACTAAATGATGACATAATCTACATTCAATTAATTTATACATACCCTACTGTAGAGCAGGGTTTGTTACGGTGGCAGAGCCCGGTAATTATGTAAAACTGAAACTTTTATCTGCACTGGTTCAAGTCCTCTTCCTAAGAATATGTTTATAATCAACACTCTTTCACAAGTTACCCAATTTAATTCACCATAGCATTCCTCATATTAACTAAATGGAAAATCCTAAGCTATATACAAATCCAGAAAGGGCCAAAAATCATCTGCCCACATGGATTATTACAACCCATTGCTGAGGCATTCAAATTACTTATTAAATACCCACTATGTCCATCAACAGCATCAATTTATATATTATTGCCCCAATGCTAGCCTTAACCCTGGCTCTCACAACATGAATTCCTCTTCCCATATCTTAGCCACTAATTAATATAAATGTAGGCATACTCTTTATATTAGCCATATCACACCTAGCCATTTATTCCATCCTCAGTTCTGGATGAGCTTCACATTCAACATACTCACTCACTGGAGCTCTAGGGACAGTAGCATAGACAATCTCATATGAAGTAATGTAGCAGTTATTCTATCCTCAGTCTTACTGATAAATGGATCATTTACACTTTCAACAGTAATTATTACACAGGAACACCTATGACTATTTTCTTCTGACCCCTACTCAGAATTTTATTATCTCCGCAGTAGCAGAAATTCAATGAAGCCCCACTTGATTCAACAGAAGTAGAATCAAAACCTGTATATGACTTCAATGTAGAAGATGTAGCAGGCCCATTCACCTCTTCCTTGCTAGACAATATGTCAATTTCCTTATAATAAACATTTCCACAACAATCCATTTGTAGGAGCATTCGACAATCCCTAGGTGCCAGAATTATATACACCCCAAGTCATCATTAAAACACATCTAACAATCTCCTTTCTATGAATTTGAGCATCCTACCCACAATTTTGATATGATCAACGTCTACATCTCGTATAAAAATTTTTTTTCTACTAACATTAGCCCGATGTATATGAGAGTTTTCACCACCTGTCATCATACCAGCAACCCACCACAAACTTAAGAAATATGTCTGACAAAAGAGTTACTGTGATAGAGTAAATTATAGAGGTTTCAATGCTCTTATTCCTGGAATTGAATTCTTCCTAAGAATTTTATATTCTCCATGTTACCACATTACAGCACATGCTATATACTAAGGTTCACTAGGTAAGCTTCAGGCCCATACCCCCAACATGTTGTCGTAGATCCTTCCTGTACTAATAAACTCTCATTGTTTTTACTATCATTCTACTGACCATTATCACAGGAAATATAATTGTATAAGAAGCTCACACTGGTTAATGGTATCCCCATTCTAATAAAAAACACAAACCCATAAGCTACAGAAGCATCCAACAAATATTTCCTAAAACAATCCACCACACCAATACTACTTATAATGGCTAGTATCATTAATCTAATATACTCTGGTCATGGAACACAATGAATAACAAAAATCTTTCATCCAGCAGCATCCACCCTCATGACAATCGCCCTTGTCACAAAAGTAGGACTTTCCCCATTTCACTTCTGAGTGCCTCACGTCACACAAGGCGTCCCATGAAGAGCAGGCCTGATGCTATTAATATGACAAAAGTGCACCCCTGTCAGTTTTATACCACATGTCACCATCCATCAACCTAAATATACTATTAATCATAGTGATATTATAAATCATAGCTGGAGGCTGAGGGAGATTTAGTCAGACTCACCTGGAAAAAATTACACCCTCCTCATCAAGTGCCCATATAGGATGAATAACAGCCGTTATAAAGTATATTCCGATTATAACAATCCTAAACATACTAATTTATATCATAACAACACTCTCTTCTTATTATTTATGCCCAGAGCCTGTACTACAAGAGTGTCATTATCACACACATGAGGTAAAACACCTCCCATCACAATCCTTTTCCTCACCATTATAGTATCATTAGGACATAGTCCATCACTATCAGGGTTTTTACCCAAATGAATACTTATCCAAGAGATAACGAAAATGACAACATCATTCTACCAACATTAATAGCCATCACAGCAGTGCTCAGCATATATTTCTACTTGCAGCTAACATACTCCACATCACTAACTGTATTCCCTTCATGAAACAACACAAAAACAAATCACATTGAACATTCAAAGAAATAACCTTCCTATCATTACTAATCATAAAACCCAGACAATTATTCCACATAACACCCATTCCATCCGTGCTGGACTAGGAATTTAGGTTAGTTCAGACCAAGAGCTTTCATAACCCAAAACAAGTAAAATTTACTTAATTTCTAAAAATAAGGATTGAAAGACTTCATCCTACATCAATTGAATGTAAAGCAAACATTGTAGTTAAGCCAAATCTTTACGAGACTGATGAGTTTTAACCCCAGGAAACTTTAGTTAACAGGCAAATCCTCTAGTCAACTGGCTTCAATCTGCTTCTTCTTCATTTGAGAAAGAAAAAAAGAAAAAAGGCAGGAAAATCTCTGGCAGAATTGAAGCTGCTTCTCTGAAATTACAATTCAATTTGTTGATTCACCACAGGGTTTGTGAGAAAGAGGGCTCAATCTCTGTCTTCAGATTTACAGTCGAATGCTAGCTCAGTCATTTTACCTCTGTTCATACACTGTTGATTATTTTCAACAAATCACAAAGATATCGGCATCTTATAATTACTATTTGGTGCTTGAGCTGGAGTAGCAGGCAGCACCTTAAGAATATTAATCCAGGCTGAGCTATGCTAACCTGGAGCGCTACTTGGAGATGCACAAATCTGTAACGTGGTCATAACAGTCCCTGCACTTGTAATAATTTTCTTTATTGTTGTACCCCTTATATTGCAGGGTTTGAAAACTCACTTGGGCCACTAATAACTCGCACACCTGAGGTAGCATTTCCCCGAGTAAACCATGTAAATTTTTGACTACTTCCCCCATCGTTCTTACTCCTACTCATGTCACCAATAGTAGAAGCTTGTTCTGGTACCAGTGGACCGTGTATTCAGCTCTAGCCTGCAACCTGGCCCACGCAGGAGCCTCTGTCGACATAACCATTTCCTCCTTACATTTATCAGGTGTCTCCTCAATTCTTGGTGCTATTGCTTTTATTACTATAGTCTTTCATACAAAACCAGCAGTCATAACCCAATACCAAACACCATTATTTGTTTAATCTTCACCAACTATAGCCATATTACTATAATTACCACTCTCAGTCCGAGCAGCCAGAATTGCCATACTCTTAAGAGATAGAAATCTCAACACTACTTTCTCTGACCCTGCAGGAGGAGGCTGAATCCTATACCAACACCTATTTTGATTCTTTGGTCACCCTGAAGTCTGTATTCATGGCCTACCAGGGTTTGTTATAAATTCACACATCATTACACACTATTTAGGACAAAAGGTGCCTTTCAGCTATTTAGGAATAGTATGAGTCATGCCCACTGGCTTTTTAGGATTTCTCTTGTGGGCCCATCATATATTTACCATAGGGAGAGCTGTCCACTCAGGAGCATACTTTGCAAAAGCTACCATAATTGCTTCTATCCCTACAGGAGTGTGCTTTCTCTGGTTGCAGTGAGCAGTAGCGACTCTACGCTGCGGTGCATTGCCTTTTCACTGAAAAGGCTTTCTTTATTGCAGAGCATGGCTTTCACGCTCTAGAGGGCAGGCTCAGTAGTTGTGGCACATGGGCTTTTTGCTCCACGGCAGGTGGAATATTCCCACACGATGGCTCGAACCCGTGTCCCCTGCATTGGCAGGCAAATTCTTAACCACTGCACCACCAGGGAAGTCCCTGGTTAGCAACTGTTCACGGAGGTAATATTATATGACCTCCAATATATTATGAGTTTTAGGCTTTAGTTTTTCTTTTTACAGTAGGAGGTTTCACAGGAATCATCTTAGTGAACTCATCCCCGGACACTATCCTCCAGGATACATACTATGTAGCAGCACACTTCCATGACCTAATGTCCATGGGAGCGGGCTTCACTATTACGGGAGGCTTCCTACACGGATTCCCACTATTCTCAGGTTACACAGTGAACTCAGCATGAGCAAAAAGTCACTTCACGCGTATATTTGTAGTAGTAAATATGACTTCCCGCAGCACTTTCTGGCCTCTCAGGAATGTCATTACTTTAGTCTCACTACTCGGAGGCACACACAACATGAAATATTGTGTCTTTTGGCTCACTCATCTCAATAGCAGCAGTAATGCTAATCATAATCTTCATACTTTGAAAAGCATTTGCATCTAAACAAGAAGGCTAAGCACTAGAAACGGATACTCCTAACCTAGAATTGTTACATAAATGTCCTCCACCATATCCTATGTTTCAAGATCCTACCTATGTAAATATAAAATAAGGAAGGTCTCAAGTCCTTTTCAACCACTTTCAAGCCAACACCATAACAATTATGTCTTTCTCAATAAATGAGAGAAAAGTAAAAAGTGATGTAGCTTTGTCAAACTTAAATCAGAGGCTAAAATCCTGTATATCACGAAGGCATATCAATTTCATCTAGGATCTCAAGATATAACATCACCGATTATGGAAGAACATTTACATTCTCATCATCACACATTAATAGTGATTTTTGAAACTAGTTCTCTATATTATTTCTCTAACATTGACAACTAAACTAACTCATATACATATAATAGATGCACAGGTAGAGAAAATGTGAACAGTTTACCAGCCATTATTGTAATCTTAATTGCTCTATCATCATTGTGAATCCTTTACATGATACATGAAATCAATAACTCTTCCCAAACCATAAAATCGATGGGTCAGTAATGATACTGAAGCTACAAATACACAGATTATGAAGATTTAAATGTTGGCTCCTCTGTAATCCCCACATCAGGGCTAAAACCAGGAGAATAATGACTAATAGAAGTCAACAACCACGGAGTTAGAGAGAGTCATAGAATATTAGTTTCATCTGAAATTGTTGTACACTCCTGAGCTGTTCCTTCTCAGGCCTAAAAAGGGCTGCTATCCCAGGACGCCTAAATTAAAGAATCCTAACACCAACAGGACCAGGCCTATGTTGTAGACAAGAGAGCTCATTTTCCTGAGTTCAAAGACGGGCCAGAGGGATATGGCTGAGATGAGGGGTGAATCTGGAGCCCATGGGGATGCACTCTCCAAGCTCCAGGATAGGAATGGGCCATTATTGGTTTAATGGACGTCTGGGGTCCCAGGCCACCCACACCACACCCTCCCGAGCAGGATCTTGGCACCATTCCCTGTCAGTGATGAGGCAACCTAGCACTTGTCACGCCCCGATGTTGTGTCCTATGTGGGCACCATGCTGTGGGGACCACACCCACACTCTGCAGGTCCATGCTACAGGGTCCTTCTTGCCTCAGGAGTAGAGACCACCCAGCAAGCAGTTCGCTCCCCAACCAGCAGGAGGAGGGGAGGAGAGCAG
Source organism: Kogia breviceps (assembly GCF_026419965.1). Classification (NCBI taxonomy): domain Eukaryota; kingdom Metazoa; phylum Chordata; class Mammalia; order Artiodactyla; family Physeteridae; genus Kogia; species Kogia breviceps. Next base: position 139,151,681 of record NC_081330.1, read on the forward strand.
GGGCACCAGGGGAATCTCACTCAGACAACAACACCCAGGGGTGCCAGCGGGGACAGTGATGATGCAGATGAGGCCCAGACCAAGAGATGCGACCAGAGGACACAAAAGGCAGCTGATCAGGTCCTGACTCAACTGCATCCCGGACACCTTTGTCCCTCCTACGCCCCTTCCTCATACATCCCCTCCTGAAATGCAGATTCTTCAGATGCAAACAGGCAGAGCCTCAGACTGAAAGTCAGCTCTTCCAAAATGACCCGTCAGCAAACACTGCAGGATTGTGCTCCAGTGGGGGCCCTGGAGTCCACAGCTCAGGGACTGAAGGGGACATCGGTGCCAGGGCCAGTGTGAGGGGATGGGGAGGGAGACTTTCATGGTTGTGGAATGTTGGTTTTGCAAGATGAAAAGTTCTAGGCGTGGTGGTGATGGCTCCACGAGAAAGTGAATAGATCTGATGCCTCAGAAACGTGCACTTAAAATGGTGACGATGGTAAAGGGTATGTGACGTGTGTTTTATTTCACTTAAATTCATAAAATAATGTCTTTTTAAATCAGAGTCCATTTCGACTCCCGTTCATCACAAATGTCGGAGACCCAAACACATTCCCCTACCTTAGGGGCCATCACGGTGCCCTCACATGGCACATGGGAGACCGTTCTCACGGGGGCCTAGTCTGTGCTCACCTCACCTCTGTCCAGGGAGACCCAGGCAGTGGTGACCCCCATAGATTAGACATATGATATGCTATGATATTCATATGACACCACCGAACATTGTCACTCAGCAGCACACAGAGCAGCACCCCACTCAAACATGCATGACCTCATATGAATGCGACAAGATTAAGGGAAGAAAAGGAACCACCGGTTAATCAGGGCAACACCCTTAACGCAGAGGTTGGAAATGTCAAAGGGGTAAAGACACACTGCAGGCAAAGAGCACATAGGGGTCTCCCCATACATGTGATCCTGACCCATGCAGATGTGGTGAGACCCATACAGTGCCCGTACCCTATAGCTGGTGTAGCACATCCACACTCACCAGGGTGACCCACCTCCCCAGACCCTGCACCTAAAGTCACACGTTCTCTCTCAACACGTGACCCCACCTCCTCAGACCGCTCCACCTGGGTCACATGTCCACAGTCCCAGGGTGAACCGCCCTCTGCAGACGTCCCCAACTGGGGTCACACGTGCACATCCTCCAGGGTGACCTCACCTCACCAGACCGTGCACCTGGGGTCACATGTCCCCTTGGTCAGGGCACCATGGCTCTGCTGCTTGCTCCCCTAATGTAGAAACAACCTGGGTTCCTGGGCTCTGCTGGGATGAGAAAAAGTGTAAGGTGGGTCTCCTGTCCCCACACTTGTCCCACAGAAGTCCTCCTCTTTTCACTTTGGTTCTGTGTGATTTTACCTCTTTTTAAAGCTTTCATGCTAGAGTTGAACATATTACTTGGTTCTGGCAGGCACAGTCTCACTTTCTTGTCTCACTTACTTGTTGAGAAAACTCACAGGACAGCAGGGCTGAAAGCCGAAGGGCAGCTCTGGACGCTGCTGACTAGGGACGGCAGACAGGAAGGAGAGCTCAGCGGCAGCCTCAGCTGTTACCCATCGGCCTTTTGCCCGATCTGCGTGCCCTGCAATCAATTCACCAGCTAAACCTGCCTCCCTTCGCACCATGCACGTGCTGGTAAATTGGAATAATCAGCAGGTAGCCCTCCTGAGGATTATCCACGAGCCCCAAGGAAGGTGAACCTTGCAGGAATAAAGACAAAGGCCCTGCCCATAGCACTGCCCTTGGGAGGACCAGGTCACCACACTCAGAAGAGAGGGTGTTACCTAGACAAGCCCACCTCGGCTCCAGACCCAGACATCTAAGCACTGACTTTCAAATGCAGGCACGGAGCTTCCCAGTACTGAGGCCAGGCCGGCTCTCTTCTCAGCTCTCCATACTCTTAGCGTACACGGAACATGGTCAGGTCTAAATCTTCTTATTATAGACAACACATGGTCAGCTCTAAACATAAACAGTAGTCAGCACATGGAGAGGTCTAAATTTACCGTGTAGACAGAACTTGATCATGTTTCAACTAGCTTAGGGCTGAGCTCATAGGAGGTACAGATCACACATATGGGTCTCTCATCTTTGGACACCCACATCAGGAAACTGAACGATATCATTGTCATTAAACATTTCAACAGGCAAAACAGAAATGTTACCAGTGTCTCTGGCCACCTGGTGGTCAGGATCCACATGTGATGCAAGAACTTCTTAGAGTGCAGCCCAGTCTGCGGCCAGGCCAGACAAGAAGTGGCCTGATTCCAGCCTCCCAGGCTTCCAGAAGGAGGCGGCCGCACAGGAGGCCCAGGCAGGACAGTTCTGCATGGTGCGGGCCAGGAGAGCCTGTCTGTCCATTCCACTGGCCGATTCCGCGTGGGGTGCTCAGGGCTGCTGAGAGCCCCGCGCTCAAGTCCTGCCTCCCTGAAGCATGTGCGTGTGCGTGTGCGTGTGCGTGTGTGTGTGTGTGTGTGTGTGTGTGTGTGTAGAGGGGGCAGTGGCTGACGGCTCCCACGGCTCCCGTCCCGGGCACCGTGATGTCTTCGAGGGTAGGTACGGGGAGAGGTAGGGGCACAGAAGCCATTGGAGAGGAGAACCCACCACGGAGCTCCTTGCACACTGGCTCGCCCCACCCGGGGACCAGCCTACCCATCGTGGGCCACATGCCACCCCCCAGCCCCGCACCCCCAAAGGCAGGGCGCCTGCTCTTTCAACAGCACAGGGTCTCACATGAAGGAGACTCAGTGGGGAATGTCACCCACTCCCCCACTCCTGATGCTCAGTTTGGGGAGAATGAACCCCCTTGACTGGGCGATGGGACCCTGTGAAGAAACATGTGGTGCCCCATCCAAGTCGGGGTCTGGCTGACAGATGGGAACACAGGAGCCACGTGCAGGGCCTGGAGGCCAGGCCAACAGGACAAGCACCTCCAGCCTTGGTCTAGCTCTCCAACTGTGACATTGTAGCATTAAGGGACCTGAGGCAGGTGACTGAATGTAATGGGGTCTAAACTGGACCCTGAATGGGGCTTAAAGAACGTGTGAAGGATGTCACTCAGACAGTGACAGTCACTGGAAGACAGACGCTGTGTGAGGACATCCTGCTCCATCCATTTAAATCCCTGCGATCTCTGAACTTTACGTGGCTACGCAGGATTGTTAGAGCAGGTGCGTGCGGACATATCTGGGGCACAATTCAGTCTGCAATCAACTTGCAAGTGGTTCCAGAAAACACACAGGTGTGCGCAAAGGTAGACACAGCACACACACAAACATACGCATGCTCACAGCACAAATATATTCACACACTAGCCTATGAACACACACGCTCGCGTGTACCCACGCACACACTAACGTGTGCCGGTGCACATACCTATGCACATGCACAGCACATGTACGCATACAGGCACATGCACACACGTAGCGCACACACAGGGAATAAAGTGAATCCATAAAGCATTAATTCCTGAAAGCAAGTGAAGCTGACATGTATTTTTCCCTTTTTCTTAGCTTTGATGTTTTTCACAATAAAAACTTTAAGAAAAGAGTTAATGGCGAATGACTTTTTTTTTTTGCACAGGTGTCGCGGACTCCTCAGAGGCAGTGACCCAGGACTGAGGCCCCCGAGCGTCCTTCTGAGGGTCGTGGCCCCGGTGTCCCTCTCACGGGAGTTGCTGTCAGCCTTGATGGTCGAAGCAGCCATGGTATCTAGATTTCACTGGTAGAAACTATTCCTTTTCTTCCCTGGGAGGAGCAGGTCTCCTTCTACTTTGTTGGGGAGACTCCCTTTTTACTAAACAAAAATGATAAGCTGTAAGTACATATTAAGGTTTAGGTTATATACATGTAAAGAATAATCATAAAGATCAAGGAACAGAACACGATGAGTGGACACCCAGGAGTGCCCTTCCCTCGTCACAGCCTCCTCCCCACCGTGAGGGAGCTGTTCTCCTGATTTTGTGCCAGTGACTTGTCCTCAGAGTTTTCGCCCAGGGACGCATCTCTGCGCAACGCAGCCCAGCTTTGCCTAGTTCCAAAGTCGGTAAATGCGTGTACCCTGCATGCTGCCTTATTGCTCTTGATGGCGCAGCATCGTGTCCATGGGATTCCTTCACCTTGTGAATAGAGATTTTTAAAAAATAATTTTTATAGTTTTACGAACTTTAAACAAAATGTACTCCATTGCTGTGGAATATTCCTTCATAGGAGCGTGCATGGTTCATTTCTGCATCCGCTTGTGATGGCCTTCATGTTCTTTCCAGTTTGGCTCCTGTGGCTGCGGAGTCCATGTCCGTGTGTCCTGGTGCAGTGCCGGTAGGTTTGTGTTCAGCTGGGAGGAGCCCTGCGGGTCTGCGTGCGTGCGCGGACTTCGCTCTTTGAGGCCCGATTGTTTCAGAAGCGGTTGCATCGGCCCGCTGCGTGCCAGGCTTTCCATTGCCCCACAGCCTGCTGATAATTGATACTATGTCTTTCATGTCTGCATTCTGGTAGGTGTATGCACAGTATTTTTCTTATGGTTTTAATCCCTCGGTGGTTAGTGAAGTTGTGCATCTAGTAGTATTCATACACTATTTCCTGTTCGTTTTTAAAAAGTTTTAAAAATTGTGGTTCAATACACATAACATAAAATTTAGTATCTTAACCATTTTTAAATGCCATTTCAGGGTCAAGAAGTAATTGGTGCTGTTGTGCAAACCTTACCGCCATCGTCCTCCAGAACTTTCTCATCTTGCAACATTGAAACAGTCCCCATTAAACACGAACTCCCCATGCTCCCTCCCTCAGCCCCTGGCACTCAACATGCTACTTTCTGTCTCTATGTTTCTGACTGCTCTAGGGGCCTCGTGTGAATGAAGCCAGCACTGCGTGTTGTTTTGTGTCTAGCTTACATCACTGAGCATAATGCCCTCGAGGCTCATCCCTGCTGAAGGCTGTGTCAGAATTGCCTTCCTTTTTAGGCTGAACAACATTCCCTTGTATCGATGGACCGTGTTTTTCTTCTCCATTCATCCATTAGTGGACACGTGTAATATCTACATTCATTTCTCATGTCATAATAATTGTGGAATAACGTCAGAAAGTCCTTTGAATCTAAAGTCATCTGCCATTAACTCTTTTCTTAAACTTTTTACTGTGAACAACATCAAAGCTAAGAAAAAGGGAAAATACATGTCAGCTTCACCTGTGTTCAGGAATTAATGCTTTACGGATTCACTTTATTCCCTGTGTGTATGCTACGTGTGTGCATGTGCCTGTTTGCCTACATATGCTGTGCATGTGCATAGGTATGTGCACTGGCACACGTTAGTGTGTGCATGGGTACATGCGTGCGTGTGTGTTCATATGCTAGTGTGTGAATATATTTGTGCTGTGCACGTGCGTATGTTTGTGTGTGTGCTGTGTCTACCTGTGTGCACACCTGTGTGTTTTCTGCAACCACTTGGAAGTTGGTTGCAGACTGAATTGTGCCCCAGATATGTCTGCACGCATCTGCTCTAACATTCCTGCTTTTCCACATAAAGATCAGAGCTGTCAGGGATTTAAATGGATGAAGCAGGATGTCCTGACACAGGGTCTGTCTTCCAATGACTGTCACTGTCTGAGTGACATCCTTCCCACCTTCTCTAAGTCCCATTCAGGGTCCACCTGAGGCCCCCATTACATTCAGTCACCTGCCCCAGGTCCCCTATAAACTACAATGTCACAGTTGGAGAGCTAGACCAAGGCTGGAGGTGCTCGTCCTGTTGGCCTGGCCTCCAGGCCCTGCACGTGGCTCCTGTGTTCCCATCTGTCAGCCAGACCCCGACTTGGATGGGGCACCACATGTTTCATCACAGGGTCCCATCGCCCAGTCAAGGGGGTTCATTCTCCCCAAACTGAGCATTAGGAGTGGGAGGGGTGAAGTCCCCACTGAGTCTACTTCATGTGAGACCCTGTGCTGTTGAAAGAGCAGGTGCCCTGCCCTCGGGGGTGGGGGCTGGGGGGGACATTTAGCCCACGATGGGCTCTCGGGTCCCCGGGTGGGGCCAGCCAGTGTGCAAGCGTTTCCACGGTGGGTTCTCCTCTCCAACGGCTTCTGTGCCCCTACCTCTCCCCGTGCCTCCCGTCGAAGACAGCACGGTGCCCGGGACGGGAGCCGTGGGAGCCGTCAGCCACTGCCCCCTCTACACACACACACACACACACACACACACACACACACACACGCACACGCACACGCACACGCACACGCACACGCACATGCTTCAGGGAGGCAGGACTTGAGCGCGGGGCTCTCAGCAGCCCTGAGCACCCCACGCGGAATCGGCCAGTGGAATGGACAGACAGGCTCTCCTGGCCCGCACCATGCAGAACTGTCCTGCCTGGGCCTCCTGTGCGGCCGCCTCCTTCTGGAAGCCTGGGAGGCTGGAATCAGGCCACTTCTTGTCTGGCCTGGCCGCAGACTGGGCTGCACTCTAAGAAGTTCTTGCATCACATGTGGATCCTGACCACCAGGTGGCCAGAGACACTGGTAACATTTCTGTTTTGCCTGTTGAAATGTTTAATGACAATGATATCGTTCAGTTTCCTGATGTGGGTGTCCAAAGATGAGAGACCCATATGTGTGATCTGTACCTCCTATGAGCTCAGCCCTAAGCTAGTTGAAACATGATCAAGTTCTGTCTACACGGTAAATTTAGACCTCTCCATGTGCTGACTACTGTTTATGTTTAGAGCTGACCATGTGTTGTCTATAATAAGAAGATTTAGACCTGACCATGTTCCGTGTACGCTAAGAGTATGGAGAGCTGAGAAGAGAGCCGGCCTGGCCTCAGTACTGGGAAGCTCCGTGCCTGCATTTGAAAGTCAGTGCTTAGATGTCTGGGTCTGGAGCCGAGGTGGGCTTGTCTAGGTAACACCCTCTCTTCTGAGTGTGGTGACCTGGTCCTCCCAAGGGCAGTGCTATGGGCAGGGCCTTTGTCTTTATTCCTGCAAGGTTCACCTTCCTTGGGGCTCGTGGATAATCCTCAGGAGGGCTACCTGCTGATTATTCCAATTTACCAGCACGTGCATGGTGCGAAGGGAGGCAGGTTTAGCTGGTGAATTGATTGCAGGGCACGCAGATCGGGCAAAAGGCCGATGGGTAACAGCTGAGGCTGCCGCTGAGCTCTCCTTCCTGTCTGCCGTCCCTAGTCAGCAGCGTCCAGAGCTGCCCTTCGGCTTTCAGCCCTGCTGTCCTGTGAGTTTTCTCAACAAGTAAGTGAGACAAGAAAGTGAGACTGTGCCTGCCAGAACCAAGTAATATGTTCAACTCTAGCATGAAAGCTTTAAAAAGAGGTAAAATCACACAGAACCAAAGTGAAAAGAGGAGGACTTCTGTGGGACAAGTGTGGGGACAGGAGACCCACCTTACACTTTTTCTCATCCCAGCAGAGCCCAGGAACCCAGGTTGTTTCTACATTAGGGGAGCAAGCAGCAGAGCCATGGTGCCCTGACCAAGGGGACATGTGACCCCAGGTGCACGGTCTGGTGAGGTGAGGTCACCCTGGAGGATGTGCACGTGTGACCCCAGTTGGGGACGTCTGCAGAGGGCGGTTCACCCTGGGACTGTGGACATGTGACCCAGGTGGAGCGGTCTGAGGAGGTGGGGTCACGTGTTGAGAGAGAACGTGTGACTTTAGGTGCAGGGTCTGGGGAGGTGGGTCACCCTGGTGAGTGTGGATGTGCTACACCAGCTATAGGGTACGGGCACTGTATGGGTCTCACCACATCTGCATGGGTCAGGATCACATGTATGGGGAGACCCCTATGTGCTCTTTGCCTGCAGTGTGTCTTTACCCCTTTGACATTTCCAACCTCTGCGTTAAGGGTGTTGCCCTGATTAACCGGTGGTTCCTTTTCTTCCCTTAATCTTGTCGCATTCATATGAGGTCATGCATGTTTGAGTGGGGTGCTGCTCTGTGTGCTGCTGAGTGACAATGTTCGGTGGTGTCATATGAATATCATAGCATATCATATGTCTAATCTATGGGGGTCACCACTGCCTGGGTCTCCCTGGACAGAGGTGAGGTGAGCACAGACTAGGCCCCCGTGAGAACGGTCTCCCATGTGCCATGTGAGGGCACCGTGATGGCCCCTAAGGTAGGGGAATGTGTTTGGGTCTCCGACATTTGTGATGAACGGGAGTCGAAATGGACTCTGATTTAAAAAGACATTATTTTATGAATTTAAGTGAAATAAAACACACGTCACATACCCTTTACCATCGTCACCATTTTAAGTGCACGTTTCTGAGGCATCAGATCTATTCACTTTCTCGTGGAGCCATCACCACCACGCCTAGAACTTTTCATCTTGCAAAACCAACATTCCACAACCATGAAAGTCTCCCTCCCCATCCCCTCACACTGGCCCTGGCACCGATGTCCCCTTCAGTCCCTGAGCTGTGGACTCCAGGGCCCCCACTGGAGCACAATCCTGCAGTGTTTGCTGACGGGTCATTTTGGAAGAGCTGACTTTCAGTCTGAGGCTCTGCCTGTTTGCATCTGAAGAATCTGCATTTCAGGAGGGGATGTATGAGGAAGGGGCGTAGGAGGGACAAAGGTGTCCGGGATGCAGTTGAGTCAGGACCTGATCAGCTGCCTTTTGTGTCCTCTGGTCGCATCTCTTGGTCTGGGCCTCATCTGCATCATCACTGTCCCCGCTGGCACCCCTGGGTGTTGTTGTCTGAGTGAGATTCCCCTGGTGCCCCTGCTCTCCTCCCCTCCTCCTGCTGGTTGGGGAGCGAACTGCTTGCTGGGTGGTCTCTACTCCTGAGGCAAGAAGGACCCTGTAGCATGGACCTGCAGAGTGTGGGTGTGGTCCCCACAGCATGGTGCCCACATAGGACACAACATCGGGGCGTGACAAGTGCTAGGTTGCCTCATCACTGACAGGGAATGGTGCCAAGATCCTGCTCGGGAGGGTGTGGTGTGGGTGGCCTGGGACCCCAGACGTCCATTAAACCAATAATGGCCCATTCCTATCCTGGAGCTTGGAGAGTGCATCCCCATGGGCTCCAGATTCACCCCTCATCTCAGCCATATCCCTCTGGCCCGTCTTTGAACTCAGGAAAATGAGCTCTCTTGTCTACAACATAGGCCTGGTCCTGTTGGTATTAGGATTCTTTAATTTAGGCGTCCTGGGATAGCAGCCCTTTTTAGGCCTGAGAAGGAACAGCTCAGGAGTGTACAACAATTTCAGATGAAACTAATATTCTATGACTCTCTCTAACTCCGTGGTTGTTGACTTCTATTAGTCATTATTCTCCTGGTTTTAGCCCTGATGTGGGGATTACAGAGGAGCCAACATTTAAATCTTCATAATCTGTGTATTTGTAGCTTCAGTATCATTACTGACCCATCGATTTTATGGTTTGGGAAGAGTTATTGATTTCATGTATCATGTAAAGGATTCACAATGATGATAGAGCAATTAAGATTACAATAATGGCTGGTAAACTGTTCACATTTTCTCTACCTGTGCATCTATTATATGTATATGAGTTAGTTTAGTTGTCAATGTTAGAGAAATAATATAGAGAACTAGTTTCAAAAATCACTATTAATGTGTGATGATGAGAATGTAAATGTTCTTCCATAATCGGTGATGTTATATCTTGAGATCCTAGATGAAATTGATATGCCTTCGTGATATACAGGATTTTAGCCTCTGATTTAAGTTTGACAAAGCTACATCACTTTTTACTTTTCTCTCATTTATTGAGAAAGACATAATTGTTATGGTGTTGGCTTGAAAGTGGTTGAAAAGGACTTGAGACCTTCCTTATTTTATATTTACATAGGTAGGATCTTGAAACATAGGATATGGTGGAGGACATTTATGTAACAATTCTAGGTTAGGAGTATCCGTTTCTAGTGCTTAGCCTTCTTGTTTAGATGCAAATGCTTTTCAAAGTATGAAGATTATGATTAGCATTACTGCTGCTATTGAGATGAGTGAGCCAAAAGACACAATATTTCATGTTGTGTGTGCCTCCGAGTAGTGAGACTAAAGTAATGACATTCCTGAGAGGCCAGAAAGTGCTGCGGGAAGTCATATTTACTACTACAAATATACGCGTGAAGTGACTTTTTGCTCATGCTGAGTTCACTGTGTAACCTGAGAATAGTGGGAATCCGTGTAGGAAGCCTCCCGTAATAGTGAAGCCCGCTCCCATGGACATTAGGTCATGGAAGTGTGCTGCTACATAGTATGTATCCTGGAGGATAGTGTCCGGGGATGAGTTCACTAAGATGATTCCTGTGAAACCTCCTACTGTAAAAAGAAAAACTCAAGCCTAAAGCTCATAATATAGTGGGAGGTCATATAATATGACCTCCGTGAACAGTTGCTAACCAGGGACTTCCCTGGTGGTGCAGTGGTTAAGAATTTGCCTGCCAATGCAGGGGACACGGGTTCGAGCCATCGTGTGGGAATATTCCACCTGCCGTGGAGCAAAAAGCCCATGTGCCACAACTACTGAGCCTGCCCTCTAGAGCGTGAAAGCCATGCTCTGCAATAAAGAAAGCCTTTTCAGTGAAAAGGCAATGCACCGCAGCGTAGAGTCGCTACTGCTCACTGCAACCAGAGAAAGCACACTCCTGTAGGGATAGAAGCAATTATGGTAGCTTTTGCAAAGTATGCTCCTGAGTGGACAGCTCTCCCTATGGTAAATATATGATGGGCCCACAAGAGAAATCCTAAAAAGCCAGTGGGCATGACTCATACTATTCCTAAATAGCTGAAAGGCACCTTTTGTCCTAAATAGTGTGTAATGATGTGTGAATTTATAACAAACCCTGGTAGGCCATGAATACAGACTTCAGGGTGACCAAAGAATCAAAATAGGTGTTGGTATAGGATTCAGCCTCCTCCTGCAGGGTCAGAGAAAGTAGTGTTGAGATTTCTATCTCTTAAGAGTATGGCAATTCTGGCTGCTCGGACTGAGAGTGGTAATTATAGTAATATGGCTATAGTTGGTGAAGATTAAACAAATAATGGTGTTTGGTATTGGGTTATGACTGCTGGTTTTGTATGAAAGACTATAGTAATAAAAGCAATAGCACCAAGAATTGAGGAGACACCTGATAAATGTAAGGAGGAAATGGTTATGTCGACAGAGGCTCCTGCGTGGGCCAGGTTGCAGGCTAGAGCTGAATACACGGTCCACTGGTACCAGAACAAGCTTCTACTATTGGTGACATGAGTAGGAGTAAGAACGATGGGGGAAGTAGTCAAAAATTTACATGGTTTACTCGGGGAAATGCTACCTCAGGTGTGCGAGTTATTAGTGGCCCAAGTGAGTTTTCAAACCCTGCAATATAAGGGGTACAACAATAAAGAAAATTATTACAAGTGCAGGGACTGTTATGACCACGTTACAGATTTGTGCATCTCCAAGTAGCGCTCCAGGTTAGCATAGCTCAGCCTGGATTAATATTCTTAAGGTGCTGCCTGCTACTCCAGCTCAAGCACCAAATAGTAATTATAAGATGCCGATATCTTTGTGATTTGTTGAAAATAATCAACAGTGTATGAACAGAGGTAAAATGACTGAGCTAGCATTCGACTGTAAATCTGAAGACAGAGATTGAGCCCTCTTTCTCACAAACCCTGTGGTGAATCAACAAATTGAATTGTAATTTCAGAGAAGCAGCTTCAATTCTGCCAGAGATTTTCCTGCCTTTTTTCTTTTTTTCTTTCTCAAATGAAGAAGAAGCAGATTGAAGCCAGTTGACTAGAGGATTTGCCTGTTAACTAAAGTTTCCTGGGGTTAAAACTCATCAGTCTCGTAAAGATTTGGCTTAACTACAATGTTTGCTTTACATTCAATTGATGTAGGATGAAGTCTTTCAATCCTTATTTTTAGAAATTAAGTAAATTTTACTTGTTTTGGGTTATGAAAGCTCTTGGTCTGAACTAACCTAAATTCCTAGTCCAGCACGGATGGAATGGGTGTTATGTGGAATAATTGTCTGGGTTTTATGATTAGTAATGATAGGAAGGTTATTTCTTTGAATGTTCAATGTGATTTGTTTTTGTGTTGTTTCATGAAGGGAATACAGTTAGTGATGTGGAGTATGTTAGCTGCAAGTAGAAATATATGCTGAGCACTGCTGTGATGGCTATTAATGTTGGTAGAATGATGTTGTCATTTTCGTTATCTCTTGGATAAGTATTCATTTGGGTAAAAACCCTGATAGTGATGGACTATGTCCTAATGATACTATAATGGTGAGGAAAAGGATTGTGATGGGAGGTGTTTTACCTCATGTGTGTGATAATGACACTCTTGTAGTACAGGCTCTGGGCATAAATAATAAGAAGAGAGTGTTGTTATGATATAAATTAGTATGTTTAGGATTGTTATAATCGGAATATACTTTATAACGGCTGTTATTCATCCTATATGGGCACTTGATGAGGAGGGTGTAATTTTTTCCAGGTGAGTCTGACTAAATCTCCCTCAGCCTCCAGCTATGATTTATAATATCACTATGATTAATAGTATATTTAGGTTGATGGATGGTGACATGTGGTATAAAACTGACAGGGGTGCACTTTTGTCATATTAATAGCATCAGGCCTGCTCTTCATGGGACGCCTTGTGTGACGTGAGGCACTCAGAAGTGAAATGGGGAAAGTCCTACTTTTGTGACAAGGGCGATTGTCATGAGGGTGGATGCTGCTGGATGAAAGATTTTTGTTATTCATTGTGTTCCATGACCAGAGTATATTAGATTAATGATACTAGCCATTATAAGTAGTATTGGTGTGGTGGATTGTTTTAGGAAATATTTGTTGGATGCTTCTGTAGCTTATGGGTTTGTGTTTTTTATTAGAATGGGGATACCATTAACCAGTGTGAGCTTCTTATACAATTATATTTCCTGTGATAATGGTCAGTAGAATGATAGTAAAAACAATGAGAGTTTATTAGTACAGGAAGGATCTACGACAACATGTTGGGGGTATGGGCCTGAAGCTTACCTAGTGAACCTTAGTATATAGCATGTGCTGTAATGTGGTAACATGGAGAATATAAAATTCTTAGGAAGAATTCAATTCCAGGAATAAGAGCATTGAAACCTCTATAATTTACTCTATCACAGTAACTCTTTTGTCAGACATATTTCTTAAGTTTGTGGTGGGTTGCTGGTATGATGACAGGTGGTGAAAACTCTCATATACATCGGGCTAATGTTAGTAGAAAAAAATTTTTTATACGAGATGTAGACGTTGATCATATCAAAATTGTGGGTAGGATGCTCAAATTCATAGAAAGGAGATTGTTAGATGTGTTTTAATGATGACTTGGGGTGTATATAATTCTGGCACCTAGGGATTGTCGAATGCTCCTACAAATGGATTGTTGTGGAAATGTTTATTATAAGGAAATTGACATATTGTCTAGCAAGGAAGAGGTGAATGGGCCTGCTACATCTTCTACATTGAAGTCATATACAGGTTTTGATTCTACTTCTGTTGAATCAAGTGGGGCTTCATTGAATTTCTGCTACTGCGGAGATAATAAAATTCTGAGTAGGGGTCAGAAGAAAATAGTCATAGGTGTTCCTGTGTAATAATTACTGTTGAAAGTGTAAATGATCCATTTATCAGTAAGACTGAGGATAGAATAACTGCTACATTACTTCATATGAGATTGTCTATGCTACTGTCCCTAGAGCTCCAGTGAGTGAGTATGTTGAATGTGAAGCTCATCCAGAACTGAGGATGGAATAAATGGCTAGGTGTGATATGGCTAATATAAAGAGTATGCCTACATTTATATTAATTAGTGGCTAAGATATGGGAAGAGGAATTCATGTTGTGAGAGCCAGGGTTAAGGCTAGCATTGGGGCAATAATATATAAATTGATGCTGTTGATGGACATAGTGGGTATTTAATAAGTAATTTGAATGCCTCAGCAATGGGTTGTAATAATCCATGTGGGCAGATGATTTTTGGCCCTTTCTGGATTTGTATATAGCTTAGGATTTTCCATTTAGTTAATATGAGGAATGCTATGGTGAATTAAATTGGGTAACTTGTGAAAGAGTGTTGATTATAAACATATTCTTAGGAAGAGGACTTGAACCAGTGCAGATAAAAGTTTCAGTTTTACATAATTACCGGGCTCTGCCACCGTAACAAACCCTGCTCTACAGTAGGGTATGTATAAATTAATTGAATGTAGATTATGTCATCATTTAGTTTGAAGACATTGTGTAAAGTAAGCCGTATTGCTCTTGTCCTTTCATACTGGAAGAAATCTGCAATAGACAGAAACCAAGCAGGATGGCTCCAGTCTGAACTCAGATCATGTGAGACTTTAATCATTGAACAAAGAGACAATTAATAGCAGTTATACCATTGAAATGTCGTGATCCAGCATCAAGGTCAAAAACCATATTGCCGATATGAACTCTAGAATACAATTACACTCTTATCCCTAGTAAAACTTGTTCCATTGATCAGTGTTTGAGAAGAACAGGTGATAAAGAATTTTGACTAGCTGGTCTAAATTGTAATCACTCAGAGGTGATTTTATTCTCTAAAAATAAATGGCACACGGGCTCAAGGTGCACCAGCTTCAGTAGTTGTGGCACGCAGGCTCAGTAGTTGTGGCCCACTGGGTTAGTTGCTCCGTTGCACGTGGGATCTTCCCAGACTAGGGATCGAACCCGTGTCCCCTGAATTGGCAGGCGCAGTCTTAACCACTGCATCACCAGGGAAGTCCCAGAATCGCCGTCTCCCTTTTAATACACCTTAAGCCCAAAGAATCCATGGAAGATTGTTACAGATAATAAGAGAATAAAATATTGTAAGGACTATAACAGAAGCATATAGTACACTGTTCATATAGACACATCCCAAGCAGTTACAAAGTATATTATAAAGAAGGCTGCAATTTTCAAAGAATAACATAAATTATACCCACAAACTCCCAATATTTCCTGAATCGTTGCAATCTGAAACCCTATTGTAGGAAGCAGAACATTCCAGGAGACATTCTACAAATGAAGGCCTCTAAACCCTGTGGGTGGATAAGGAATTCTGGAAGGAAGGTATCCTCACTCAAGGAGAGCATGATCCTATACTTTAGTCACATCACATCCCTGTACAATTCCCATTGATCTCGGTCCAGGCATTCCCAGTTCTCTTGAGAGAAATCTATGGGCACATCCTGGGATGTCAGCAGTCCCTGAAATTAAAAGTACACATGACATGTGGCCACGGGAAGAGTTCATAATGTGACGCAAGAAGAAAAGAGCAAATTAAGAGAACTGGTTTTAATTTAGAAGAGTGTCTTCAATCATCCACTAATATATATATATACATATATATTTTTTTTCACAAAGTAACTTTCTCTATTTCTAACTACAAAAAAGAGTATGTCATGTGATCCATAAAACCAGTATAGAGACTATAGTCATCTGGAAAGGAAATGATAAAATGGTGGTTTCAACACGGACATATGCATTTTTGAGTGTTTTATTTATATCAAACTGGATAAAATGTGCGTATTTCTCAGACAGAAGAGACATGTCGAGGTAGAAATGTACCTTTCAACTATTCATGGGTCCACAAGTACACTGGAGAGAGTGTAAAATTGCAGATTCTGATACAGTAGGGCCGGTGGGCCTGAGTTCTATTTTTTAAACGAGCTCATTTTTAACTAGTGATGCCACAGTCTCTGATTCATTAACGACAATTGTGAATAGCAGAGACATAATAAGGAAAGGTAAACATTCATAGTTAACTTCTAACTTCAAGTGTGTTATGGATTTCCCACGTTTAATAGGATAGTAAGCACAGCAGCAACCACCGTTTGTGAACATTCACTGTAGACCGTGTGTATCTTTCTGACTTTTTGTGTAGGATTGCAGGAAAAAGGCCTGTGCTGCGGCCACAGTGGGCGGGGCCCTCAGGCCGGGCCGCCCCTCCAGGACCCCCGACGGGGCCCTGAGCTCCTGGCGGCTCCTCCCCCGGCGCCCCGCCCCCTCCCAGGAGGCCTCGGGGCAGAACGGCCCCACCCACTGCGTCCAGAACGGAGCCCGCGTTTCCTCAGAGCTGGAGTTCCCGGCTCGGGGTCTCTTCAGTCCGCCGTCACGGAGCTGCCCCGGAGCCCCAGGGGAGGGCGGCCTCACTGACGCTGCCGGCTGCGGAGGGGACCCGGCGGCCGAAGCCGCGACAGTCGTGGGGACGGCGGGCCGGGTAAGTGGGTCTGGTGCCCGGGCGGCCGCGCAAGAGCAGCTTCTGAGGGGAAGGGTTTCGCGGCCACCCGCCGCTGCTGTGCAGAACGAGCGGCCTCGGGGTCTGGTCCCGGGGAACTTCGGCCCCTCCTCTCGGCCCTGCCCTCGGCCTGGCTCGCGGGGCCCGGGGGGCGTGGGGAGAGGGCGGCTGAACGTCCTGAGGGGACACGGGGCGAGGGAGGCGCAGGGTCCGGCCGCAGCGTCAGCGACCCTCCTCCCGACGGCGGGGAAAGCGGCCGAAAGTTCCTCCCGAGGCTCCCAGGCCTCTTGTTCAGCCGAGGCCCTGTGCGCCCCATCCTCCCTGAGCTAAAGCACCCGGGGGGCGGGAGGGGACAGGGCGGGGGGCTGGCGCAGGTGATGGGGGACGGGAAAAGGTGATTGTCAGCTAAGGAGAACCTGCTCTCCCAAGGTGAGCAATGCAGGGCTTTCCTTTGTATGCGAAGATGCTGGAGTCAGGCTCACGAATTCCTTCCTTTGATATGCACCTCAGCTCTCTGGGGCCTGCATCCTGTATTTGCATATCCTGAGTTCCTCAGGGCCTGCCCGCTCACATTGGAGAGGATGACTGTGGCATCTTTTGTTTACTGAGGTGGCAAGAAATATTCCATTTCTCACAGGCTTGAGGGGCAGACAGTGAAGAAGCGTCGGAGAGTCTCACTTGGCATGTACTTTGGTTTACATATAGATAATAGTTATACTTACTTAACTGTGCTAATAGAGGCTCTGGAGTACAATCAACTTGTACTACTGCCCTCTATGTATTAATTTCATCAATATCATAAGATAAATGCCTGTAGAATTGACTTAATCCAGTTAAATAGCATAATGATTTTTAAAGGAAACATAATAGAAATATAACAACAAAACCTTTACCACTACAGGCTGGGTCTGGAACAAGGTAAATAAATGTTCCATTGTTAAAATATTGAAAGAGTATTCAATAGAAATATCAAGAAAAATGACAAATAATAAGGGCAGCAGAATGTTGAAATGTTCTATCTTTATCATTAAAGTGGCAGAAAATCATTTATGAGCAGGCACTGGGGCAGAAGATGCCTGATTTTATATCTTTGTCATATTTGTGCAGTTGTTTCAACAAGTAACTTAAAGACACAATGGAAAAGCCAGGAGGTTTGTGCCTGAGATCATGTTGATGTGAAACCCGGGATGGCCGCCTTGTGCCAGGTGAGTTAAGTTTACCTCGCAGGTAGACCCCAGAGCTCCTGAGAAACAAGGGCTGGAATTTTTCTTCTGCGATGAATAGGAGCTGTTGAGTCCAGTTCATTGAGCAAGGAGTAGGTCTTGTCTATTACATATTTGGTTTTTGGAACGGTATCTGTGCTAATTTCAAACTCTTGTTTTATGAAAACCCCCCCTCACCTTTCCCCTGAAGCAGGCATAAGTGTGTTTTCTAAAAGCGTGACTCTGTTCTGTTTTAATTCAGTTCTTTGTAGCCATGTTTACATTCCCTCTATAAGTGATATGTTTTGATAAATTTCTTTTTCTGTGTGACCTTTTTCACTTTGAATTATCGTACCTAAATCCACTCATTATGCTGCTACTAGCCTTATGACATTGATTTCATGGCTGAGTGATATTCCATTGTACATAAGTTTCACAACTTCTGTATCCATTTTTCTCTTTCCTGGGATATGGAACGGGTACCGAAGTCGAGGTTCTTGTAAACAGAGCAGCCCTAAGCTTTGGGGTGCCTGTGTCTTGTTGATTTTTAGTCTTCCCAAGATATACGCCCATGAGTGGAAGTGCCCTATGCTCTGTAGCTCTGTTGTTTAGATGTTTTAGGAAACACCATACACTTTTGTAGAGTGTCTGCGGCAATTTTCATCCCGCCCGTCAGCATAACAAGGTTTCCTGTTCTCCATGGCCTGTCCTGCATTTGTGGTTTTTTACACTTTTTTCAGATGGCCGTTTTGACCGGGGGGAAGTGAGACTTCTTTGTAGTGCTGATTTGCTCTCCCAGCTTGCTTGGTTGGCCAAAACGTGTGTATGCTTTTTTACCTGAATATATTCAGGAAGGAACACATACTCCCTTTTTGGCCAACTGCATCATTGTCCAAGTTCTGCCGCTTTTCATGTGCTTTCAAGGAAACTCCAATCTACCTCTTGAAATCTGTTTCCTGCAATTCTGCCTTGCTTTCAAATCCTCTTCGTTGCCTTAACTCAATGTATTTTTGGATGGTAGTTGTCATTTATCACTGTGCAGGTTTGTGAGTTGCAGTGCCCCTGAGCTCCATGTTTCAACTGCCCTTTTTGTGAGCTGGCCCAGAAAACCACAGCATCGCCTCAGGCCCTATCCTGGTTTCGGGGCGTCAGGCTGAGCCTTTGGTGAATTCTTCTTCGTGATGGGAAATGAGAGTAACATGTGCCCGACCAAACACCTCCAGCGAGTCTCTCATTGGTTCCCCCTTTTCCCGTTCATCCTCGGCACATATTGCAAACTGTTCGAAACAGGAGGTTAAAGGTACTGATTCTCCAAGTGGGGAGATTGTTAGTAAAGCGGCTGGAATGGTGAACCCGAGCACCAGGAGATGAAAAATGAGGTGCGCTGTCGAAACCTTTCATGATCACACGGTGTATCATCCTCTGGGCTTCCCATGCAGCTTTTAGCTGTAGGAAGGTTGCGTTGCACCTGGAGAGTTGGGACCCATGGAATGGGTAGCACACAGTATTACTTTAAAGGGTCTGCATTTGCTCACTCAACCTCACCAATCCTCTCAGTCCCAAGAGTGTCCAACCTTATGTCTCATCCTGCTGTGTGTCTAGGTGTGTTCAATCCATGTTGCATCATAGCCCCTGAGCAAAAGTTATAAGGGTTTTTATGTCTGTCACTGTCTTTTTCTACTATTGTTATATTGGTTACAGCTGATTTTCAACGCTGTTTGTTGCTGTTCTACATCCACTTGATTCACATAGAAACAGACATCAATAAATTCTTTTTCAGATTCTTAACAGTCGTATAGAATTTTTTCTGGTGACTTGAGTGTGCTGAGTGCAGTTCTTTGAGGTTCTGTGTAGGCCTCGTCTATTATCAATTTGGTATTTGGAACGGTATCTTTGCTAATTTCAACCTCCTGGATAATGCCTCACCCCTCCCCACCTTTCCCCTTTGGCAGCCTTATGTGTGTTTTCTACATATTTGACTATGTTTCTGTTTTGTAATTTGTTTCATGTGTAGCCATTGTTGATTCTACCTTTAAGTTATATCTTACGATATGTGTCTTTTTCTTTCTGACTTATGTTACCTAGAATGATCTTACATAACTCCTCCTGAGTTGATGCAACTGGCCTTATTTCATTGATTTCCTGGCTGAGTTATATTTCACTCTACATATGTACCACATCTCTTTTATCCATTTTTTCCTTCCAGGTATATTTAGGTTTTATCCAAGTCGAGGCTCTTTTAAACAGAGAGGCGGTAAACGTTGGGGTGCCTGTATCCTGACGATTTTTGTTTTTCCCAAGATATTCGCCCATGAGTGCAAGTGCCCTATGCTCTGTAGCTCATCTGTTTAGATGTTTTAGTAAACACAGTACACTTCTTCAGTGTGCCCGTTGGCAATTTACATTTCCACTATCAGCCTCACAGGGCTCCCTTCACTCCTCGCCCTGTCCTGCATTTCTGGTGTTTACACTTTATGAGGATGGCTCTTCTGACTGATGCGAAGTGTGATACTTTTTGTAGTATTGATTTGCAATGCCCACTGTTTGGTTGGCTAAAAAGGGTGTATGCCCTTTTCTTTAATATATTCAGGAAAAAAGCATACGCCCTTTTTGGCTAACTGCACCGTTGGCGATGTTCAGCCCCGTTTTTGTGCTTTCATGATGAGTCCTTTTTACCTCTTCAAATCCCTTTCCTGCCATTCTCCCTTGTTTACAATTCCTTTTCGGTGACTTCCCTCAAGACATTTTTCAATGATAGATATTTTCAACTCTGCAGTTTCGTGAATTTTAGTGATCCTGAGTTCCATTTTTCAACTTGTGTTTTTTGGAACTGGCCACAAAATAGTGGGATTTCCTCAAACCGTATTCTTTTTCCATGGGCAATCTTAGCCTTTGGTCATTTCGTCTTCCTGATTGGAAATGAGAGTGACATGTGCCTGTCCGAACACCTAGGACTTTTCTCTCATTGTTTCTCATCCTTCCGCTTCATCCTCTGGACAAATTCCAAACTGTGCGCAACAGGAGGTTGAAGGTGCTGACATCCCCAAGTGGGGAGATTGTTAGGAAAGACGCTGGAGGGGTGAACCCGACTCCCTGGAGATGAGGAGATGAGATGCCTTTTCCAAACTCTTCCCGATCAAATGGTGTACCACCTTCTGGGTGTCAGAGTCATGTTTTAGCTGTAGGAAGGGTCCCGTGCATGGTAAGAGAACACCAGGGATGTTTCCAAATCAGTGTCTCCCTGAACCCTAAACTGGGGAATTTTACGCTATGGCTACACGTATGTTCATTAAGGGCCTTGGGCAGTAGGCAGAGTCCGAACTTAAGATGATTAAAGTCTTCAGGGTCAGAAGCGCTGACCATCGGCCTCCCTTAGGGTACATTGTATCTGTCATTGATAGATGATGTCAATAAAAATATCTATTCGTTTTCAGATTATTTCCGCTTCTAGGTTATTACAAAATATTGAGTGTAGTTCCCTGTGCTGTACAGTAGTTCTGTGTTGATGATCTATTTATACATAGCAGTGTGTACGTGTTAATCCCAAACTGTTCATTTATCCCTCCCTGCACCTTTCCCCTTTGGTAATAATAAATTATAAGATTTTATGCTTCTCAGAAATGGGGGAGCTGAAAGAGAGGTATCATTTTCAATGGAAAAGCATTCAAAACTATATTGAAGCTTCAGTCAAGATTATTCGATGTACATCCTTGGAAAGAAATCACTTCATTTCTCCAATGTTGACCTGACAAATAAGACAATCCCCTTCACTGAACTTGCCTATACTAAAGTGATGGAAATATCAAATGGAAGTGTTGGAAACATCTTATTTTACCCGAGCCTTATACACGGCTCTAGGTTAATTACAGTTTGGCTCACACATCTGTTCATTGAAGTTACAATGTTCTCAATTTCTGTCACTGATCCTGCAGAGTGGGCCCCAACAAGGGTCCCCTGCCCCGTGTCATTGGAGCCAAGAGAACGAGACTGAGTTTGGTTCAGAAGCAAAGGAAACTTTAGATTCTGATCAGAGAACGGGGAGAGGTGAGAGCGTGCGCTCCCCCGAGGGCTGTGGGCGGGGCTGCTGTGTGGGGATCCCGGCAGCGTCAGCGGGACAGAAGGGGCGGAGTCTCGAGGGCCGGGTTGGCTGGAGCTCAGGCTCCATGTCGCGGAGTCTGCATGGGGCCCCGCGAGCTGAGGTGTCGGCCCAGCCATTTTGCACCAGGAAATAGGTTCTGAAGTGCCGGGTGTGGGACCTCTGCATGTGGAAACCTAGGAGCAAGTGAAATTAGACAAAGCACAAAGGAATCAACGTTAGACTTTACTTTATTGCCCGGATTCTATTTTTATCTCCCAGGATTTTTTCATGGGCTCTGCCGGTGACAAACCCCTCCTCTGCCTTTTGTCCCATTCCTCATTGTTGGGGCGCTGAGGGTGCAGACCCCGCTTCTGTAACTGCTTCGTGCTGAGTCGGGAGGCCTCATACTCGGGGGGAGGGGCAGAACTTCTCCCCAGCAGCCTCCAGGTGAGGTTGACTGTCCCCAGGGCTCTTCCCTCACTGCTCGTCCGCCTGAGCCCCAGCATTTGAAGTGTTACAGATTCTAATGACCTTTAAGGGTGCAGGAAAGAGATGCGCAGAGACGCTGGGGGGGCCGGTTTTACCCCGCCCACATTTGTTCGGCCACCTTAGGCAGACGGTTTCTGCCAGCCTAGATGCTCTGACCAGTAGTCTGCGCTTTCTTCAATTAGGCCCCTGAATTAACGTACAAACAGCACCAGGTGTCAGAACCCTGCCTGCTCAACTCCCACACAGTCCAGGGCCGGTGGTGATCCAGACCCATGACGGCCACTGAGTCAACGGCCTTTTCAAGTAGCCAGGAGTGCAGCCGGTCTCATCGGCCGCCGCCGTCACCGCGGTGTCTGTAGGCGTTTCTATGGTGACAGCGTTATTTAGGGTTCCCCCGCCAAGCTTATGAGCTCCGCTCTGGGTGCAGTAAGTCCTGCAAGCAGTAGTCTGCTCTTTTGGGGCACGCTCTTGTTGTTTTCTGAGAGAAGATCCACGTCAAGTGATGGTCACACGGGTCATCATGGGGACCCGTTGCCCCCAGTTGTCCCTCTGGAGGTTGGAGTTGGAGGGCTTCCTCACTCGAGGTCAGTGTGCCCACGGAGCGATGCCTGCAACTTCAGGGCATGGTGGGTGGTTAGGATCACCGTGTGCGGTCCTTTCCCCTTAGGAGGGAGTTGGCCTTGCGGGCTGCGGATTCCAGGTTTTTAGATACCCCCAGTATCTTGGCTGGATGGGGCGGCGGGCCAAGCCCTTGGTGACCGTACTTTCTCCTACCTGGAGGGCATTCTTGCATTGTTCCATTTCAAGAGGTCCCAGTTTTTGCACTAATACTCCAAGGGCGATTCACTTTCTACCCAGAATGTAAAGGTCAAAGGGTTTAGCTAAATTAGGGAGGTCCAGGGCAAGGGTCTGAATTAACTGCTCTTTCCATTCTTGAAAGACCGCTTCTGGATTCTATTCGAACAGATCATCATCTTTTCCTTTCAATGTTTCCTATAGAGGCCCAGCTATTAGACTGTAGTTAGGGATCCAGATGCAGCAAACCCCGACCTCCCTAGGAACCCTTAAGCTGTCTTCTAGGTTTAGAAGGGGTAAGGCTGCAAATGACTTCTTCCCTTTCCTGGGATGGGCTTCTCTGACCTTCTGTGAGAATGAAGCCCAGGCAGGTCACCTTAGTCTGTGATATTTGAGCCTTTGTCTTGGACACCTTCTATCCTTTATTGGCTAGGTAGTTCAGAGGCCTCCTTAGTAGGGCTGGGGATCAGAATGTCGTCTGCATATTGAAGGAGGGTTCCCTTCTCCAGAGGTAGATCTTTGAGGTTTTAGTTAAGTTTCCCCAAAGGTGGTGCGGGAAGTTTTGAACCCTTGGGGGAGGACGGCCCAGCAGTACTGTCTTCCTTGTATGTTGAGTCCTGCCAGTCACAAGCCAAAATTTCTGTGACCTCTGGGACTAATGGAATACAGAAGAAAGCATCATGTACGTCTCATACAGAATACTATGTCCTGGGGGATGGTACAATGACCAGCAGGGTGTAGGAATTAGGAACTATTGGATGCATATCCTCAGTGGCTTCACTGACTGTCCCGACATCTTTACCAGTTCCCCAGTAGCCCACGGGGCTCTCGTGGTCAGGCCCCTCGCAGGATATACAGCTCACCTGGGCAGGTACCCAGCAGCCCACGGGGCTCTCGTGGTCAGGCCCCTCCTTGGATACGGAACACCCTTGTGCAGGTACCACGGCAGGGCTGGGCACACAGGAACCGTGCGCATAGCCCTCATTGCAGAGCACCCCCATCTCACCTGTCCCTCAGAGCTGACACAGAGCACCTCAGAGCAGGACTTGAACTAACAAACAGCAGCTCCGACAGGTCTGTGACCCTGGGCTTCACTCTGTGTGGCCTCCCTCCGCCTGGTCTTCCAGAGACTTCCACTGCAGCCGGGGCACCAGGTCTCTGTCTCCACCCACCACCCCTCCTCTCCCTGACTCCTGGGTTCCTCTTATTAGGAGAGGGTCTTCTTGAAGTTGTCTCCCACTCATGGGCCAGATAAAATGGTTAGAAAACAAGCCAGGGCTGCAGCCCCTTGTCTATCCTGACCCTCAGGACCTACACGTGTTCCTTGGAACTGACCGGTGCAGCAAGGTCCATTTTATGCAACTGTGAGCCCCTGAGGGGCGAGGAGTGGCTGACCTGGGCAGTCTGACCCGGCCGGCCAGTCCTCCCCAGGTGTGCCTGGGCTGAGGTCAATATAAACACCGCTCCAGGCAGCAAGAGCCCCTGCAGCTGTGCCTGACGCCATATTCTCTGCCCCATCGGCAGTCTCGGGGCTGGGCTGGTGGGAGGGAGTAGGGCCCACGGCTCTGTGCGTGGCCCGGTGCGAGTGGGGCTCTGGTGGACTTTCTGCAGGAGTTGCCGCGCTGCCACCTGCTAAAGAAGAGGATGTGTCACCCATACCTGCCGCTGGAATTTCTCCCCGGGCAGAGGTGAGGACGGAGAAAAGCGGTGGGGGCCGGGACAGGAGGGGTACATTGGGCAGGGAGATGGAAAGCTTCCAGAAGAGCGCCCGGGGCCAGGACCATGCTGGCTGGCCTGCAGGCCCCAAGTCGGCCTCCGTGCTGGTGTGGCTCCATGGCCCTTCCTCTAGGCTTTCAAGTCCTTGCACACATTCAGGTGTTTTAGCTGGGAAGGGTGGGAACAGTTCAGCAGCAGCTGGCCTGGGGGTCAGCTCATGTTTACTCAGGGACGCCTTGACATGGTCCCCCAGCTTTGCAATGAGGACGTTCCTTGCGGGGGGGCTGCTGGCTGCATGAGAGATGATTCCCCACCTCTGACCAACTTCAGAATTGTTTACCACTGGAGCAAGGGTTTTCCTGATAGGGTTTTCCTCTGTGTAACTAGTGGGTTCTTAATTGGCAGCGTGAACGGTGATATCAGAGGTCCCGAATCAGGATGGAAATACTTATCCCCAACTTGTACAGGCAGGCATAAAAACCTGGGGAGGCCGTGTGCAGCCGGCACCCTTAGGGATTGGCTTCCGACTGACCCCTCAACGTTCTGGTGTCCAGCCACTGCTTTAGAATTTCTGGGGCCCAGTGCTGACTCTAAGGGTTCTGTAACCCAGCCTCTGTTGGTCTTTAATGAGACCCGCACTTCCAGGGTCCCACAGAGCAGGGTCCGTGTGACTGTTCTGTGGCTTCTGTAACAAATGACCACAAGCTGGGTGGTTTAAAACAACAGGAATTCATCCTCCCCCAGTCCTGGAGACCAGACATCTGAGATCAAGGTGTTCCAGGATGGACGTCCCTCCAGAGGCTCCAGGATAGGGCTCTTCCTGCCTTTTCCAGCTTTGGGGGGCTCCAGGCATCCCCAGGCTTGCGGCTGCAGCCCTCCTGTCTCTGCCTTCACGTGGCTTCTCCTCTATGTTTGTGTTTCTCCTCTTTTGTCTCATAAGGACTCTCTCAATTGGATTGGGGGCCACGCTAACCCCAGATGGCCTCACCTTGAGACCCTTAACTACATATACAAAGACGCTTTTCCCAGATATGGTCCGGTTCCTGTGTTCTGGGGGGAACATATTTTGGGACCAGCATTCAACCCATTACCTGTGTATAAAATAACCCTAATTTTAGGAGATTACCAAGGTCCCGTATAGATAGCAGCCAGCAGCCATGTGGGTGGGGGTCTGGGGAGAATGAGGACCCTGGAATCACCTGGAAAGGATGAAGTCCTGGCTGCATTAGGTGAGCTCTTCCACCACGGGGCCCGTGGAAACAGCCACTCCACTCTGTCCGTGGAAAGGGACCCAGTGCCGAGTCCAGAAATGGTGATATTGCAAAGCTGGCTCTTCTGGGATGTCATCATCAGTAGCATCATGTAACCAGTAACTACGGGCTTGGAGGAGTCACCCTGTGGCACGTGATGACAGCACTGTCACTTTAGGCTCATCAAGCTTAGAATAGGAATGTTTGAAGGAGAAGAGTTTGGGAGATTGCGAAGCTTGGTTGTTAAGGAAACTGAGCAGGTTTGTCAAGGTTGTCAAGGAAACTTCTCGTTTAAACTGAAGGCAGGGCTGGGAGAGCTGAAATCCAGGGATCTTTTAAAGGGGCTGCTCTGAAACACCATCACCTGAGAGGTGGTCTCAGCGTGAGCTGGTGTTTGAGAAACGTGTGATGAGATGAAGCCTGACTTTCTGTGACAGCTGGGGAGGGGTTTGTAAAGCAACTTAGCGTTTAAGGCCAAGTTTGTTGCTGGAACATAGTGTCTCCCAAGACTGGGCTGAAGCTCAAGATGTCTCTGTCCCCTTCCTGTGAGAGTCCAGGGCAGGTGGGTGTCAGTTCCCAGGCTCTGCCCCCACTTTGTTTCTCCTCCCTGCTTCCAGGTGAGTGTTTCAACCAGCGGGGTGGGGTGACCACAGGGACATCGTGCCCTCCGTCCTAGGATGCAGGCTGGCCAAGGCCCTCACCACCTCCACCCCTTCCCCTTGGTAACACAAGACACTGTGCCCCAGCTGTAAGGGGTGGGAAGGCTGGGATGTGCAGGGTAGCTGTGCACAGGAAAAAGGGAAATGGGTTCTGATGGGCAGCTGTGCGGCTCTGTTGTGAGGGTCGCCCAGACACTAGCGCACAGATTCTGGGTTCTGTGAAGCTTCGATGCTCTGTGGTTCTGGAAATCCTATAGGAGATGGTCCACAGCAGGTGAAGCTAATGCTCGCAGTGGAGGTGGTGAAGCCAAAGGTCTGCAGTTCAGACTAAAGGTGCCGATGTACATGCAGGACAAAACCATCTCAGGTGAATGGACTTCAGGCACGTTTAACATGAATGCAGTCGTGTTAATGCCTAGCATCTTCTATCTTGTGCCTCCTCAGGGACCCCCTCCTCAGTGCCTGGGGCTCCTGTAACTCACGTACAAGGGGATGGAGAGCGGGGTCTGTCCAGTCTGAGCCCTGAGTTACCCTGTGAGTCTGCTCGGGACCACCGTAACAAATACCACAGAATGCGCAGCTTGA
Source organism: Kogia breviceps (assembly GCF_026419965.1). Taxonomy (NCBI): domain Eukaryota; kingdom Metazoa; phylum Chordata; class Mammalia; order Artiodactyla; family Physeteridae; genus Kogia; species Kogia breviceps. The sequence goes on from NC_081330.1 coordinate 139,178,769, forward strand.
ATAACAGGCCTATCTCCCAGTCCTGGATGCTGTCGGAGATCAAGGTGTCTGCACACTGGCTTCTCCTGAGGCCTCGCTCCTTGGTGCTTAGACAGCCACCTTCTCCCCAGGTCCTCACATGGTCTCCCCCTGTGCCTATCTGTGTCCTAATCTCTTCTTTTTTTTTTTTTTTTTTTTTTTTTTTCGGTATGCGGGCCTCTCACTGTTGTGGCCTCTCCCGTTGCGGAGCACAGGCTCCGGACGCACAGGCTCAGCGGCCATGGCTCACGGGCTTAGTTGCTCCGCGGCATGTGGGATCTTCCCGGACCAGGGCACGAACCCGTGTCTCCTGCATCGGCAGGCAGATTCTCAACCACTGCGCCACCAGGGAAGCCCCCCTAATCTCTTCTTGTAGGACATCAATCCTATTGGATTAGGATCCACCCTAGTGACGTCATTTTTACTTTGATCATCTCTTTAAAAATCCCATCTCCAAATACAGACACATCCTGGGGTCCTGGGGGTTAGGCATTCAGCATGTGGATTTGGGGAGACATGACTGAGCCTATAGCATCCTCCTTAGGAACCAAGTGTGCCTCGGTCCTTCCTTCCCTCAAGTCATACGAGGTGAGCTAATGGCTCAAGGAGAGGCCACTCGTGCAGAGTTCGTGTCCCAGCTGGGGAACCCTTCTCTGCTCTCTTTGATCAGGCAGTGGCAGTGCCAGCCCCCTCCTGAGGTGAGCAGTTCTGGGGTTTCCTGCCGTGTCACCTGGCCTGCTGAGGTGCTCAGTGTCTGGGAACCCAGGAGTCAGCAGCCTAGTGGGGCTGCCGGGGACTCTCAGGGCCTTGGCAGATACCCTAGCGAAAGTGGGGAAACTTTGGGGGATTACAGGAGGGAGAGAGTCACAGTCTCGTTTATGCTTCAGAAAGACCACGTTGGGGTGGGATGTGAGACGCACCGTGGGGCAGGGAGGTTTGTCAGGTCTGATGGAGGAACCAGGCACAAGATCGGGCTTGGGCCACGGCTGTGGGCGTAGAGGGGAATTAGTGTGGGAACTGGCCACAGGCTGTTGTCGAAATATCGGTTTCCCTGTGCACCGAGGCCGAACAGAAATACGGAGACAGGGGTTTTGGAGGAAGAGACAGATGGCTTTATTTTTCTGCCAGGCAGCAGGGAAGACACAGCTGGCTAGCACCTCAAGAACTGGGCACCCCTCTTTGAGAATCAGGGAAGATTTTATATGTGGGGCTTCTGCAGTCCAGGGTAGAGGATAAGGATCAAAGTAGTGAAGGTCTTGCATTCCTCCTTTCCTTTGCATTATTTCAAAACAGTCATCGCTGGCATCAGGTCGCCGGTAATTGGGGTCCAGCAGACTGGTAATTGCGTCCGTTTGCCTCTGGTTTATTGGCCAGTGACCTTGTTTCTGAAATGAAAAACTAGGGGGTGATTTGTTATGAGGAGCGTATAGAATCTAAGTGCGTTACATAATAAGGTTAGGGAGTGAGAAGCAGGGGCTGTAACACACACAGTGAGGGGTGATGGGTGCCGAAGGTAAATTCCATAGTGTCGGAGTGAGGTTAGCTTTGTAGAGTACAAATCTAGTTACTACAAATGAATGACAAAGTGAAACAAGGAGTGATGAGCTCTTTCAGGCCAGGTTACGTTTCTTCTCTAGTCTTTTCGCTGTCCCCTTGTTCTCAGGGCAGGGAAACTTCGTTTCTGTTTTTGCTGCAACAAGACTGTGGAGGAGGAGCTGACAGTCACTGGGGCACAAGGCGAGTGGGAGCCTGGGAGGCCCCAGTGTTACCGAGCCGAACGTGGGTCCGCTCGCCCGAGGGCAGCAGAGCCAGTCTACTGACACCGGGGGTGGTGGAGGAAGGTGCAGCCTAAATTGTCAAAGTGCGGATACAAGGAGGCCAGGTGGCCTGTGCTCTAAAACCCCGAGCTCCCTGAAGGATTTCAGCAAAGCAATTTTCAAGGCCAAGTGAAGGAGGGGGGTCGCAGGGTATGTGATCAGCTGGTGCACAATTCTCTGATTGATGGTGAGGTAACGGGCGGTTAACGTTATAAATTCTTAAGCACCAGGAGCTCCGGGGTTACCTGTTCCTGATCATCAAGTAGTTAATTTCTTCCACTTGGTGGTGGAGGAAGCATGCATCGGGCACTGTTATCCAGGTACTTCAGAGAGGAGCTACAGCAGAGGGTGTGGGGGAGGGCTCTGTCCTGCGAAGGCCCCACAGGGTCCTGCTCGGTTACACCTGGTGCCTGGGCTCAGCAACCTGGGAAGGTGGGGCTGCTCCTGGGTGTGGGGAGCTGCGGGATCCCAGTCCTCTGAAACCCTGCTAAGCCCCCAAGGTGAGATGGGTGTGCAGTGACTGGACGGAGGCGTCTGGCCTGGGAGAGGGGTCCGGGCTGGAAATGTCACTGGAATCATGGCAGGGAGGGAGAGGAAAGGCAAAGTGGGGGCAGATGGGTCACAGCAGACTAATGCAGGTGACTGCGGTCTTGTTGGAAGCAACTCAGAGCCAGAAAGGAGTGGCCGTCAGGGGCTCAGCTCCATTCTCTTGTTCCTTTGTAAAACCACTGTGTCAGAGTTTGAGACGCCGCCAGGAGACGTCTGGGCCCAGTGCTGCCATGGCTTCATCAAAGGGCCCAGGGGGAACACAGAACCACTGCAGGCCCCACCCATGTCCTCCCTGGGAATGAGTCCCATCGGGGCTCCTGGGCTCACAGACTTCAGGGCACCTCTGTCCTCAGGACTGGTCTTCCTCCTTCCTCTCACCTGCTGGTCAGAGGCCCAGGAACCCCCAACCTGGCTCCACCCCCAGGGCCTGGATTCAGAGGCCCAGGAGCCCCCAACTTGGCTCCACCCCCAGAGCCTGGATTCAGTGTCCCAGGAATCCCCAAACTGTCTCCACCCAGGGCCTAGATTCTGGGACAGCTTAGGGGTAAGCAAGACCTTCACGCTCCTTTATTTGCTTAGGGGTGAGAATGTCTTAAACGCTGCAGTTGACTGATTACGGAGTGCTGAGTGTTTCCAGCAGGTGTGGATGGAAAGATGGGGTGCGAAGTTCCTATGTCTGCAGGGTCTTCCCGGCGTGAAGATCTGTGTGTTCCCCCCGGCCAGTCGGCATCCTCCCAGGAAGCCCAGATCCAGGATTACGAGGGCAGAGGCTCTCCCCTTGCGTACCTGTAACTTCGCACTCCCACAGCAAGGAGCCTGGCTCCCACCATCTGCCATTCATCTATGCATTGCTCCTTTCCACATTACATGTGCAGAGGTTTCAGAATTGTTAGCTACTACACCCTGGAAAGAACTTCATAAAACAAAGCCCACTGTATATATACGGGCCATTTTGCCTTTAGCCTACAGATTCCATTCATTTCCAAAGGTAACTTAAGTCAGCAGCTTTTACCCCATCCCCTACAGTGAGTTGTTTCCATATATTTCTAATACAGTTAGATTCTGTCACATGACGTATTCCATCGTGCAACATCCTACACCCTAAATAACTAAATTTGAGTAGATTATGATTGGCCCCTTGGGCTACACACATCTATGGGCTTAGACAAATGCATAGTGACAGGTATCCATCCTAGAGTATCACATGGACTACTTCAAACCCCCCACCCCATGATCTGCTTATCATCTATGTAGCTTTGCCTTTCCCGGGATGTCATCAATGGGGTCATACTGTGTGCAGCCTGCTCAGGCTGGATTTTTCACTTAGCAGTACACGCTGAAGGTTTATCCATGTCTTTCCATAGGTGGATGGTGCATTCCTTTCTGCTGAGTAGTATTCCACTGCATGTGTATGGGAGGAAAAACAATTTTCCCTCTACTTTTCTAGGTTCTTGGTTGAGGCCCCCCCCCGCCCCTGTAATAAAAGACAGATTACCAGGAGAAAAGCAGAAGTTTAATAACATGTATACCTTCTGAATAGAGGGGGGATACCACGGAAAACTGAGTCACTCCCCAAACCATCCCCTTCAATACCGTCTTCAGCTAAACACAGAAAAGATGCTGGGGAAGGGGGGAAGGCCAGTTATGGAAGGTTATCATGCAAAGCACAGTAAACAAGGGTATGGCTGTGTGCACATTTAAGTCAGGACTTCCCCATTGAAAAGAGTTACTTAAGATTTAATTATCCTTCTATGTTTGGTGCAAAGAGGGACATACCCTTATAAATGGAGATTTCTCTATTGTAAATGCCCTTCATAAAACGGCAATCTCAGTTTTCTGAGATTTTTTAAAAAAATAAATTTATTATTTTATTTTTGGCTTCATTGGGTCTTCGTTGCTGCGTGCAGTCTTTTCTCTGGGTGTTGGCGAGCAGGGGCTTCTCATTGTGGTGGCTTTTCTTGTCACGGAGCACAGGCTCTAGGCATGCAGGCTTCAGTAGTTGTGGCACACGGGCTCAGTAGTTGTGGCTCGCGGGCTCTAGAGCACAGGCTCAGTAGTTGTGGCGCACAGGCTTAGTTGCTCTGCGGCATGTGGGATCTTCCCAGACCGGGCCTCGAACCTGTGTCCCCTGAATCGGCAGGTGGACTCTTACTCACTGAGCCACCAGGGAAGCCCTATTCTTTTTAAAGCAGACCAATAACCCTTATGCCAGAGAGACATATTTTGAGGTGGCATATTCTACTCGCCTTGACATGGATGTATCCCAATTTGCTTATGCATTCATCTTTTGAAGGATATCCTGATTTCAAGTTTTTAGCCATTATGGAAGTGCTGCTGTGCATAATTGCATCCTTGTTTGCATTTGGACATAGATTTTCAAAGCAGTTGCCTAAATACTGGAAGTATGATTGTTGGATCCCAACGTGAGACTTGTTTAGCTTTGGAAAAAACTGCCAAATTGTCTTACAAAGTGGCTGCACAGGCATCCCCCCAGCTATGAGGGAGAGTTCCTTTTGTTCCTCACCCTCTAGCAATTGGTATTGTCATATTTTTGGAGCTTAGCAGTCCCAATTGGTGTGCTATGGTGTCTCATGATTTTAATTTGTAGTTCCCTAATGGTATATGATGTTGAGCTTTTTTCTGTATGACTTTTACTATCTGTAACTTTTTTGGCAGGATGTCTGTTCAGATCACGCTGTTCATGTCCATGCTGGGAGGAGCCCTGTCTCCTCGGGACCTGCTGGGGCTTTGGCTTCAGGAACACGCGGGGCTGAGTCCACGCTGATGGCCTGGCTTCGGTACAACCCGGGGTCAAGTCCACACTAACGGAAACCGGGTCTCCTCAGGACCCGCCGAGGCTTCAGCTCTGGGACACTGGGGGGTCCAGTTCAGGCTGACATGAGCCTGATCTCCTCAGGACCTGCTAGGAGGTGATGCCGCTGAGGGAGAAGGTGAGGAAAAGTGGGGAGAAGGTTCCTGTGCAGGGCTGACCGCTGTGGGTGTCTGTCTCCAGAGGACCCAGGAGAGGAAGGGCTTGATGTGGAAAACTGGGTTTTTGGCCCATTTTGTGTGGGGTGTAGACAGTTGAATGTTGTTCTTTGGCGTGTAGTGTCTGGTTTTCCCAGCACCGTTTATTGAGGGGCCTGTCCTTTCCCTGGTGTATGTTCTTGGCTCCTTTCTTGTGAATTAACTGATCACATACCTGTAGGTTGATTCCTGGGCTCTCTGCTCTATTCCTCTGGTCTGTGTGCCTGTTTTTCTGCCAATGCCACAATTTTGGGGGACTAGCTTCATAATGAAGTGTGAAGTCAGGGAACGAGATGCCTCCACACATTCCCCTGCCTCAGGGTCGCTTTGGTTCTTCTGGGTCCTTTGTGGTTCCACACACAACCTAAGATGGTTCGTCCTGTTTCTATGGAAAATGTCATTGGACTTTTGGTAAGGATTGCGTTGAATGTGTACATTAACAGGATCTTAGCTGGAGAAACTGTCAGGGCATGACTTAAGAGCAGCATCAGGGCCTTTGTTGGGTCAACATTATGGTCTCAGTGAAAGATATGATCAGAACCTGAGTTACTAAGAACATCAAGGCTTCATTTAGGAAAAGCTTCAGGGCCTGAGTTAGGCACAGCCTCAGGACTTCACTTAAGGACACTGACAGGGCTTTCTTTGGGACAGAGTCAGGAACGTGCATAGAAATGTGGCAGGAAATTATCTCAGGAGAGTGTCCAGATTTTAGTTATTGATTTCAACAGGTCCCATGTTAGGGACAGATTCCGGGCCTTAGTGAGAGCGAGTGTGAAGGACTTATTTAGGGTTAGTCAGGGCTTAGTTAGGGAGACTATTAGGGTTTCAGTTAGGATAAGATGCAGGATATTAGCTTGGGACAGAGTCAGGTTGCGGGCCAGGGATAGCGTCACGAAATGACCCAGGAGAAGCGTGAAGACCTTCGTTATTGAGAGCCTCAGGGCCGTAGTTAGGACCAGCGTGAGGGCCTAAATCAGGACCACTGCCAGGGCTTCCTATACAGACACCGTCAGAGCATAAGGAAGGTACAACCAAAGGGCCTAAGTGAGGCTTATCTTTAGGGCCTGAGTTCGGGACACTGTCAGGGCATGACTTAGGAGCAGCAGAAGGTCCTCTGTGGGATCAGCGTCAGGTTCTTCATTAAAGACATTATCAGGGCCTCTGTTAGGGAGAGCCTCAGGGCCTCATTTATGGACAGCATCAAGGCTAACTTTGGGTAAGTTTCAGGACCTTGGTAAGACCTGGGTCAAGATATTAACTCAGGATAGTATCAGGACTCTAGATATTGGCGGCACTAGTGCCTTAGTTAGACACAGTGTCAGGGCCTGAGTTAGGAGTAGCATTATAGCCTTTGTTAGGTATAGTGTCAGGGACTGAGCTAGGAGGAGCCTCCAGGCCTAAGTTTGGGACAGATTCACAGCCTCCGGACTAATTTCAGGGCGTTATTTAGGGACAGCATCAGGGATTTAGTTAGCATAACAGGAGGAATTCCTACAAGCACCTTTTAAGCCAACACACTCAGATGCAGAAGTAAACCATGCACGCTGGTATAAAGGAATATTCCACAGAAGTTGAGTACATTTTGTTTAAGGTGCGTAAGAGTTTAAACATTATTTTTTTCAGAAAACTATATTCAGAAGATGAAGGAATTTCATCCTAAAGAATCTCTTTAGCTAAATTTAACATTAGCAAATGAGAAGTTTACGTTCAGGTCTAGGGCTAGTGTCAGGTAATGACCTAGGTTTGGAAACAAGCCCTTAGTTACGTAGAGAATCAGGGGCTAATTTAGGACCTGTGCCAGGGCTTCGGGTAGGGACAGTGTCAGAGCCTGATATAGGGAGAATGTGAGAGCCTGAGTGAGGCCTAGCGTCAGGCACCTAGATGCAGACACTGTCAGGGCATGACTTAGGAGCAGCATCAGGGCGTTTGTGGAGTCAGCATTCAGATCATAGTGAAAGACATGAGCAGGGCTTGAGTGAGTCACAGAATCAAGGCCTCGGTTAAGGAATGCTTCAGGGCCTGAGTTAGGCACAGCCTCACGTCTTCAGTTAAGGAGAGCGACAGGGCTCTCTTTGGGACAGTGTCAGAACCTTGGATAGAAATGTGTCAGCATATTAGCTCAGGATAGTGTCCGGATTTTAGTTATTGATTGCAGCAGGACCCATGTTAGGGACAGATTCCAGGCCTTAGTGAGAGATAGTGTCAAGACCTTAGTTACTGAGAGCATCAGGGCCTTCTTTAGAAGCAATGTTAGGGCTTCGTGTAAAAATAGCATCACGGACTGGCTTCGGGCAAGCGACAGGGCCTGAGTGAGGCCTAGCGTCATTCCTGTAGGTGGGGACACTGTCAGGGCGTGACACAGGAGCAGCATCAGTGCCGTTGTTGGATCAGCATTATGGTCTTCGTTAAAGACATGAGCAGGCCTTCTGTTAGGGACAGCGTCACGGCTTACTTAGCGATATTTTCAGGACCTTAGTAAGAGATGGGATAGTAAATTAGCTGAGGATAGTGTGAGGACTTTAGATATTGATGGCATCAGGGACTTAGTTAGGGACAGTGTCAGGCTGTGAGTTAGGCCTAACATCCAGGCCTTAGTTAGGGACAGTGTCACGGCATGGGGACTCAATTCAGGTCCTGACATGGGCACAGCATAAGGGCTTCAGTTAGCATAAGAGGCAGGACATTAGCTAGGGACAGGGTTAGGGTAAAGTCTAGGGATTGTGTCAGCAAATGACCTCGGGATAGTGTCAAGACCTTAGTTACTGAGAACCTGAGGGCCTTATTTAGGACCAGCATCAGGGCCGGAATTGGGCAAGAAACAGGGCCTGAGTGAGGCCCAGCTTCAGGCCCCTAGCTGGAGACAGTGTCAGGGCATGACGTCGAAGCAGCATCAGGGCCTTTGTTGGGTCAGAATTCGGGTCATAGTTAAAGATATGAGCAGGGCCTGAGTGAGTCAGAGAATCGAGGCCTCCGTTAGGGAAAGCTTCAGGGTCTGAGTTAGGCACAGCCTCTCGTCTTCATTTAAGGACAGCGACAGGCCTTTCTTTGGGACTGTGTCAGGTCCGTGGATAGAAATGTGTCAGGATATTAGCTCAGGATAGTGTCGGGATTTTCATTATTGACTGGAGCACGGCCCATGTCAGGGACCAATTCTGGGCCTTAATGAGAGATAAGGTGAAAGTCTTAGTTAGGATCCGTGAGCGCCTTAGTTAGGGAGAGTATTAGGGTTTCAATTAGGATAAGATGCAGGACATTACCTTGGGACAGACTCATGATCCGAGCCAGGGATAGTGTCAGCCAATGACCTGGGTTGGTGTCAAGACCTTAGTTACTTAGAGAATCGGGGCCTAATTTAGGACCTGTGTCAGGGCTTCGGGTAGGGACAGCATCAGAGCCTGACTTAGGGAGAACGTCTAGGCCTGAGTGAGGCCTAGTGCCAGCCCACTAGCTGGAGATTCAGTCAGGGCATGACGTAGGAACAGCATCAGGGCCTTTGCTGGGTCAGCATTCGGGTCATAGTGAAAGACATGAGCAGGGCCTGTGTTAGTCACAGAATCAAGGCCTCAGTTAGGGAAAGTTTCAGGGCTTGAGTTAGGCACAGCCTCAGGTCTTCACTTAAGGACTGCAACAGGCTTTCTTTTGGAAAGTATCAGGACAGTGGATAGAAATGAGTCAGGGTAATAGCTCAGGACAGTGTCCGGATTTTAGTTATTGATTGCAGCAGGGACCATTAGGGATAGATTCTGGGTGTTGGTGACAGATAGTGTGAAGGCCTTTGTTAGGTTTAGTCGGGGCTTAGTTAGGGAGAGTACTAGGGTTTCATTTAGGATAAGATGCAGGACATGAGCTTGGGACAGAGTCAGGTTCCGGGCCAGGGATAGCGTCGCGAAATGACCCAGGAAAACCGTGAAGACCTTCGTTATTGAGAGCATCAGGGCCTTACTTAGGACCAGCGTGAGGGCCTAAATCAGGACCACTGCCAGGGCTTCCTATACAGACAGCGTCAGAGCATAAGGAAGGTACAGCCAAAGGGCCTAAGTGAGGCTTATCTTTAGGGCCTGAGTTCGGGACACTGTCAGGGCATGACTTAGGAGCAGCAGAAGGGCCTCTGTGGGATCAGTGTCAGGTTCTTCATTAAAGACATTATCAGGGTCTCTGTTAGGGAGAGCCTCAGGTCCTTATTTATGGACAGCATCAAGGCTTACTTTTAGTCAGTTTCAGGACCTTGGTAAGACCTGGGTCAGGATATTAACTCAGGATAGTATCAGGATTTTAGATATTGGCGGCAGCTGGGCTTTAGTTAGAAACAGTGTCAGGGCCTGAGTTAGGACTAGCATTATAGCCTTTGTTAGGTATAGTCAGGGCCTTTTCTAGGGACAATGTCAGGTTCCGGGCCTTAGTGAGAAGTCGTGTCAAGGCCTTAGGCAGGATTATTCAGGGCCCTAGTTACGGAGAGTGTTAGGGTTTCATTTAGGATAAGATGCAGGACATGAGCTTGGGACAGAGTCAGGTTCCGGGCCAGGGATAGTGTCAGGAAACGACCAAGAGAAAGCGTTAAAGCCTTAGTTATTGAGAGCATCGGGGCCTGACTTAGGACCAGAGTCAGGCCCTAAATCACGACCACTGCCCTGGCTTCATATAAGGACAGCATCAGAGCCTAAGTAAGGTACAGCCCAAGTGCCTAAGTGAGGCCTATCTTTAGGATCTGAGTTAGGGAAAGTGTCAGGGCATGACTTAGGAGAAGCAGAAGGGCCTCTGTGGGATCAGCCTGAGGGTCTTCATTAAAGACATTATGAGGGCCTCTGTTAGGGAGAGCCTCAGGACCTCATTTTCGGACAGCATCAAGGCTTACTTTGGGTCAGTTTCAGGACCTTGGTAAGACCTGGGTCAGGATATTAACTCAGGATAGTATCAGGACTTTAGATATTGGCGGCAGTAGGGCCTTAGTTAGAGTCAGTGTCAGGGTCTGAGTTAGGAATATCATTATGGCCTTTGTCAGGTATAGTGTCAGGGAGTGAGCTAGGAGTAGTGTCAGGGTCCGAGTTACGTGTAATGTCAGGGTCTTGGTTAGGGACAGTGTCAGCGCCTGGGTTAGCACGAGTCTCCAGGCCGTAGTTAGGGAGCGGTTCAGAGCATCGGGAGTAATTTCAGCGCCTTATTTATGTTCAGCATCAGGGATGATTTAGTTAGCATAAGAGGAACCATTCCTGCAAGAACCCTGAAGGCCAACACACAAGAATGTAAGAGTGAACCATGCACGCTGCTATGAAGGAATATTCCACAGCAGTTGAGTACACTTTGTTTAAGGTTAACAAGAGTTTAAAAATTATTGTTTTAAGAAACCAATATTCATATGATGAAAGAATTTCATCGTAAAGAATCTCTTTCCCTAAACTTGACATTAGCTAAAGTCAAGATTAGATTAAGGTCTAGGGGTAGTGTCAGTTAATGACCTAGATTTGGTGTCAAGACCTTAGTTACTTAGAGAATCAAGGCCTAAAATTTAGGACCTGCGTCAAGATTTTCGGTAGGGACAGATTCAGACCTGACTTATGGAGAACGTCAAGGCCTGAGTGAGGCCTAGCGTCAGCCCCCTAGCTGCAGACACAGTCAGGGTACGACTTAGGAGCAGCATAAACACCTTGGTTGGGTCAGCGAAAGGTCATAGTGAAAGACATGAGCAGGCCTTGAGTGAGTCACAGAATCAAGGCCTCACTTAAGGAAAGCTTCAGGGCCTGAGTTAGGCACAGTGTCAGGTCTTCACTTAAAGACACCGACAGGTTTGGGACAGTGTCAGGATCGTGCATAGAAATGTGTCAGGAAATTATCTCAGGACAGTGTCCGGATTTTAGTTATTGATTGCAACAGGAGCCATGTTAGGGACAGATTCCGGGCTTTAGTGAGATATAGTGTCAAGGCCTTTGTTCGGATTGGTCAGGGCTTAGTTAGGGATACTATTAGGGTTTCATTTAGGATAAGATGCAGGACATGAGCTTGGGACAGAGTCAGGTTCCGGGCCAGGGATAACGTCACGTAATGACCCAGGAAAAGCGTGAAGACCTTCGTTATTGAGAGCCTCAGGGCCTTACTTAGGACCAGCGTGAGGGCCTAAATCAGGACCACTGCCAGGGCTTCCTATACAGACAGCGTCAGAGCATAAGGAAGGTACAGCCAAAGGGCCTAAGTGAGGCTTATGTTTAGGGCCTGAGTTCGGGACACTGTCAGGGCATGACTTAGGAGCAGCAGAAGGGCCTCTGTGGGATCAGCGTGAGGGTCTTCACTAAAGACATTCTCAGGGCCTCTGTTAGGGAGAGCCTCAGGGCCTCATTTTCAGACAGCATCAAGGCTTACTTTGGGTCAGTTTCAGGACCTTGGTAAGACCTGGGTCAGGATATTAACTCAGGATAGCATCAGGACTTTAGATATTGGCGGCAGTAGGGCCTTAGTTAGAGTCAGTGTCAGGGTCTGAGTTAGGAATATCATTATGGGCTTTGTTAGGTAATAGTGTCAGGGACTGAGCTAGGAGTAGTGTCAGGGTCCGAGTTACGTGTAATGTCAGGGTCTTGGTTTGGGACAGTGTCAGGGCCTGGTTTAGCACGAGTCTCCAGGCCGTAGTTAGGGAGCGGTTCACAGCATCGGGAGTAATTTCAGCGCCTTATTTATGTTCAGCATCAGGGATGATTTAGTTAGCATAAGAGGAACCATTCCTGCAAGAACCCTGAAGGCCAACACACAAGAATGTAAGAGTGAACCATGCACGCTGCTATGAAGGAATATTCCACAGCAGTTGAGTACACTTTGTTTAAGGTTAACAAGAATTTAAAAATTATTGTTTTAAGAAACCAATATTCATATGATGAAAGAATTTCATCGTAAAGAATCTCTTTCCCTAAACTTGACATTAGCTAAAGTCAAGATTAGATTAAGGTCTAGGGGTAGTGTCAGTTAATGACCTAGATTTGGTGTCAAGACCTTAGTTACTTAGAGAATCAAGGCCTAAAATTTAGGACCTGCGTCAAGATTTTCGGTAGGGACAGATTCAGACCTGACTTATGGAGAACGTCAAGGCCTGAGTGAGGCCTAGCGTCAGCCCCCTAGCTGCAGACACAGTCAGGGTACGACTTAGGAGCAGCATAAACACCTTGGTTGGGTCAGCGAAAGGTCATAGTGAAAGACATGAGCAGGCCTTGAGTGAGTCACAGAATCAAGGCCTCACTTAAGGAAAGCTTCAGGGCCTGAGTTAGGCACAGTGTCAGGTCTTCACTTAAAGACACCGACAGGTTTGGGACAGTGTCAGGATCGTGCATAGAAATGTGTCAGGAAATTATCTCAGGACAGTGTCCGGATTTTAGTTATTGATTGCAACAGGAGCCATGTTAGGGACAGATTCCGGGCTTTAGTGAGATATAGTGTCAAGGCCTTTGTTCGGATTGGTCAGGGCTTAGTTAGGGATACTATTAGGGTTTCATTTAGGATAAGATGCAGGACATGAGCTTGGGACAGAGTCAGGTTCCGGGCCAGGGATAACGTCACGTAATGACCCAGGAAAAGCGTGAAGACCTTCGTTATTGAGAGCCTCAGGGCCTTACTTAGGACCAGCGTGAGGGCCTAAATCAGGACCACTGCCAGGGCTTCCTATACAGACAGCGTCAGAGCATAAGGAAGGTACAGCCAAAGGGCCTAAGTGAGGCTTATGTTTAGGGCCTGAGTTCGGGACACTGTCAGGGCATGACTTAGGAGCAGCAGAAGGGCCTCTGTGGGATCAGCGTGAGGGTCTTCACTAAAGACATTCTCAGGGCCTCTGTTAGGGAGAGCCTCAGGGCCTCATTTTCAGACAGCATCAAGGCTTACTTTGGGTCAGTTTCAGGACCTTGGTAAGACCTGGGTCAGGATATTAACTCAGGATAGCATCAGGACTTTAGATATTGGCGGCAGTAGGGCCTTAGTTAGAGTCAGTGTCAGGGTCTGAGTTAGGAATATCATTATGGGCTTTGTTAGGTAATAGTGTCAGGGACTGAGCTAGGAGTAGTGTCAGGGTCCGAGTTACGTGTAATGTCAGGGTCTTGGTTTGGGACAGTGTCAGGGCCTGGTTTAGCACGAGTCTCCAGGCCGTAGTTAGGGACAGGTTCAGAGCATCGGGAGTAATTTCAGCGCCTTATTTATGTTCAGCATCAGGGATGATTTAGTTAGCATAAGAGGAGCCATTCCTGCAAGAACACTGAAGGCCAACACACAAGAATGTAAAAGTAAACCATGCACGCTGCTATGAAGGAATATTCCACAGCAGTTGAGTACACTTTGTTTAAGGTTAACAAGAGTTTAAAAATTATTGTTTTAAGAAACCAATATTCATATGATGAAAGAATTTCATCGTAAAGAATCTCTTTCCCTAAACTTGACATTAGCTAAAGTCAAGATTAGATTAAGGTCTAGGGGTAGTGTCAGTTAATGACCTAGATTTGGTGTCAAGACCTTAGTTACTTAGAGAATCAAGGCCTAAAATTTAGGACCTGCGTCAAGATTTTCGGTAGGGACAGCGTCAGACCTGACTTATGGAGAACGTCAGGGCCTGAGTGAGGCCTAGCGTCAGCCCCCTAGCTGCAGACACAGTCAGGGTACGACTTAGGAGCAGCATAAACACCTTGGTTGGGTCAGCGAAAGGTCATAGTGAAAGACATGAGCAGGCGTTGAGTGAGTCACAGAATCAAGGCCGCACTTAGGGAAAGCTTCAGGGCCTGAGTTAGGCACAGTGTCAGGTCTTCACTTACAGACACCGACCGGTTTGGGACAGTGTCAGGATCGTGCATAGAAATGTGTCAGGAAATTACCTCAGGACAGTGTCCGGATTTTAGTTATTGATTGCAACAGGTGCCATGTTAGGGACAGATTCCGGGCTTTAGTGAGAGATAGTGTCAAGGCCTTTGTTCGGATTGGTCAGGGCTTAGTTAGGGATACTATTAGGGTTTCATTTAGGATAAGATGCAGGACATGAGCTTGGGACAGAGTCAGGTTCCAGGCCAGGGATAGCGTCACGAAATGACCCAGGAAAAGCGTGAAGACCTTCGTTATTGAGAGCCTCAGCGCCTTACTTAGGACCAGCGTGAGGGTCTAAATCAGGACCACTGCCAGGGCTTCCTATACAGACAGCGTCAGAGCATAAGGAAGGTACAGCCAAAGGGCCTAAGTGAGGCTTATCTTTAGGGCCTGAGTTCGGGACACTGTCAGGGCATGACTTAGGAGCAGCAGAAGGGCCTCTGTGGGATCAGCGTGAGGGTCTTCACTAAAGACATTATCAGGGCCTCTGTTAGGGAGAGCCTCAGGGCCTCATTTTCAGACAGCATCAAGGCTTACTTTGGGTCAGTTTCAGGACCTTGGTAAGACCTGGGTCAGGATATTAACTCAGGATAATATGAGGATTTTAAATATTGGCGGCAGCTGGGCTTTAGTTAGAAACAGTGTCAGGGCCTGAGTTAGGACTAGCATTATAGCCTTTGTTAGGTATAGTCAGGGCCTTTTCTAGGGACAATGTCAGGTTCCGGGCCTTAGTGAGAAGTCGTGTCAAGGCCTTAGGCAGGATTATTCAGGGCCCTAGTTATGGAGAGTGTTAGGGTTTCATTTAGGATAAGATGCAGGACATGAGCTTGGGACAGAGTCAGGTTCCGGGCCAGGGATAGTGTCAGGAAACGACCAAGAGAAAGCGTTAAAGCCTTAGTTATTGAGAGCATCGGGGCCTGACTTAGGACCAGAGTCAGGCCCTAAATCACGACCACTGCCCTGGCTTCATATAAGGACAGCATCAGAGCCTAAGTAAGGTACAGCCCAAGTGCCTAAGTGAGGCCTATCTTTAGGATCTGAGTTAGGGAAAGTTTCAGGGCATGACTTAGGAGCAGCAGAAGGGCCTCTGTGGGATCAGCCTGAGGGTCTTCATTAAAGACATTATCAGGGCCTCTGTTAGGGAGAGCCTCAGGACCTCATTTTCGGACAGCATCAAGGCTTACTTTGGGTCAGTTTCAGGACCTTGGTAAGACCTGGGTCAGGATATTAACTCAGGATAGTATCAGGACTTTAGATATTGGCGGCAGTAGGGCCTTAGTTAGAGTCAGTGTCAGGGTCTGAGTTAGGAATATCATTATGGCCTTTGTCAGGTATAGTGTCAGGGAGTGAGCTAGGAGTAGTGTCAGGGTCCGAGTTACGTGTAATGTCAGGGTCTTGGTTAGGGACAGTGTCAGCGCCTGGGTTAGCACGAGTCTCCAGGCCGTAGTTAGGGAGCGGTTCACAGCATCGGGAGTAATTTCAGCGCCTTATTTATGTTCAGCATCAGGGATGATTTAGTTAGCATAAGAGGAACCATTCCTGCAAGAACCCTGAAGGCCAACACACAAGAATGTAAAAGTGAACCATGCACGCTGCTATGAAGGAATATTCCACAGCAGTTGAGTACACTTTGTTTAAGGTTAACAAGAGTTTAAAAATTATTGTTTTAAGAAACCAATATTCATATGATGAAAGAATTTCATCGTAAAGAATCTCTTTCCTGGGGCTTCCCTGGTGGCGCAGTGGTTGAGAGTCCGCCTGCCAATGCAGGGGACACGGGTTCGTGCCCCGGTCCGGGAAGATCCCACATGCCGCGGAGCGGCTGGGCCCGTGAGCCATGGCCGCTGAGCCTGCGCGTCCGGAACCTGTGCTCCGAAAGGGAGAGGCCACAACAGTGAGAGGCCCGCGTACCACAAAAAAAAAAAAAAAAAAGAATCTCTTTCCCTAAACTTGACATTAGCTAAAGTCAAGATTAGATTAAGGTCTCAGGGTAGTGTCAGTTAATGACCTAGATTTGGTGTCAAGACCTTAGTTACTTAGAGAATCAAGGCCTAAAATTTAGGACCTGCGTCAAGATTTTCGGTAGGGACAGATTGAGACCTGACTTATGGAGAACGTCAAGGCCTGAGTGAGGCCTAGCGTCAGCCCCCTAGCTGCAGACACAGTCAGGGTACGACTTAGGAGCAGCATAAACACCTTGGTTGGGTCAGCGAAAGGTCATAGTGAAAGACATGAGAAGGCCTTGAGTGAGTCACAGAATCAAGGCCGCATTTAGGGAAAGCTTCAGGGCCTGAGTTAGGCACAGTGTCAGGTCTTCACTTAAAGACACCGACAGGTTTGGGACAGTGTCAGGATCGTGCATAGAAATGTGTCAGGAAATTATCTCAAGACAGTGTCCGGATTTTAGTTATTGATTGCAACAGTTGCCATGTTAGGGACAGATTCCGGGCTTTAGTGAGAGATAGTGTCAAGGCCTTTGTTCGGATTGGTCAGGGCTTAGTTAGGGATACTATTAGGGTTTCATTTAGGATAAGATGCAGGACATGAGCTTGGGACAGAGTCAGGTTCCGGGCCAGGGATAGCGTCACGAAATGACCCAGGAAAAGCGTGAAGACCTTCGTTATTGAGAGCCTCAGGGCCTTACTTAGGAACAGCGTGAGGGCCTAAATCAGGACCACTGCCAGGGCTTCCTATACAGACAGCGTCAGAGCATAAGGAAGGTACAGCCAAAGGGCCTAAGTGAGGCTTATCTTTAGGGCCTGAGTTCGGGACACTGTCAGGGCATGACTTAGGAGCAGCAGAAGGGCCTCTGTGGGATCAGCGTGAGGGTCTTCACTAAAGACATTATCAGGGCCTCTGTTAGGGAGAGCCTCAGGGCCTCATTTTCAGACAGCATCAAGGCTTACTTTGGGTCAGTTTCAGGACCTTGGTAAGACCTGGGTCAGGATATTAACTCAGGATAGTATCAGGATTTTAGATATTGGCGGCAGCTGGGCTGTAGTTAGAAACAGTGTCAGGGCCTGAGTTAGGACTAGCATTATAGCCTTTGTTAGGTATAGTGTCAGGGACTGAGCTAGGAGTTGTGTCAGGGCCTGAGCTAGGATGAGCCTCCAGGCCTCAGTTTGGGAAGGGTTCACAGCCTTGGGAGGAGTTTCCTGAATTTAATTAGGGAAAACATCAGGGATTTAGCATAATAAGAGTTAGTTCGTTAGCATAAGAGGAGGTATTCCTACAAGCACCCTGAAAGCCAACACAGGCAAATGCAGAAGTAAACCAGGCAGGCTGGTATAAAGGAATATTCCACAGAAGTTGAGTACATTTTGTTTAAGTTCAGTAAGAGTTTAAACATTATTTTTTTCAGAAAACTCTATTCAGAAGATGAAAGAATTTCATCCTAAAGAATCTCTTTAGCTAAATTTAACATTAGCAAAAGAGAAGTTTACGTTCAGGTCTAGGGCTAGTGTCAGGTAATGACCTAGGTTTGGAATCAAGCCCTTAGTTACTTATAGAATCAGGGCCTAATTTAGGATCTGTGCCAGGGCTTCGGGTAGGGACAGTGTCAGAGCCTGGTATAGGGAGAAAGTGAGGGCCTGAGTGAGGCCTAGCATCAGGCCCCTAGATGCAGACACTGTCAGGGCATGACTTAGGAGCAGCATCAGGGCGTTTGTGGAGTCAGCATTCGGGTCATAGTGAAAGACATGAGCAGGGCTTGAGTGAGTCACAGAATCAAGGCCTGGGTTAAGGAAAGCTTCAGGGCCTGAGTTAGGCACAGCCTCACGTCTTCAGTTAAGGAGAGCGACAGGGCTCTCTTTGGGACAGTGTCAGAACCTTGGATAGAAATGTGTCAGCATATTAGCTCAGGATAGTGTCCGGATTTTAGTTATTGATTGCAGCAGGACCCATGTTAGGGACAGATTCCAGGCCTTAGTGAGAGATAGTGTCAAGACCTTAGTTACTGAGAGCATCAGGGCCTTCTTTAGAAGCAATGTTAGGGCTTCATGTAAAAATCGCATCCCGGACTGGCTTGGGGTGAGCGACAGGGCCTGAGTGAGGCCTAGCGTCATTCCTGTAGGTGGGGACACTGTCAGGGCGTGACACAGGAGCAGCATCAGTGCCGTTGTTGGATCAGCATTATGGTCTTCGTTAAAGACATGAGCAGGCCTTCTGTTAGGGACAGCGTCACGGCTTACTTAGCGACATTTTCAGGACCTTAGTAAGAGATGGGATAGTAAATTAGCTGAGGATAGTGTGAGGACTTTAGATATTGATGGCATCAGGGCCTTAGTTAGGGACAGTGTCAGGCCTTGAGTTAGGCCTAACATCCAGGCCTTAGTTAGGGACAGTGTCAGGGCATGGGGACTCAATTCAGGTCCTGACATGGGCACAGCATAAGGGCTTCAGTTAGCATAAGAGGCAGGACATTAGCTAGGGACAGGGTTAGGGTAAAGTCTAGGGATTGTGTCAGCAAATGACCTCGGGATAGTGTCAAGACCTTAGTTACTGAGAACCTGAGGGCCTTATTTAGGACCAGCATCAGGGCCGGAATTGGGCAAGAAACAGGGCCTGAGTGAGGCCCAGCTTCAGGCCCCTAGCTGGAGACAGTGTCAGGGCATGACGTCGAAGCGGCATCCGGGCCTTTGTTGGGTCAGCATTCGGGTCATAGTTAAGGACATGAGCAGGGCCTGAGTGAGTCAGAGAATCGAGGCCTCCGTTAGGGAAAGCTTCAGGGCCTGAGTTAGGCACAGCCTCAGGTCTTCATTTAAGGACAGCGACAGGCCTTTCTTTGGGACTGTGTCAGGTCCGTGGATAGAAATGTGTCAGCATATTAGCTCAGGATAGTGTCCGGATTTTCATTATTGATTGCAGCAGGGCCCATGTTAGGGATAGATTCTGGGCCTTAGTGAGAGATAGGGTCAATGCCTTAATTAGGATTAGTCCGGGCCTTAGTTAGGGAGAGTATTAGGGTTTCAATTAGGATAAGATGCAGGACATTACCTTGGGACAGAGTCATGATCCGAGCCAGGGATAGTGTCAGAAAATGACCTGGGTTGGTGTCAAGACCTTAGTTATTTAGAGAATCAGGGCCTAATTTAGGACCTGTGTCAGGGCTTCAGGTAGGGACATCGTCAGAGCCTGACTTAGGGAGAACGTCTAGGCCTGAGTGAGGCCTAGTGCCAGCCCACCTGCTGGAGACACAGTCAGGGCATGACGTAGGAACAGCATCAGGGCCTTTGTGGGGTCAGCATGCAGGTCATAGTGAAAGACATGAACAGGGCCTGTGTTAGTCACAGAATCAAGGCCTCAGTTAGGGAAAGCTTCAGGGCCTGAGTTAGGCACAGCCTCAGGTCTTCACTTAAGGACGGCAACAGGCTTTCTTTTGGAAAGTATCAGGACAGTGGCTAGAAATGTGTCAGGATATTAGCTCAGGACAATGTCCTTTTTTTAGTTATTAATTGCAGCAGGGACCATTAGGGACAGATTCCGGGCGCTCGTGAGAGATAGTGTGAAGGCCTTTGTTAGGTTTCTTCAGGGCTTAGTTAGGGAGAGTATTAGGGTTTCATTTAGGATAAGATGCAGGACATGAGCTTGGGACAGAGTCAGGTTCCGGGCCAGGGATAGCGTCACGAAATGACCCAGGAAAAGCGTGAAGACCTTCGTTATTGAGAGCCTCAGGGCCTTACTTAGGACCAGCGTGAGGGCCTAAATCAGGACCACTGCCAGGGCTTCCTATACAGACAGCGTCAGAGCATAAGGAAGGTACAGCCAAAGGGCCTAAGTGAGGCTTATGTTTAGGGCCTGAGTTCGGGACACTGTCAGGGCATGACATAGGAGCAGCAGAAGGGCCTCTGTGGGATCAGCGTGAGGGTCTTCACTAAAGACATTCTCAGGGCCTCTGTTAGGGAGAGCCTCAGGGCCTCATTTATGGACAGCATCAAGGCTTACTTTGGGTCAGTTTCAGGACCTTGGTAAGACCTGGGTCAGGATATTAACTCAGGATAGCATCAGGACTTTAGATATTGGCGGCAGTAGGGCCTTAGGTTAGAGTCAGTGTCAGGGTCTGAGTTAGGAATATCATTATGGGCTTTGTTAGGTAATAGTGTCAGGGACTGAGCTAGGAGTAGTGTCGGGGTCCGAGTTACGTGTAATGTCAGGGTCTTGGTTTGGGACAGTGTCAGGGCCTGGTTTAGCACGAGTCTCCAGGCCGTAGTTAGGGACAGGTTCAGAGCATCAGGAGTAATTTCAGCGCCTTATTTATGTTCAGCATCAGGGATGATTTAGTTAGCATAAGAGGAGCCATTCCTGCAAGAACACTGAAGGCCAACACACAAGAATGTAAAAGTAAACCATGCACGCTGCTATGAAGGACTATTCCACAGCAGTTGAGTACACTTTGTTTAAGGTTAACAAGAGTTTAAAAATTATTGTTTTAAGAAACCAATATTCATATGATGAAAGAATTTCATCGTAAAGAATCTCTTTCCCTAAACTTGACATTAGCTAAAGTCAAGATTAGATTAAGGTCTAGGGGTAGTGTCAGGTAATGACCTAGATTTGGTGTCAAGACCTTAGTTACTTAGAGAATCAAGGCCTAAAATTTAGGACCTGCGTCAAGATTTTCGGTAGGGACAGCGTCAGACCTGACTTATGGAGAACGTCAGGGCCTGAGTGAGGCCTAGCGTCAGCCCCCTAGCTGCAGACACAGTCAGGGTACGACTTAGGAGCAGCATAAACACCTTGGTTGGGTCAGCGAAAGGTCATAGTGAAAGACATGAGCAGGCGTTGAGTGAGTCACAGAATCAAGGCCGCACTTAGGGAAAGCTTCAGGGCCTGAGTTAGGCACAGTGTCAGGTCTTCACTTACAGACACCGACCGGTTTGGGACAGTGTCAGGATCGTGCATAGAAATGTGTCAGGAAATTATCTCAGGACAGTGTCCGGATTTTAGTTATTGATTGCAACAGGAGCCATGTTAGGGACAGATTCCGGGCTTTAGTGAGATATAGTGTCAAGGCCTTTGTTCGGATTGGTCAGGGCTTAGTTAGGGATACTATTAGGGTTTCATTTAGGATAAGATGCAGGACATGAGCTTGGGACAGAGTCAGGTTCCGGGCCAGGGATAACGTCACGTAATGACCCAGGAAAAGCGTGAAGACCTTCGTTATTGAGAGCCTCAGGGCCTTACTTAGGACCAGCGTGAGGGCCTAAATCAGGACCACTGCCAGGGCTTCCTATACAGACAGCGTCAGAGCATAAGGAAGGTACAGCCAAAGGGCCTAAGTGAGGCTTATGTTTAGGGCCTGAGTTCGGGACACTGTCAGGGCATGACTTAGGAGCAGCAGAAGGGCCTCTGTGGGATCAGCGTGAGGGTCTTCACTAAAGACATTATCAGGGCCTCTGTTAGGGAGAGCCTCAGGGCCTCATTTTCAGACAGCATCAAGGCTTACTTTGGGTCAGTTTCAGGACCTTGGTAAGACCTGGGTCAGGATATTAACTCAGGATAATATGAGGATTTTAAATATTGGCGGCAGCTGGGCTTTAGTTAGAAACAGTGTCAGGGCCTGAGTTAGGACTAGCATTATAGCCTTTGTTAGGTATAGTCAGGGCCTTTTCTAGGGACAATGTCAGGTTCCGGGCCTTAGTGAGAAGTCGTGTCAAGGCCTTAGGCAGGATTATTCAGGGCCCTAGTTACGGAGAGTGTTAGGGTTTCATTTAGGATAAGATGCAGGACATGAGCTTGGGACAGAGTCAGGTTCCGGGCCAGGGATAGTGTCAGGAAACGACCAAGAGAAAGCGTTAAAGCCTTAGTTATTGAGAGCATCGGGGCCTGACTTAGGACCAGAGTCAGGCCCTAAATCACGACCACTGCCCTGGCTTCATATAAGGACAGCATCAGAGCCTAAGTAAGGTACAGCCCAAGTGCCTAAGTGAGGCCTATCTTTAGGATCTGAGTTAGGGAAAGTGTCAGGGCATGACTTAGGAGAAGCAGAAGGGCCTCTGTGGGATCAGCCTGAGGGTCTTCATTAAAGACATTATGAGGGCCTCTGTTAGGGAGAGCCTCAGGACCTCATTTTCGGACAGCATCAAGGCTTACTTTGGGTCAGTTTCAGGACCTTGGTAAGACCTGGGTCAGGATATTAACTCAGGATAGTATCAGGACTTTAGATATTGGCGGCAGTAGGGCCTTAGTTAGAGTCAGTGTCAGGGTCTGAGTTAGGAATATCATTATGGCCTTTGTCAGGTATAGTGTCAGGGAGTGAGCTAGGAGTAGTGTCAGGGTCCGAGTTACGTGTAATGTCAGGGTCTTGGTTAGGGACAGTGTCAGCGCCTGGGTTAGCACGAGTCTCCAGGCCGTAGTTAGGGAGCGGTTCAGAGCATCGGGAGTAATTTCAGCGCCTTATTTATGTTCAGCATCAGGGATGATTTAGTTAGCATAAGAGGAACCATTCCTGCAAGAACCCTGAAGGCCAACACACAAGAATGTAAGAGTGAACCATGCACGCTGCTATGAAGGAATATTCCACAGCAGTTGAGTACACTTTGTTTAAGGTTAACAAGAGTTTAAAAATTATTGTTTTAAGAAACCAATATTCATATGATGAAAGAATTTCATCGTAAAGAATCTCTTTCCCTAAACTTGACATTAGCTAAAGTCAAGATTAGATTAAGGTCTAGGGGTAGTGTCAGTTAATGACCTAGATTTGGTGTCAAGACCTTAGTTACTTAGAGAATCAAGGCCTAAAATTTAGGACCTGCGTCAAGATTTTCGGTAGGGACAGATTCAGACCTGACTTATGGAGAACGTCAAGGCCTGAGTGAGGCCTAGCGTCAGCCCCCTAGCTGCAGACACAGTCAGGGTACGACTTAGGAGCAGCATAAACACCTTGGTTGGGTCAGCGAAAGGTCATAGTGAAAGACATGAGCAGGCCTTGAGTGAGTCACAGAATCAAGGCCTCACTTAAGGAAAGCTTCAGGGCCTGAGTTAGGCACAGTGTCAGGTCTTCACTTAAAGACACCGACAGGTTTGGGACAGTGTCAGGATCGTGCATAGAAATGTGTCAGGAAATTATCTCAGGACAGTGTCCGGATTTTAGTTATTGATTGCAACAGGAGCCATGTTAGGGACAGATTCCGGGCTTTAGTGAGATATAGTGTCAAGGCCTTTGTTCGGATTGGTCAGGGCTTAGTTAGGGATACTATTAGGGTTTCATTTAGGATAAGATGCAGGACATGAGCTTGGGACAGAGTCAGGTTCCGGGCCAGGGATAACGTCACGTAATGACCCAGGAAAAGCGTGAAGACCTTCGTTATTGAGAGCCTCAGGGCCTTACTTAGGACCAGCGTGAGGGCCTAAATCAGGACCACTGCCAGGGCTTCCTATACAGACAGCGTCAGAGCATAAGGAAGGTACAGCCAAAGGGCCTAAGTGAGGCTTATGTTTAGGGCCTGAGTTCGGGACACTGTCAGGGCATGACTTAGGAGCAGCAGAAGGGCCTCTGTGGGATCAGCGTGAGGGTCTTCACTAAAGACATTCTCAGGGCCTCTGTTAGGGAGAGCCTCAGGGCCTCATTTTCAGACAGCATCAAGGCTTACTTTGGGTCAGTTTCAGGACCTTGGTAAGACCTGGGTCAGGATATTAACTCAGGATAGCATCAGGACTTTAGATATTGGCGGCAGTAGGGCCTTAGTTAGAGTCAGTGTCAGGGTCTGAGTTAGGAATATCATTATGGGCTTTGTTAGGTAATAGTGTCAGGGACTGAGCTAGGAGTAGTGTCAGGGTCCGAGTTACGTGTAATGTCAGGGTCTTGGTTTGGGACAGTGTCAGGGCCTGGTTTAGCACGAGTCTCCAGGCCGTAGTTAGGGAGCGGTTCACAGCATCGGGAGTAATTTCAGCGCCTTATTTATGTTCAGCATCAGGGATGATTTAGTTAGCATAAGAGGAACCATTCCTGCAAGAACCCTGAAGGCCAACACACAAGAATGTAAGAGTGAACCATGCACGCTGCTATGAAGGAATATTCCACAGCAGTTGAGTACACTTTGTTTAAGGTTAACAAGAATTTAAAAATTATTGTTTTAAGAAACCAATATTCATATGATGAAAGAATTTCATCGTAAAGAATCTCTTTCCCTAAACTTGACATTAGCTAAAGTCAAGATTAGATTAAGGTCTAGGGGTAGTGTCAGTTAATGACCTAGATTTGGTGTCAAGACCTTAGTTACTTAGAGAATCAAGGCCTAAAATTTAGGACCTGCGTCAAGATTTTCGGTAGGGACAGCGTCAGACCTGACTTATGGAGAACGTCAGGGCCTGAGTGAGGCCTAGCGTCAGCCCCCTAGCTGCAGACACAGTCAGGGTACGACTTAGGAGCAGCATAAACACCTTGGTTGGGTCAGCGAAAGGTCATAGTGAAAGACATGAG
Source organism: Kogia breviceps (assembly GCF_026419965.1). NCBI lineage: Eukaryota > Metazoa > Chordata > Mammalia > Artiodactyla > Physeteridae > Kogia > Kogia breviceps. The sequence continues at coordinate 139,203,414 of NC_081330.1, forward strand.
CAGGCCTTGAGTGAGTCACAGAATCAAGGCCTCACTTAGGGAAAGCTTCAGGGCCTGAATTAGGCACAGTGTCAGGTCTTCACTTACAGACACCGACCGGTTTGGGACAGTGTCAGGATCGTGCATAGAAATGTGTCAGGAAATTACCTCAGGACAGTATCCGGATTTTAGTTATTGATTGCAACAGGTGCCATGTTAGGGACAGATTCCGGGCTTTAGTGAGAGATAGTGTCAAGGCCTTTGTTCGGATTGGTCAGGGCTTAGTTAGGGATACTATTAGGGTTTCATTTAGGATAAGATGCAGGACATGAGCTTGGGACAGACTCATGATCCGAGCCAGGGATAGTGTCAGAAAATGACCTGGGTTGGTGTCAAGACCTTAGTTATTTAGAGAATCAGGGCCTAATTTAGGACCTGTGTCAGGGCTTCGGGTAGGGACAGCGTCAGAGCCTGACTTAGGGAGAACGTCTAGGCCTGAGTGAGGCCTAGTGCCAGCCCACCTTCTGGAGACACAGTCAGGGCATGACGTAGGAACAGCATCAGGGCCTTTGTGGGGTCAGCATGCAGGTCATAGAGAAAGACATGAACAGGGCCTGTGTTAGTCACAGAATCAAGGCCTCAGTTAGGGAAAGCTTCAGGGCCTGAGTTAGGCACAGCCTCAGGTCTTCACTTAAGGACGGCAACAGGCTTTCTTTTGGAAAGTATCAGAACAGTGGATAGAAATGAGTCAGGATATTAGCTCAGGACAGTGTCCGGATTTTAGTTATTGATTGCAACAGGTCCCATGTTAGGGACAGATTCCGGGCTTTAGTGAGAGATAGTGTCAAGGCCTTTGTTCGGATTAGTCAGGGCTTAGTTAGGGATACTATTAGGGTTTCTTTTAGGATAAGATGCAGGACATGAGCTTGGGACAGAGTCAGGTTCCAGGCCAGGGATAGCGTCACGAAATGACCCAGGAAAAGTGTGAAGACCTTCGTTATTGAGAGCCTCAGGGCCTTACTTCGGACCAGCGTGAGGGTCTAAATCAGGACCACTGCCAGGGCTTCCTATACAGACAGCGTCAGAGCATAAGGAAGGTACAGCCAAAGGGCCTAAGTGAGGCTTATCTTTAGGGCCTGAGTTCGGGACACTGTCAGGGCATGACTTAGGAGCAGCAGAAGGGCCTCTGTGGGATCAGCGTGAGGGTCTTCACTAAAGACATTATCAGGGCCTCTGTTAGGGAGAGCCTCAGGGCCTCATTTTCAGACAGCATCAAGGCTTACTTTGGGTCAGTTTCAGGACCTTGGTAAGACCTGGGTCAGGATATTAACTCAGGATAATATCAGGATTTTAGATATTGGCGGCAGCTGGGCTTTAGTTAGAAACAGTGTCAGGGCCTGAGTTAGGACTAGCATTATAGCCTTTGTTAGGTATAGTCAGGGCCTTTTCTAGGGACAATGTCAGGTTCCGGGCCTTAGTGAGAAGTCGTGTCAAGGCCTTAGGCAGGATTATTCAGGGCCCTAGTTACGGAGAGTGTTAGGGTTTCATTTAGGATAAGATGCAGGACATGAGCTTGGGACAGAGTCAGGTTCCGGGCCAGGGATAGTGTCAGGAAACGACCAAGAGAAAGCGTTAAAACCTTAGTTATTGAGAGCATCGGGGCCTGACTTAGGACCAGAGTCAGGCCCTAAATCACGACCACTGCCCTGGCTTCATATAAGGACAGCATCAGAGCCTAAGTAAGGTACAGCCCAAGTGCCTAAGTGAGGCCTATCTTTAGGATCTGAGTTAGGGAAAGTTTCAGGGCATGACTTAGGAGCAGCAGAAGGGCCTCTGTGGGATCAGCCTGAGGGTCTTCATTAAAGACATTCTCAGGGCCTCTGTTAGGGAGAGCCTCAGGACCTCATTTTCGGACAGCATCAAGGCTTACTTTGGGTCAGTTTCAGGACCTTGGTAAGACCTGGGTCAGGATATTAACTCAGGATAGTATCAGGACTTTAGATATTGGCGGCAGTAGGGCCTTAGTTAGAGTCAGTGTCAGGGTCTGAGTTAGGAATATCATTATGGCCTTTGTTAGGTATAGTGTCAGGGAGTGAGCTAGGAGTAGTGTCAGGGTCCGAGTTACGTGTAATGTCAGGGTCTTGGTTAGGGACAGTGTCAGCGCCTGGGTTAGCACGAGTCTCCAGGCCGTAGTTAGGGAGCGGTTCAGAGCATCGGGAGTAATTTCAGCGCCTTATTTATGTTCAGCATCAGGGATGATTTAGTTAGCATAAGAGGAGCCATTCCTGCAAGAACCCTGAAGGCCAACACACAAGAATGTAAAAGTGAACCATGCACGCTGCTATGAAGGAATATTCCACAGCAGTTGAGTACACTTTGTTTAAGGTTAACAAGAGTTTAAAAATTATTGTTTTAAGAAACCAATATTCATATGATGAAAGAATTTCATCGTAAAGAATCTCTTTCCCTAAACTTGACATTAGCTAAAGTCAAGATTAGATTAAGGTCTAGGGGTAGTGTCAGTTAATGACCTGGATTTGGTGTCAAGACCTTAGTTACTTAGAGAATCAAGGCCTAAAATTTAGGACCTGCGTCAAGATTTTCGGTAGGGACAGATTCAGACCTGACTTATGGAGAACGTCAAGGCCTGAGTGAGGCCTAGCGTCAGCCCCCTAGCTGCAGACACAGTCAGGGTACGACTTAGGAGCAGCATAAACACCTTCGTTGGGTCAGCGAAAGGTCATAGTGAAAGACATGAGCAGGCCTTGAGTGAGTCACAGAATCAAGGCCTCACTTAGGGAAAGCTTCAGGGCCTGAGTTAGGCACAGTGTCAGGTCTTCACTTACAGACACCGACCGGTTTGGGACAGTGTCAGGATCGTGCATAGAAATGTGTCAGGAAATTACCTCAGGACAGTGTCCGGATTTTAGTTATTGATTGCAACAGGTCCCATGTTAGGGACAGATTCCGGGCTTTAGTGAGAGATAGTGTGAACGCCTTTGTTCGGATTGCTCAGGGCTCAGTTAGGGATACTAGTAGGGTTTCATTTAGGATAAGATGCAGGATATGAGCTTGGGACAGACTCATGGTCCGAGCCAGGGATAGTGTCAGAAAATGACCTGGGTTGTTGTCATGACCTTAGTTATTTAGAGAATCAGGGCCTAATTTAGGACCTGTGTCAGGGCTTCGGGTAGGGACAGCGTCAGAGCCTGACTTAGGGAGAACGTCTAGGCCTGAGTGAGGCCTAGTGCCAGCCCACCTGCTGGAGACACAGTCAGGGCATGACGTAGGAACAGCATCAGGGCCTTTGTGGGGTCAGCATGCAGGTCATAGTGAAAGACATGAACAGGGCCTGTGTTAGTCACAGAATCAAGGCCTCAGTTAGGGAAAGCTTCAGGGCCTGAGTTAGGCACAGCCTCAGGTCTTCACTTAAGGACGGCAACAGGCTTTCTTTTGGAAAGTATCAGAACAGTGGATAGAAATGAGTCAGGATATTAGCTCAGGACAGTGTCCGGGTTTTAGTTATTGATTGCAACAGGTCCCATGTTAGGGACAGATTCCGGGCTTTAGTGAGAGATAGTGTCAAGGCCTTTGTTCGGATTAGTCAGGGCTTAGTTAGGGATACTATTAGGGTTTCATTTAAGATAAGTTGCAGGACATGAGCTTGGGACAGAGTCAGGTTCCGGGCCAGGGATAGCGTCACGAAATGACCCAGGAAAAGCGTGAAGACCTTCGTTATTGAGAGCCTCAGGGCCTTACTTAGGACCAGCGTGAGGGCCTAAATCAGGACCACTGCCAGGGCTTCCTATACAGACAGCGTCAGAGCATAAGGAAGGTACAGCCAAAGGGCCTAAGTGAGGCTTATGTTTAGGGCCTGAGTTCGGGACACTGTCAGGGCATGACTTAGGAGCAGCAGAAGGGCCTCTGTGGGATCAGCGTGAGGGTCTTCACTAAAGACATTCTCAGGGCCTCTGTTAGGGAGAGCCTCAGGGCCTCATTTTCAGACAGCATCAAGGCTTACTTTGGGTCAGTTTCGGGACCTTGGTAAGACCTGGGTCAGGATATTAACTCAGGATAGCATCAGGACTTTAGATATTGGCGGCAGTAGGGCCTTAGTTAGAGTCAGTGTCAGGGTCTGAGTTAGGAATATCATTATGGGCTTTGTTAGGTAATAGTGTCAGGGACTGAGCTAGGAGTAGTGTCAGGGTCCGAGTTACGTGTAATGTCAGGGTCTTGGTTTGGGACAGTGTCAGGGCCTGGTTTAGCACGAGTCTCCAGGCCGTAGTTAGGGACAGGTTCAGAGCATCGGGAGTAATTTCAGCACCTTATTTATGTTCAGCATCAGGGATGATTTAGTTAGCATAAGAGGAGCCATTCCTGCAAGAACCCTGAAGGCCAACACACAAGAATGTAAAAGTGAACCATGCACGCTGCTATGAAGGAATATTCCACAGCAGTTGAGTACACTTTGTTTAAGGTTAACAAGAGTTTAAAAATTATTGTTTTAAGAAACCAATATTCATATGATGAAAGAATTTCGTCATAAAGAATCTCTTTCCCTAAACTTGACATTAGCTAAAGTCAAGATTAGATTAAGGTCTAGGGGTAGTGTCAGTTAATGACCTAGATTTAGTGTCAAGACCTTACTTACTTAGAGAATCAAGGCCTAAAATTTAGGACCTGCGTCAAGATTTTCGGTAGGGACAGCGTCAGACCTGACTTATGGAGAACGTCAGGGCCTGAGTGAGGCCTATCGTCAGCCCCGTAGCTGTAGACACAGTCAGGGCATGACTTAGGAGCAGCATAAACACCTTGGTTGGGTCAGCGAAAGGTCATAGTGAAAGACATGAGCAGGCCTTGAGTGAGTCACAGAATCAAGGCCTCCGTTAGGGAAAGCTTCAGGGCCTGAGTTAGGCACAGTGTCTGGTCTTCACTTAAAGACACCGACCGGTTTGGGACAGTGTCAGGATCGTGCATAGAAATGTGTCAGGAAATTATCTCAGGACAGTGTCCGGATTTTAGTTATTGATTGCAACAGGTGCCATGTTAGGGACAGATTCCGGGCTTTAGTGAGAGATAGTGTCAAGGCCTTTGTTCGGATTGGTCAGGGCTTAGTTAGGCATACTATTAGGGTTTCATTTAGGATAAGATGCAGGACATGAGCTTGGGACAGAGTCAGGTTCCGGGCCAGGGATAACGTCACGAAATGACCCAGGAAAAGCGTGAAGACCTTCGTTATTGAGAGCCTCAGGGCCTTACTTAGGACCAGCGTGAGGGCCTAAATCAGGACCACTGCCAGGGCTTCCTATACAGACAGCGTCAGAGCATAAGGAAGGTACAGCCAAAGGGCCTAAGTGAGGCTTATCTTTAGGGCCTGAGTTCGGGACACTGTCAGGGCATGACTTAGGAGTAGCAGAAGGGCCTCTGTGGGATCAGCGTCAGGTTCTTCATTAAAGACATTATCAGGGCCTCTGTTAGGGAGAGCCTCAGGGCCTCATTTATGGACAGCATCAAGGCTTACTTTGGGTCAGTTTCAGGACCTTGGTAAGACCTGGGTCAGGATATTAACTCAGGATAGTATCAGGATTTTAGATATTGGCGGCAGCTGGGCTTTAGTTAGAAACAGTGTCAGGGCCTGAGTTAGGACTAGCATTATAGCCTTTGTTAGGTATAGTGTCAGGGACTGAGCTAGGAGTTGTGTGAGGGCCTTTGCTAGGGACAGTGTCAGGGCCTGAGCTAGGATGAGCCTCCAGGCCTCAGTTTGGGACAGGTTCACAGCCTTGAGACTAATTTCAGGACGTTATTTAGGGACAGCATCAGGGATTTAGTTAGCATAACAGTAGGCATTCCTACAAGCACCCTTTAAGCCAACACACGCAGATGCAGAAGGAAACCATACACGCTGGTATAAAGGAATATTCCGCAGAAGTTGAGTACATTTTGTTTAAGGTCAGTAAGAGTTTAAACATTATTTTTTTCAGAAAACTCTATTCAGAAGATGAAAGAATTTCATCCTAAAGAATCTCTTTAGATAAATTTGACATTAGCAACGGACAAGGTTACATTCAGGTCTAGGGCTAGTGTCAGGTAATAACCTAGGTTTGGAATCAAGCCCTTAGGTACTTAGAGAATCAGGGCCTAATTTAAGACCTGTGCCAGGGCTTCGGGTAGGGACAGCGTCAGAGCCTGATATAGGGAGAAGGTGAGGGCCTGAGTGAGGCCCCTAGATGCAGACACTGTCAGGGCATGACTTAGGAGCAGCATTCAGGGCGTTTGTGGAGTCAGCATTCGGGTCATAGTGAAAGACATGAGCAGGGCCTGAGTGAGTCAGAGAATCGAGGCCTCAGTTAGGGAAATCTTGAGGTCCTGAGTTAGGCACAGCCTCTCGTCTTCAGTTAAGGACAGCGACAGGCCTTTCTTTGGGACTGTGTCTGGTGGGTGGATAGAAATGTGTCAGGATATTAGCTCAGGATAGTGTCCGGATTTTCATTATTGACTGCAGAAGGTCCCATGTTAGGGACAGATTCTGGGCCTTAGTGAGAGATAGGGTGAAAGTCTTAGTTAGGATCAGTGAGCGACTTAGTTAGGGAGAGTATTAGGGTTTCAATTAGGATAAGATGCAGGACATTAGCTTGGGACAGAGTCACGATCCGAGCCAGGGATAGTGTCAGCCAATGACCTGGGTTGGTGTCAAGACCTTAGTTACTTAGAGAATCAGGGCCTAATTTAGGACCTGTGTCAGGGTTTCGGGTAGGGACAGCGTCAGAGCCTGACTTAGGGAGAACATCTAGGCCTGAGTGCGGCCTAGTGTCAGCCCACTAGCTGGAGACACAGGGCATGACGTAGGAATAGCATCAGGGCCTTTGTTGGGTCAGCATTCGGGTCATAGTGAAAGAAATGAGCAGGGCCTGTGTTAGTCACAGAATCAAGGCCTCAGTTAGGGAAAGTTTCAGGGCCTGAGTTAGGCACAGCCTCAGGTCTTCACCTAAGGACGGCAACAGGCTTTCTTTTGGAAAGTATCAGGACAGTGGATAGAAAGGAGTCAGGGTAATAGCTCAGGACAGTGTCCGGATTTTAGTTATTGATTGCAGCAGGGACCATTAGGGATATATTCTGGGTGTTGGTGAGAGATAGTGTGAAGGCCCTTGTTAGGTTTAATCAGGGCTTAGTTAGGGATACTATTAGGGTTTCATTTAGGATAAGATGCAGGACATGAGCTTGGGACAGAGTCAGGTTCCGGGCCAGGGATAGCGTCGCGAAATGACCCAGGAAATGCGTGAAGACCTTCGTTATTGAGAGCATCAGGGCCTTACTTAGGACCAGCATCAGGGCCTAAATCAGGACCACTGCCAGGTCTTCCTATACAGACAGCGTCAGAGCATAAGGAAGGTATAGCCCAAGTGCCTAAGTGAGGTCTATCTTTAGGATCTGAGTTAGGGAAAGAGTCAGGGCATGACTTAGGAGCAGCAGAAGGGCCTCTGTGGGATCAGCCTGAGGGTCTTCATTAAAGACATTATCAGGGCCTCTGTTAGGGAGAGCCTCAGGACCTCATTTTCGGACAGCATCAAGGCTTACTTTGGGTCAGTTTCAGGACCTTGGTAAGACCTGGGTCAGGATATTAACTCAGGATAGTATCAGGACTTTAGATATTGGCGGCAGTAGGGCCTTAGTTAGAGTCAGTGTCAGGGTCTGAGTTAGGAATATCATTATGGCCTTTGTTAGGTATAGTGTCAGGGAGTGAGCTAGGAGTAGTGTCAGGGTCCGAGTTACGTGTAATGTCAGGGTCTTGGTTAGGGACAGTGTCAGCGCCTGGGTTAGCACGAGTCTCCAGGCCGTAGTTAGGGAGCGGTTCACAGCATCGGGAGTAATTTCAGCGCCTTATTTATGTGCAGCATCAGGGATGATTTAGTTAGCATAAGAGGAGCCATTCCTGCAAGAACCCTGAAGGCCAACACACAAGAATGTAAAAGTGAACCATGCACGCTGCTATGAAGGAATATTCCACAGCAGTTGAGTACACTTTGTTTAAGGTTAACAAGAGTTTAAAAATTATTGTTTTAAGAAACCAATATTCATATGATGAAAGAATTTCATCGTAAAGAATCTCTTTCCCTAAACTTGACATTAGCTAAAGTCAAGATTAGATTAAGGTCTAGGGGTAGTGTCAGTTAATGACCTGGATTTGGTGTCAAGACCTTAGTTACTTAGAGAATCAAGGCCTAAAATTTAGGACCTGCGTCAAGATTTTCGGTAGGGACAGATTCAGACCTGACTTATGGAGAACGTCAAGGCCTGAGTGAGGCCTAGCGTCAGCCCCCTAGCTGCAGACACAGTCAGGGTACGACTTAGGAGCAGCATAAACACCTTCGTTGGATCAGCGAAAGGTCATAGTGAAAGTCATGAGCAGGCCTTGAGTGAGTCACAGAATCAAGGCCTCACTTAGGGAAAGCTTCAGGGCCTGAGTTAGGCACAGCGTCAGGTCTTCATTTAATTACACCGACAGGTTTGGGACAGTGTCAGGATCGTGCATAGAAATGTGTCAGGAAATTACCTCAGGACAGTTTCCGGATTTTAGTTATTGATTGCAACAGGTCCCATGTTAGGGACAGATTCCGGGCTTTAGTGAGAGATAGTATCAAGGCCTTTGTTCGGATTAGTCAGGGCTTAGTTAGGGATACTATTAGGGTTTCATTTAGGATAAGATGCAGGACATGAGCTTGGGACAGACTCATGGTCCGAGCCAGGGATAGTGTCAGAAAATGACCTGGGTTGGTGTCATGACCTTAGTTATTTAGAGAATCAGGGCCTAATTTAGGACCTGTGTCAGGGCTTCGGGTAGGGACAGCGTCAGAGCCTGACTTAGGGAGAACGTCTAGGCCTGAGTGAGGCCTAGTGCCAGCCCACCTGCTGGAGACACAGTCAGGGCATGACGTAGGAACAGCATCAGGGCCTTTGTGGGGTCAGCATGCAGGTCATAGTGAAAGACATGAACAGGGCCTGTGTTAGTCACAGAATCAAGGCCTCAGTTAGGGAAAGCTTCAGGGCCTGAGTTAGGCACAGCCTCAGGTCTTCACTTAAGGACGGCAACAGGCTTTCTTTTGGAAAGTATCAGAACAGTGGATAGAAATGAGTCAGGATATTAGCTCAGGACAGTGTCCGGGTTTTAGTTATTGATTGCAACAGGTCCCATGTTAGGGACAGATTCCGGGCTTTAGTGAGAGATAGTGTCAAGGCCTTTGTTAGGTTTCTTCAGGGCTTAGTTAGGGAGAGTATTAGGGTTTCATTTAGGATAAGATGCAGGACATGAGCTTGGGACAGAGTCAGGTTCCGGGCCAGGGATAGCGTCACGAAATGACCCAGGAAAAGCGTGAAGACCTTCGTTATTGAGAGCCTCAGGGCCTTACTTAGGACCAGCGTGAGGGCCTAAATCAGGACCACTGCCAGGGCTTCCTATACAGACAGCGTCAGAGCATAAGGAAGGTACAGCCAAAGGGCCTAAGTGAGGCTTATGTTTAGGGCCTGAGTTCGGGACACTGTCAGGGCATGACTTAGGAGCAGCAGAAGGGCCTCTTTGGGATCAGCGTGAGGGTCTTCACTAAAGACATTCTCAGGGCCTCTGTTAGGGAGAGCCTCACGGCCTCATTTTCAGACAGCATCAAGGCTTACTTTGGGTCAGTTTCAGGACCTTGGTAAGACCTGGGTCAGGATATTAACTCAGGATAGCATCAGGACTTTAGATATTGGCGGCAGTAGGGCCTTAGTTAGAGTCAGTGTCAGGGTCTGAGTTAGGAATATCATTATGGGCTTTGTTAGGTAATAGTGTCAGGGACTGAGCTAGGAGTAGTGTCAGGGTCCGAGTTACGTGTAATGTCAGGGTCTTGGTTTGGGACAGTGTCAGGGCCTGGTTTAGCACGAGTCTCCAGGCCGTAGTTAGGGACAGGTTCAGAGCATCGGGAGTAATTTCAGCGCCTTATTTATGTTCAGCATCAGGGATGATTTAGTTAGCATAAGAGGAGCCATTCCTGCAAGAACCCTGAAGGCCAACACACAAGAATGTAAAAGTGAACCATGCACGCTGCTATGAAGGAATATTCCACAGCAGTTGAGTACACTTTGTTTAAGGTTAACAAGAGTTTAAAAATTATTGTTTTAAGAAACCAATATTCATATGATGAAAGAATTTCGTCATAAAGAATCTCTTTCCCTAAACTTGACATTAGCTAAAGTCAAGATTAGATTAAGGTCTAGGGGTAGTGTCAGTTAATGACCTAGATTTAGTGTCAAGACCTTACTTACTTAGAGAATCAAGGCCTAAAATTTAGGACCTGCGTCAAGATTTTCGGTAGGGACAGCGTCAGACCTGACTTATGGAGAACGTCAGGGCCTGAGTGAGGCCTATCGTCAGCCCCGTAGCTGTAGACACAGTCAGGGCATGACTTAGGAGCAGCATAAACACCTTGGTTGGGTCAGCGAAAGGTCATAGTGAAAGACATGAGCAGGCCTTGAGTGAGTCACAGAATCAAGGCCTCCGTTAGGGAAAGCTTCAGGGCCTGAGTTAGGCACAGTGTCTGGTCTTCACTTAAAGACACCGACCGGTTTGGGACAGTGTCAGGATCGTGCATAGAAATGTGTCAGGAAATTATCTCAGGACAGTGTCCGGATTTTAGTTATTGATTGCAACAGGTGCCATGTTAGGGACAGATTCCGGGCTTTAGTGAGAGATAGTGTCAAGGCCTTTGTTCGGATTGGTCAGGGCTTAGTTAGGCATACTATTAGGGTTTCATTTAGGATAAGATGCAGGACATGAGCTTGGGACAGAGTCAGGTTCCGGGCCAGGGATAACGTCACGAAATGACCCAGGAAAAGCGTGAAGACCTTCGTTATTGAGAGCCTCAGGGCCTTACTTAGGACCAGCGTGAGGGCCTAAATCAGGACCACTGCCAGGGCTTCCTATACAGACAGCGTCAGAGCATAAGGAAGGTACAGCCAAAGGGCCTAAGTGAGGCTTATCTTTAGGGCCTGAGTTCGGGACACTGTCAGGGCATGACTTAGGAGTAGCAGAAGGGCCTCTGTGGGATCAGCGACAGGTTCTTCATTAAAGACATTATCAGGGCCTCTGTTAGGGAGAGCCTCAGGGCCTCATTTATGGACAGCATCAAGGCTTACTTTGGGTCAGTTTCAGGACCTTGGTAAGACCTGGGTCAGGATATTAACTCAGGATAGTATCAGGATTTTAGATATTGGCGGCAGCTGGGCTTTAGTTAGAAACAGTGTCAGGGCCTGAGTTAGGACTAGCATTATAGCCTTTGTTAGGTATAGTGTCAGGGACTGAGCTAGGAGTTGTGTGAGGGCCTTTGCTAGGGACAGTGTCAGGGCCTGAGCTAGGATGAGCCTCCAGGCCTCAGTTTGGGACAGGTTCACAGCCTTGAGACTAATTTCAGGACGTTATTTAGGGACAGCATCAGGGATTTAGTTAGCATAACAGTAGGCATTCCTACAAGCACCCTTTAAGCCAACGCACGCAGATGCAGAAGGAAACCATACACGCTGGTATAAAGGAATATTCCGCAGAAGTTGAGTACATTTTGTTTAAGGTCAGTAAGAGTTTAAACATTATTTTTTTCAGAAAACTCTATTCAGAAGATGAAAGAATTTCATCCTAAAGAATCTCTTTAGATAAATTTGACATTAGCAACGGACAAGGTTACATTCAGGTCTAGGGCTAGTGTCAGGTAATAACCTAGGTTTGGAATCAAGCCCTTAGGTACTTAGAGAATCAGGGCCTAATTTAAGACCTGTGCCAGGGCTTCGGGTAGGGACAGCGTCAGAGCCTGATATAGGGAGAAGGTGAGGGCCTGAGTGAGGCCCCTAGATGCAGACACTGTCAGGGCATGACTTAGGAGCAGCATTCAGGGCGTTTGTGGAGTCAGCATTCGGGTCATAGTGAAAGACATGAGCAGGGCCTGAGTGAGTCAGAGAATCGAGGCCTCAGTTAGGGAAATCTTGAGGTCCTGAGTTAGGCACAGCCTCTCGTCTTCAGTTAAGGACAGCGACAGGCCTTTCTTTGGGACTGTGTCTGGTGGGTGGATAGAAATGTGTCAGGATATTAGCTCAGGATAGTGTCCGGATTTTCATTATTGACTGCAGAAGGTCCCATGTTAGGGACAGATTCTGGGCCTTAGTGAGAGATAGGGTGAAAGTCTTAGTTAGGATCAGTGAGCGACTTAGTTAGGGAGAGTATTAGGGTTTCAATTAGGATAAGATGCAGGACATTAGCTTGGGACAGAGTCACGATCCGAGCCAGGGATAGTGTCAGCCAATGACCTGGGTTGGTGTCAAGACCTTAGTTACTTAGAGAATCAGGGCCTAATTTAGGACCTGTGTCAGGGTTTCGGGTAGGGACAGCGTCAGAGCCTGACTTAGGGAGAACATCTAGGCCTGAGTGCGGCCTAGTGTCAGCCCACTAGCTGGAGACACAGGGCATGACGTAGGAATAGCATCAGGGCCTTTGTTGGGTCAGCATTCGGGTCATAGTGAAAGAAATGAGCAGGGCCTGTGTTAGTCACAGAATCAAGGCCTCAGTTAGGGAAAGTTTCAGGGCCTGAGTTAGGCACAGCCTCAGGTCTTCACCTAAGGACGGCAACAGGCTTTCTTTTGGAAAGTATCAGGACAGTGGATAGAAAGGAGTCAGGGTAATAGCTCAGGACAGTGTCCGGATTTTAGTTATTGATTGCAGCAGGGACCATTAGGGATATATTCTGGGTGTTGGTGAGAGATAGTGTGAAGGCCCTTGTTAGGTTTAATCAGGGCTTAGTTAGGGATACTATTAGGGTTTCATTTAGGATAAGATGCAGGACATGAGCTTGGGACAGAGTCAGGTTCCGGGCCAGGGATAGCGTCGCGAAATGACCCAGGAAATGCGTGAAGACCTTCGTTATTGAGAGCATCAGGGCCTTACTTAGGACCAGCATCAGGGCCTAAATCAGGACCACTGCCAGGTCTTCCTATACAGACAGCGTCAGAGCATAAGGAAGGTATAGCCCAAGTGCCTAAGTGAGGTCTATCTTTAGGATCTGAGTTAGGGAAAGAGTCAGGGCATGACTTAGGAGCAGCAGAAGGGCCTCTGTGGGATCAGCCTGAGGGTCTTCATTAAAGACATTATCAGGGCCTCTGTTAGGGAGAGCCTCAGGACCTCATTTTCGGACAGCATCAAGGCTTACTTTGGGTCAGTTTCAGGACCTTGGTAAGACCTGGGTCAGGATATTAACTCAGGATAGTATCAGGACTTTAGATATTGGCGGCAGTAGGGCCTTAGTTAGAGTCAGTGTCAGGGTCTGAGTTAGGAATATCATTATGGCCTTTGTTAGGTATAGTGTCAGGGAGTGAGCTAGGAGTAGTGTCAGGGTCCGAGTTACGTGTAATGTCAGGGTCTTGGTTAGGGACAGTGTCAGCGCCTGGGTTAGCACGAGTCTCCAGGCCGTAGTTAGGGAGCGGTTCAGAGCATCGGGAGTAATTTCAGCGCCTTATTTATGTGCAGCATCAGGGATGATTTAGTTAGCATAAGAGGAGCCATTCCTGCAAGAACCCTGAAGGCCAACACACAAGAATGTAAAAGTAAACCATGCACGCTGCTATGAAGGAATATTCCACAGCAGTTGAGTACACTTTGTTTAAGGTTAACAAGAGTTTAAAAATTATTGTTTTAAGAAACCAATATTCATATGATGAAAGAATTTCATCGTAAAGAATCTCTTTCCCTAAACTTGACATTAGCTAAAGTCAAGATTAGATTAAGGTCTAGGGGTAGTGTCAGTTAATGACCTGGATTTGGTGTCAAGACCTTAGTTACTTAGAGAATCAAGGCCTAAAATTTAGGACCTGCGTCAAGATTTTCGGTAGGGACAGATTCAGACCTGACTTATGGAGAACGTCAAGGCCTGAGTGAGGCCTAGCGTCAGCCCCCTAGCTGCAGACACAGTCAGGGTACGACTTAGGAGCAGCATAAACACCTTCGTTGGATCAGCGAAAGGTCATAGTGAAAGTCATGAGCAGGCCTTGAGTGAGTCACAGAATCAAGGCCTCACTTAGGGAAAGCTTCAGGGCCTGAGTTAGGCACAGCGTCAGGTCTTCATTTAATTACACCGACAGGTTTGGGACAGTGTCAGGATCGTGCATAGAAATGTGTCAGGAAATTACCTCAGGACAGTTTCCGGATTTTAGTTATTGATTGCAACAGGTCCCATGTTAGGGACAGATTCCGGGCTTTAGTGAGAGATAGTATCAAGGCCTTTGTTCGGATTAGTCAGGGCTTAGTTAGGGATACTATTAGGGTTTCATTTAGGATAAGATGCAGGACATGAGCTTGGGACAGACTCATGGTCCGAGCCAGGGATAGTGTCAGAAAATGACCTGGGTTGGTGTCATGACCTTAGTTATTTAGAGAATCAGGGCCTAATTTAGGACCTGTGTCAGGGCTTCGGGTAGGGACAGCGTCAGAGCCTGACTTAGGGAGAACGTCTAGGCCTGAGTGAGGCCTAGTGCCAGCCCACCTGCTGGAGACACAGTCAGGGCATGACGTAGGAACAGCATCAGGGCCTTTGTGGGGTCAGCATGCAGGTCATAGTGAAAGACATGAACAGGGCCTGTGTTAGTCACAGAATCAAGGCCTCAGTTAGGGAAAGCTTCAGGGCCTGAGTTAGGCACAGCCTCAGGTCTTCACTTAAGGACGGCAACAGGCTTTCTTTTGGAAAGTATCAGAACAGTGGATAGAAATGAGTCAGGATATTAGCTCAGGACAGTGTCCGGGTTTTAGTTATTGATTGCAACAGGTCCCATGTTAGGGACAGATTCCGGGCTTTAGTGAGAGATAGTGTCAAGGCCTTTGTTAGGTTTCTTCAGGGCTTAGTTAGGGAGAGTATTAGGGTTTCATTTAGGATAAGATGCAGGACATGAGCTTGGGACAGAGTCAGGTTCCGGGCCAGGGATAGCGTCACGAAATGACCCAGGAAAAGCGTGAAGACCTTCGTTATTGAGAGCCTCAGGGCCTTACTTAGGACCAGCGTGAGGGCCTAAATCAGGACCACTGCCAGGGCTTCCTATACAGACAGCGTCAGAGCATAAGGAAGGTACAGCCAAAGGGCCTAAGTGAGGCTTATGTTTAGGGCCTGAGTTCGGGACACTGTCAGGGCATGACTTAGGAGCAGCAGAAGGGCCTCTTTGGGATCAGCGTGAGGGTCTTCACTAAAGACATTCTCAGGGCCTCTGTTAGGGAGAGCCTCAGGGCCTCATTTTCAGACAGCATCAAGGCTTACTTTGGGTCAGTTTCAGGACCTTGGTAAGACCTGGGTCAGGATATTAACTCAGGATAGCATCAGGACTTTAGATATTGGCGGCAGTAGGGCCTTAGTTAGAGTCAGTGTCAGGGTCTGAGTTAGGAATATCATTATGGGCTTTGTTAGGTAATAGTGTCAGGGACTGAGCTAGGAGTAGTGTCAGGGTCCGAGTTACGTGTAATGTCAGGGTCTTGGTTTGGGACAGTGTCAGGGCCTGGTTTAGCACGAGTCTCCAGGCCGTAGTTAGGGACAGGTTCAGAGCATCGGGAGTAATTTCAGCGCCTTATTTATGTTCAGCATCAGGGATGATTTAGTTAGCATAAGAGGAGCCATTCCTGCAAGAACCCTGAAGGCCAACACACAAGAATGTAAAAGTGAACCATGCACGCTGCTATGAAGGAATATTCCACAGCAGTTGAGTACACTTTGTTTAAGGTTAACAAGAGTTTAAAAATTATTGTTTTAAGAAACCAATATTCATATGATGAAAGAATTTCGTCATAAAGAATCTCTTTCCCTAAACTTGACATTAGCTAAAGTCAAGATTAGATTAAGGTCTAGGGGTAGTGTCAGTTAATGACCTAGATTTAGTGTCAAGACCTTACTTACTTAGAGAATCAAGGCCTAAAATTTAGGACCTGCGTCAAGATTTTCGGTAGGGACAGCGTCAGACCTGACTTATGGAGAACGTCAGGGCCTGAGTGAGGCCTATCGTCAGCCCCGTAGCTGTAGACACAGTCAGGGCATGACTTAGGAGCAGCATAAACACCTTGGTTGGGTCAGCGAAAGGTCATAGTGAAAGACATGAGCAGGCCTTGAGTGAGTCACAGAATCAAGGCCTCCGTTAGGGAAAGCTTCAGGGCCTGAGTTAGGCACAGTGTCTGGTCTTCACTTAAAGACACCGACCGGTTTGGGACAGTGTCAGGATCGTGCATAGAAATGTGTCAGGAAATTATCTCAGGACAGTGTCCGGATTTTAGTTATTGATTGCAACAGGTGCCATGTTAGGGACAGATTCCGGGCTTTAGTGAGAGATAGTGTCAAGGCCTTTGTTCGGATTGGTCAGGGCTTAGTTAGGCATACTATTAGGGTTTCATTTAGGATAAGATGCAGGACATGAGCTTGGGACAGAGTCAGGTTCCGGGCCAGGGATAACGTCACGAAATGACCCAGGAAAAGCGTGAAGACCTTCGTTATTGAGAGCCTCAGGGCCTTACTTAGGACCAGCGTGAGGGCCTAAATCAGGACCACTGCCAGGGCTTCCTATACAGACAGCGTCAGAGCATAAGGAAGGTACAGCCAAAGGGCCTAAGTGAGGCTTATCTTTAGGGCCTGAGTTCGGGACACTGTCAGGGCATGACTTAGGAGTAGCAGAAGGGCCTCTGTGGGATCAGCGTCAGGTTCTTCATTAAAGACATTATCAGGGCCTCTGTTAGGGAGAGCCTCAGGGCCTCATTTATGGACAGCATCAAGGCTTACTTTGGGTCAGTTTCAGGACCTTGGTAAGACCTGGGTCAGGATATTAACTCAGGATAGTATCAGGATTTTAGATATTGGCGGCAGCTGGGCTTTAGTTAGAAACAGTGTCAGGGCCTGAGTTAGGACTAGCATTATAGCCTTTGTTAGGTATAGTGTCAGGGACTGAGCTAGGAGTTGTGTGAGGGCCTTTGCTAGGGACAGTGTCAGGGCCTGAGCTAGGATGAGCCTCCAGGCCTCAGTTTGGGACAGGTTCACAGCCTTGAGACTAATTTCAGGACGTTATTTAGGGACAGCATCAGGGATTTAGTTAGCATAACAGTAGGCATTCCTACAAGCACCCTTTAAGCCAACACACGCAGATGCAGAAGGAAACCATACACGCTGGTATAAAGGAATATTCCGCAGAAGTTGAGTACATTTTGTTTAAGGTCAGTAAGAGTTTAAACATTATTTTTTTCAGAAAACTCTATTCAGAAGATGAAAGAATTTCATCCTAAAGAATCTCTTTAGATAAATTTGACATTAGCAACGGACAAGGTTACATTCAGGTCTAGGGCTAGTGTCAGGTAATAACCTAGGTTTGGAATCAAGCCCTTAGGTACTTAGAGAATCAGGGCCTAATTTAAGACCTGTGCCAGGGCTTCGGGTAGGGACAGCGTCAGAGCCTGATATAGGGAGAAGGTGAGGGCCTGAGTGAGGCCCCTAGATGCAGACACTGTCAGGGCATGACTTAGGAGCAGCATTCAGGGCGTTTGTGGAGTCAGCATTCGGGTCATAGTGAAAGACATGAGCAGGGCCTGAGTGAGTCAGAGAATCGAGGCCTCAGTTAGGGAAATCTTGAGGTCCTGAGTTAGGCACAGCCTCTCGTCTTCAGTTAAGGACAGCGACAGGCCTTTCTTTGGGACTGTGTCTGGTGGGTGGATAGAAATGTGTCAGGATATTAGCTCAGGATAGTGTCCGGATTTTCATTATTGACTGCAGAAGGTCCCATGTTAGGGACAGATTCTGGGCCTTAGTGAGAGATAGGGTGAAAGTCTTAGTTAGGATCAGTGAGCGACTTAGTTAGGGAGAGTATTAGGGTTTCAATTAGGATAAGATGCAGGACATTAGCTTGGGACAGAGTCACGATCCGAGCCAGGGATAGTGTCAGCCAATGACCTGGGTTGGTGTCAAGACCTTAGTTACTTAGAGAATCAGGGCCTAATTTAGGACCTGTGTCAGGGTTTCGGGTAGGGACAGCGTCAGAGCCTGACTTAGGGAGAACATCTAGGCCTGAGTGCGGCCTAGTGTCAGCCCACTAGCTGGAGACACAGGGCATGACGTAGGAATAGCATCAGGGCCTTTGTTGGGTCAGCATTCGGGTCATAGTGAAAGAAATGAGCAGGGCCTGTGTTAGTCACAGAATCAAGGCCTCAGTTAGGGAAAGTTTCAGGGCCTGAGTTAGGCACAGCCTCAGGTCTTCACCTAAGGACGGCAACAGGCTTTCTTTTGGAAAGTATCAGGACAGTGGATAGAAAGGAGTCAGGGTAATAGCTCAGGACAGTGTCCGGATTTTAGTTATTGATTGCAGCAGGGACCATTAGGGATATATTCTGGGTGTTGGTGAGAGATAGTGTGAAGGCCCTTGTTAGGTTTAATCAGGGCTTAGTTAGGGATACTATTAGGGTTTCATTTAGGATAAGATGCAGGACATGAGCTTGGGACAGAGTCAGGTTCCGGGCCAGGGATAGCGTCGCGAAATGACCCAGGAAATGCGTGAAGACCTTCGTTATTGAGAGCATCAGGGCCTTACTTAGGACCAGCATCAGGGCCTAAATCAGGACCACTGCCAGGTCTTCCTATACAGACAGCGTCAGAGCATAAGGAAGGTATAGCCCAAGTGCCTAAGTGAGGTCTATCTTTAGGATCTGAGTTAGGGAAAGAGTCAGGGCATGACTTAGGAGCAGCAGAAGGGCCTCTGTGGGATCAGCCTGAGGGTCTTCATTAAAGACATTATCAGGGCCTCTGTTAGGGAGAGCCTCAGGACCTCATTTTCGGACAGCATCAAGGCTTACTTTGGGTCAGTTTCAGGACCTTGGTAAGACCTGGGTCAGGATATTAACTCAGGATAGTATCAGGACTTTAGATATTGGCGGCAGTAGGGCCTTAGTTAGAGTCAGTGTCAGGGTCTGAGTTAGGAATATCATTATGGCCTTTGTTAGGTATAGTGTCAGGGAGTGAGCTAGGAGTAGTGTCAGGGTCCGAGTTACGTGTAATGTCAGGGTCTTGGTTAGGGACAGTGTCAGCGCCTGGGTTAGCACGAGTCTCCAGGCCGTAGTTAGGGAGCGGTTCACAGCATCGGGAGTAATTTCAGCGCCTTATTTATGTTCAGCATCAGGGATGATTTAGTTAGCATAAGAGGAGCCATTCCTGCAAGAACCCTGAAGGCCAACACACAAGAATGTAAAAGTAAACCATGCACGCTGCTATGAAGGAATATTCCACAGCAGTTGAGTACACTTTGTTTAAGGTTAACAAGAGTTTAAAAATTATTGTTTTAAGAAACCAATATTCATATGATGAAAGAATTTCATCGTAAAGAATCTCTTTCCCTAAACTTGACATTAGCTAAAGTCAAGATTAGATTAAGGTCTAGGGGTAGTGTCAGTTAATGACCTGGATTTGGTGTCAAGACCTTAGTTACTTAGAGAATCAAGGCCTAAAATTTAGGACCTGCGTCAAGATTTTCGGTAGGGACAGATTCAGACCTGACTTATGGAGAACGTCAAGGCCTGAGTGAGGCCTAGCGTCAGCCCCCTAGCTGCAGACACAGTCAGGGTACGACTTAGGAGCAGCATAAACACCTTCGTTGGATCAGCGAAAGGTCATAGTGAAAGTCATGAGCAGGCCTTGAGTGAGTCACAGAATCAAGGCCTCACTTAGGGAAAGCTTCAGGGCCTGAGTTAGGCACAGCGTCAGGTCTTCATTTAATTACACCGACAGGTTTGGGACAGTGTCAGGATCGTGCATAGAAATGTGTCAGGAAATTACCTCAGGACAGTTTCCGGATTTTAGTTATTGATTGCAACAGGTCCCATGTTAGGGACAGATTCCGGGCTTTAGTGAGAGATAGTATCAAGGCCTTTGTTCGGATTAGTCAGGGCTTAGTTAGGGATACTATTAGGGTTTCATTTAGGATAAGATGCAGGACATGAGCTTGGGACAGACTCATGGTCCGAGCCAGGGATAGTGTCAGAAAATGACCTGGGTTGGTGTCATGACCTTAGTTATTTAGAGAATCAGGGCCTAATTTAGGACCTGTGTCAGGGCTTCGGGTAGGGACAGCGTCAGAGCCTGACTTAGGGAGAACGTCTAGGCCTGAGTGAGGCCTAGTGCCAGCCCACCTGCTGGAGACACAGTCAGGGCATGACGTAGGAACAGCATCAGGGCCTTTGTGGGGTCAGCATGCAGGTCATAGTGAAAGACATGAACAGGGCCTGTGTTAGTCACAGAATCAAGGCCTCAGTTAGGGAAAGCTTCAGGGCCTGAGTTAGGCACAGCCTCAGGTCTTCACTTAAGGACGGCAACAGGCTTTCTTTTGGAAAGTATCAGAACAGTGGATAGAAATGAGTCAGGATATTAGCTCAGGACAGTGTCCGGGTTTTAGTTATTGATTGCAACAGGTCCCATGTTAGGGACAGATTCCGGGCTTTAGTGAGAGATAGTGTCAAGGCCTTTGTTAGGTTTCTTCAGGGCTTAGTTAGGGAGAGTATTAGGGTTTCATTTAGGATAAGATGCAGGACATGAGCTTGGGACAGAGTCAGGTTCCGGGCCAGGGATAGCGTCACGAAATGACCCAGGAAAAGCGTGAAGACCTTCGTTATTGAGAGCCTCAGGGCCTTACTTAGGACCAGCGTGAGGGCCTAAATCAGGACCACTGCCAGGGCTTCCTATACAGACAGCGTCAGAGCATAAGGAAGGTACAGCCAAAGGGCCTAAGTGAGGCTTATGTTTAGGGCCTGAGTTCGGGACACTGTCAGGGCATGACTTAGGAGCAGCAGAAGGGCCTCTTTGGGATCAGCGTGAGGGTCTTCACTAAAGACATTCTCAGGGCCTCTGTTAGGGAGAGCCTCAGGGCCTCATTTTCAGACAGCATCAAGGCTTACTTTGGGTCAGTTTCAGGACCTTGGTAAGACCTGGGTCAGGATATTAACTCAGGATAGCATCAGGACTTTAGATATTGGCGGCAGTAGGGCCTTAGTTAGAGTCAGTGTCAGGGTCTGAGTTAGGAATATCATTATGGGCTTTGTTAGGTAATAGTGTCAGGGACTGAGCTAGGAGTAGTGTCAGGGTCCGAGTTACGTGTAATGTCAGGGTCTTGGTTTGGGACAGTGTCAGGGCCTGGTTTAGCACGAGTCTCCAGGCCGTAGTTAGGGACAGGTTCAGAGCATCGGGAGTAATTTCAGCGCCTTATTTATGTTCAGCATCAGGGATGATTTAGTTAGCATAAGAGGAGCCATTCCTGCAAGAACCCTGAAGGCCAACACACAAGAATGTAAAAGTGAACCATGCACGCTGCTATGAAGGAATATTCCACAGCAGTTGAGTACACTTTGTTTAAGGTTAACAAGAGTTTAAAAATTATTGTTTTAAG
The DNA here is from genome assembly GCF_026419965.1 of Kogia breviceps. Lineage (NCBI taxonomy): Eukaryota > Metazoa > Chordata > Mammalia > Artiodactyla > Physeteridae > Kogia > Kogia breviceps. Next base: position 139,224,837 of record NC_081330.1, read on the forward strand.
AAACCAATATTCATATGATGAAAGAATTTCGTCATAAAGAATCTCTTTCCCTAAACTTGACATTAGCTAAAGTCAAGATTAGATTAAGGTCTAGGGGTAGTGTCAGTTAATGACCTAGATTTAGTGTCAAGACCTTACTTACTTAGAGAATCAAGGCCTAAAATTTAGGACCTGCGTCAAGATTTTCGGTAGGGACAGCGTCAGACCTGACTTATGGAGAACGTCAGGGCCTGAGTGAGGCCTATCGTCAGCCCCGTAGCTGTAGACACAGTCAGGGCATGACTTAGGAGCAGCATAAACACCTTGGTTGGGTCAGCGAAAGGTCATAGTGAAAGACATGAGCAGGCCTTGAGTGAGTCACAGAATCAAGGCCTCCGTTAGGGAAAGCTTCAGGGCCTGAGTTAGGCACAGTGTCTGGTCTTCACTTAAAGACACCGACCGGTTTGGGACAGTGTCAGGATCGTGCATAGAAATGTGTCAGGAAATTATCTCAGGACAGTGTCCGGATTTTAGTTATTGATTGCAACAGGTGCCATGTTAGGGACAGATTCCGGGCTTTAGTGAGAGATAGTGTCAAGGCCTTTGTTCGGATTGGTCAGGGCTTAGTTAGGCATACTATTAGGGTTTCATTTAGGATAAGATGCAGGACATGAGCTTGGGACAGAGTCAGGTTCCGGGCCAGGGATAACGTCACGAAATGACCCAGGAAAAGCGTGAAGACCTTCGTTATTGAGAGCCTCAGGGCCTTACTTAGGACCAGCGTGAGGGCCTAAATCAGGACCACTGCCAGGGCTTCCTATACAGACAGCGTCAGAGCATAAGGAAGGTACAGCCAAAGGGCCTAAGTGAGGCTTATCTTTAGGGCCTGAGTTCGGGACACTGTCAGGGCATGACTTAGGAGTAGCAGAAGGGCCTCTGTGGGATCAGCGTCAGGTTCTTCATTAAAGACATTATCAGGGCCTCTGTTAGGGAGAGCCTCAGGGCCTCATTTATGGACAGCATCAAGGCTTACTTTGGGTCAGTTTCAGGACCTTGGTAAGACCTGGGTCAGGATATTAACTCAGGATAGTATCAGGATTTTAGATATTGGCGGCAGCTGGGCTTTAGTTAGAAACAGTGTCAGGGCCTGAGTTAGGACTAGCATTATAGCCTTTGTTAGGTATAGTGTCAGGGACTGAGCTAGGAGTTGTGTGAGGGCCTTTGCTAGGGACAGTGTCAGGGCCTGAGCTAGGATGAGCCTCCAGGCCTCAGTTTGGGACAGGTTCACAGCCTTGAGACTAATTTCAGGACGTTATTTAGGGACAGCATCAGGGATTTAGTTAGCATAACAGTAGGCATTCCTACAAGCACCCTTTAAGCCAACGCACGCAGATGCAGAAGGAAACCATACACGCTGGTATAAAGGAATATTCCGCAGAAGTTGAGTACATTTTGTTTAAGGTCAGTAAGAGTTTAAACATTATTTTTTTCAGAAAACTCTATTCAGAAGATGAAAGAATTTCATCCTAAAGAATCTCTTTAGATAAATTTGACATTAGCAACGGACAAGGTTACATTCAGGTCTAGGGCTAGTGTCAGGTAATAACCTAGGTTTGGAATCAAGCCCTTAGGTACTTAGAGAATCAGGGCCTAATTTAAGACCTGTGCCAGGGCTTCGGGTAGGGACAGCGTCAGAGCCTGATATAGGGAGAAGGTGAGGGCCTGAGTGAGGCCCCTAGATGCAGACACTGTCAGGGCATGACTTAGGAGCAGCATTCAGGGCGTTTGTGGAGTCAGCATTCGGGTCATAGTGAAAGACATGAGCAGGGCCTGAGTGAGTCAGAGAATCGAGGCCTCAGTTAGGGAAATCTTGAGGTCCTGAGTTAGGCACAGCCTCTCGTCTTCAGTTAAGGACAGCGACAGGCCTTTCTTTGGGACTGTGTCTGGTGGGTGGATAGAAATGTGTCAGGATATTAGCTCAGGATAGTGTCCGGATTTTCATTATTGACTGCAGAAGGTCCCATGTTAGGGACAGATTCTGGGCCTTAGTGAGAGATAGGGTGAAAGTCTTAGTTAGGATCAGTGAGCGACTTAGTTAGGGAGAGTATTAGGGTTTCAATTAGGATAAGATGCAGGACATTAGCTTGGGACAGAGTCACGATCCGAGCCAGGGATAGTGTCAGCCAATGACCTGGGTTGGTGTCAAGACCTTAGTTACTTAGAGAATCAGGGCCTAATTTAGGACCTGTGTCAGGGTTTCGGGTAGGGACAGCGTCAGAGCCTGACTTAGGGAGAACATCTAGGCCTGAGTGCGGCCTAGTGTCAGCCCACTAGCTGGAGACACAGGGCATGACGTAGGAATAGCATCAGGGCCTTTGTTGGGTCAGCATTCGGGTCATAGTGAAAGAAATGAGCAGGGCCTGTGTTAGTCACAGAATCAAGGCCTCAGTTAGGGAAAGTTTCAGGGCCTGAGTTAGGCACAGCCTCAGGTCTTCACCTAAGGACGGCAACAGGCTTTCTTTTGGAAAGTATCAGGACAGTGGATAGAAAGGAGTCAGGGTAATAGCTCAGGACAGTGTCCGGATTTTAGTTATTGATTGCAGCAGGGACCATTAGGGATATATTCTGGGTGTTGGTGAGAGATAGTGTGAAGGCCCTTGTTAGGTTTAATCAGGGCTTAGTTAGGGATACTATTAGGGTTTCATTTAGGATAAGATGCAGGACATGAGCTTGGGACAGAGTCAGGTTCCGGGCCAGGGATAGCGTCGCGAAATGACCCAGGAAATGC